>NC_073260.2:109437812-109774375 GCF_029289425.2 Pan paniscus | reverse complement strand
ACCCAGGTGTCTTGTAGAGCATCTAAAACATGGTGAGTGCTCATTAAATGTTTGTTAACTGAATGAATGAATCTTGTTTATCCCACTGTCTCCTGAGCTAAGTTGACCATTGATATGGTTTGGCTGTATCCCCACATGTTGAATTGTAGCTCATCTTGAATTGTAGCTCCCATAATTCCCACATGTTGTGGGAGGGACCTGGTGGGAGATAACTGAATCATGGGGGTGGTTTCCACCATACTGTTCTTGTGGTAGTGAATAAGTCTCACGAGATCTGATGACTTTACGAGGGGTTTCCCTTTTCACTTGGCTCTCATTCTCTCTTGCCTGCCACCATGTAAGACTTGCCTTTTGCCTTCTGCCATGCTTGTGAGTCCTCCCCAACTATTTGGAACTATGAGTTCATTAAACCTCTTTTTCTTTATAAATTACCCAGTCTCAGGTATGTCTTTATTAGCAGTGTGAAAACAGACTAATACAACCATCGAGAATATTTTTCTCCCCAACCTTACTAACATCATCTTTCACACACTTGGAAAAAAATGCTAAGCTCGATGATCCTCACATGTTTTCTCTAGCCCTGACTTATTCTGGATTCTTTAACTATTGTTAGGCTTTATTAGCATAGAGAGAAACACGGCATTGATAAATGAGCATTCTAACATAATTCATAATTTCTTAAAACATATGTATGCTATTTTCTAAGGCATGCATGTAATTCTTAACATTTGGCATTTTCTGGAGATGGTATTCGTTGCCACAACTGGGAAGAGGAAGGTGCTGGCCTTCAGCTGAGAGAGGCCTGGGGTGCTGCTGAATGTTCTGCCGTGCCCAGGAGACTCCCCTGTGACACCAAATGGTCTGTTTCAAAATGCCTATAGTGCCAATGTTGAGACACCCTGTCCTGGAGTAATAAATATGTTCTTTCTGATATTTTATTTTCTAGCTATTTGATTCATTTATGACGAAACAAGAAGCTGAAAGAAATACCTGGAGTTAAATCATCAGTTTAGGAATTGGGGCATTAATCCAGGTTAACAAGACTCTGTGAAAAAGATATTTAGCCTGTCTATGCCTCAGTTTCCTTGCTTCCTATAATAACGTAATTATTACAAAGTGCAATAATGATAAGTCTGTACTTCAAAGGGGTTAAGTGAACCTTCAGGAATTCTCATTAAGTATTTTGAGCTTCTCAGCAAAAGGTTTACAGAAGCTGAAATTGTGATTAAATTACTATCCTTATAACTATATCTTCATTTATAATCAAGTAGCATGTGACAAGAATTCCTGAAAATGTTAAAAAATATTTTTCAAGTATCCAATCTAAGACTTATCAATTCAAAGATGATGCTATTGAACTCCACAATCGAATGCTATGAACACCTGTGTTTTCATTTTTCTCTTTTTCTCTTGATAATGGGGAAACTGTGTTTAGCCAAGAGGCAGCATAGTGAGTACCCAAAACAAGTGCTTTAGAATCAAGCACACCTTGTAACCACTGATTAGTGTGTGATTTAGTGTGTGATTACGGTCAGTTACTCAGTCTCTCTGGGCCTCGGTTTTCATTATCTTAAAAATGAGGACAATTACACTCATGTAAAATGATTAAAATTAAAATTAGTTAGTATGTATAAAGCACCTGTACACAGTGGGTGCCTAATAAGTGCTATTTTCCTTCCTTTCCTCTGTGCTTTCCTAAGATCTAGTCTAAAGACAAAAACCTGAACTCCTGGCTTGCAGGTAATGTGCAGGTATTAGCTAGCCAAACACCTTCCCCTATCAGGTGTTTCATAAAAGCTGCTAAACATTGCAAAGTTTGCCTGACGGAAATTCCTTTTATTCTTCTGTCCCTTCTCTTGTAAAGCCAAAAATGGACAACAGAACAGTTAGAATGTGAGTTGCCAGAGGGAGGTGAAGAATCAGAGTTCAGAACCGGAGAAACAGTCACTGAGTTATCAAGGACTTCTGCATTCAACATTGCTTTTGAAGTTCACTTTTCTCCAGTGGGCACAAGAAAGAGGTCCACGTGGAAGCTGTATTAGGAAAACAACTTTGGTCAGAAGTTGGCCACATTCTGTGGTCCACAAAAGTGCTTTTCATGAATGATGTGGGTCCTGTGTAACTTAGTTTGGGGCTTCTGCGGATCATCTTGGAGATTCAACTTGGACTAGAAAACAGGCACAAGCTTGTCAGGGGGTGCAGCCAAGGGATGAGGCAATAAGATGAGCACTCACTTAGGTCTGGAGGTCAGGGTTCACTCTCCAGTGACTTCAGGATAATTACTTAAAAGCCTTGAGCTTTATTTCCTTATCCTCAGAGGATTGTGTTTTGCAGATAAAATTAGACAACTCATGAAAACACTTAGCACAGTGCCTGAAATGTAGGCACTTAGCTAAATCTAAATCTTTACGCAAATTTCCATGGATATCAGCATTATAAAATAATTTCTATTTACAATAAAGTGACTCCCAGATGTATTCCATGAAAAATTGGTTCCCTGAGCTATTCTGCCTGTGTGTGGGGTGGCAGGTAGAGAGAGGTGATTCTATAGCCCAGTTGGGTTGAGGTTTGCTGCCTAGGCTTCATTTCTGAGAGCTTCCCAATCCACACGCACATCTCGATGATTCTAGGATGTGATGCAGTTAAACAAGCATGCAAGCTAGCTAGCTGGCAATAACTTGATGAATCTCACGAAACAAGCATTTCCTAACGCTTTTTAGAGTGGAACATCTATTCATCCTTCAGGACAGAAATCCTGCAATAGCCAAAACTGACCAACAGTCAAGATTCTGAATTTTCCACTGAACATGGGTCCTTCCCGTGCTCTAAAACAGGTCCATTTCTGTTCCACATGGCACCCCGCAGTCCCTTGAGCTTTATCACAGAGGTTTCACCCCTTCAAATATGGGGAATACGAATCTATTAATCCTGTCTAAGCCAAAGAACAACACAAAGTTCCACAGCATTTAGCTCATTGATTAATGTGCATATTGACTGTTCACTTTGTGATTCATCCCAGGATCAATTTCTAATTAGAGGCAGGCTTTCTAATCCACCAAATGTTTCCGGGATACTTCTTCAGTCAACTATTGTACCTACATGAATTAACTACAACAGTAATCACCACCACAAGTTGCATTTGTTAAGGAGTTTAAATACACAAGATGCTTTCATATACGTTACACATTTCTTTTGTTTTTCTAAACAAATTGTAGTATCGCTCCCATTTTACACAAGAGATAACCAAGGCTTGAACAGTTACTAGATGAAGGGCAGAGCCAAAGCTCAAACCTTGTCCTCTAGCTCCAAGTTCGGTGGTTTATTATCTATAGTATAAATTCTAGTGTGTTAGATACGAAGTGCACACTAATATAGAGATCTATAATGTACATGTTTAAAAATCCCACTGAACTTTAAGGTCCTATATGAGTAAGTATTCCTTCTTTCTTGCTTGGGTGGCCAATGTCTGAAGAGAAAGAAGACAAGCCTGGTGTTCCATTCCCTTCAGGCCAGATTAGCACAGTCCTTAAAATGGGCAAGAAGTTCTTTAGTGTGCTGAGAAAAATCATGCACTCTAAAGATGCATTTCCACTTAGAAAAGTAACTTTCTAGATCTGTCCTCAGTTTTCTCATCTGTAAATTTCAGATTATGATGGTACCTGACTCATAGGTGGTTCTGATGATTAAATGAATAGCAATGAAATAGAGCAAACACCAATTATATTGCAAATGGCTGTAATTTATATTGTACCTGTAACTACGTTCTGCCTGGCTGTCTTGGGAAGATGAACCACTATTCATAACCTTGCTTTTTACTGGAAAATTGTGCACCTAGTTCCAATAACATCTGCTTACAAATGGGGTTGAGGACAACTATACCGTTCAAAAATGATGATGATAAATGCTGAGTAATTTTAACCCCCCATCCCTTATAAAGAAAATAGCCTAATATATGTCAGAACCAAATAAAACTTCTCTCTATATTACCCCTTGGTAGGCGTATGCCACAGCATTTTGTTCAGTCATGAACAAATGAACAAATTACGTCAAGTTGAACTAGAAACACCTCCAGCACAACACATGAAAGTTAATATCCAACAAAAGCAGGAGGATATTTAAATGGCCTCATTTAAGGTTATAATTAAATTAAGCAAATTTTGCTGTAATTCTCATATGAATTTGAGAGTATATTTAAAAATATAAATCATCTTCCAAAAAGCAATGTCCTTGATAGTGACAAAGATTGAAAGGGGCTATGGGTGAAGCAGTATCAGCCTAGCATCATTACTGGGGGAAGAAAATTCTCTGTCAGCTACACTGCGCTCACACATGGAGGACAAGAGGTCAGCATTAGGTCAGTAGCAAGTCTGATCAACATTCCTATGTTTTCTTACTTGAATTATTTTTAAAATATTAAAAAAAAAGTGAAGTCCACGTATTAACGTTTTTGGAGCAGGTTTTTTTTTTTTTTTTTTTTTTTACATTTTCTTGAGAATTGGAAGATATTTGTCTGACATTGCAAGTACTTGACATATTTTCCCATAAAGATTGGATCCTGGGAATTATTTGTCTTAGGCAAAGACAAGTTTAATGGGTGGAGGTCATATGTTTTACATTTTGTAATCTCGAGATTACATTTTAATATCACGGGCCAGGTCTACTTTGTTCTAACCTATTCCCCAGCTCCTAGTACTGTGCACCTGACATATAGTAGCCACTCGATAAAAGTCTGTGGCGTTAATAAATCTGGGCCAGGCTCTGCATTTTATCAGGGCAACGGAGTGGGACGCTGTGAATGCGTTTTGCTGAGAAAAGGAGGCTAGCTTTTTTCTGACAATGACTACCGTGACCTCTGCTGGTCAGATTTTAGAACTACAATTCAGGATCCAAAAGAAAATGCAAGAATTCTGAAGACTGCAGGAGTTTCTCAGCTTTCTTTTCTTAATCTATACTCCATCATAAAAGGAGTATAACAGAGCTGTATCACTTATGATGCTTAGTATGACTAGGATATGGTGACTACTAAAACAAGGATAAGTGAACAACTTTTCTTTGGGGTATCTGGGAGGGTATCAAAAACAAACAAAACGAACAAACAAACAAACAAAATGAACAAACAAACAAACAAAAAACAGCACAGTACCAGAAGAAATGGACTCTGACAGACCTTTCTATGACTATCTGTTAGCTGGTAAGATATTCAAGGTCTACATTCAAGAAAAGTCTAGAATAGGGACCCAGTCAGTGAAATTGCTGTGGTCTGTTAATCTCGTTAATTTTGAAGATTTGTTACTCTTGCTATTTTGAGGGTCATACCCTTTATACACCTTCCAAAGTCTAGTTTCCTCTTTACATTATATTTGTCTTACATAGGATAAGTTTATCACCTTATAAACATACTGTCAAGTAATTGTAATTTTCTTCATAAGAGAAAGAGAAGATGTTTGGCTAACTCTTCTTGACTACCTCATTTCCCCGACTGCAGATATTTTAGAAGGCTACAGTTGCTAACACGGTCCTAGAGTGACCTCTTGCTGCACAACTGCTACATGAACCTGCAAACTCAGCGTTGGATGCTAGTGAATTGGTAAGACAGAACCCTCCCTGTGTATAAAAGTGTGTACATTGACATGCATAATATGAACGTCAACTTAGCTTTTTAATGTTTCTGTACTCTGTAAAGCTATTGGCTTTCCTATTTTCAAGCAGTAATAAGAAGAAAATTCATTCTCCAAAATAAATTCCATGAGCTTGTGAAATGGTCTATTAATTTATCTTCTTGGGTTCTGTTTTAAAAAGAACATTTCACTTTCCTAATATTCAGATACATTATGGATGTAACACATAGGACTACTGAATAAGCAAGAGAATTTACATTTGAGGAGTGGCCGAGTTCCCTGTGGGGTCCATGATTTGAAATTCCACGGTATCTGAATTTACTTCCAAAGATGGGTTTATGATGTAAAGAATAGTCTTACTGTTTAAGTCCTTTTGGCTAAATTTCTCATGGATAAATTCACCTAAAAAAAGAAATAAATGAATATCATGGGTAATCAAACAAAACATTAAATAAAAGCTAATAAAATTGTATGGCTATTTTATTTTAAACACAGCTTTAAAAAACAGCTAAAGTACATTTTAAAAAAAGAAATTAACATTACTGTAACTGTCTTAAAACTCAAATGCAGCGAGCTTAAATTAGGCATTAAGTTGACTGCTTCAGAAATATTTGCCTTACAAAAATAAAAATAAAGAGAAGGAGAGTAGAAAGATACAGTAATAAAAATCTGTAACTTGGTGCCATCCTGTTTAATGATGTATTATGATCACTGTGCTCATAAAGTAGAAATAATATACAATCCAGAGAATCCATTAGGAAAAAAACCAAGAACTTTTAAAAAAAGATCTGACATCATTTAGAGTCATTTAGAATTCATGACAGAATAAAAAATTAGTCACAAATAGGAAATTTGGTCCTGATACTATGTTCCTTTGAATATATTATAATCAGCTGTTGAGAAAAAAAATTATAAATAAACAGTTGTATATCAGTATTTGGTTCTTCCAGTCAGGATAAATTTAGGAAGGCTCAGCTTCAAACCCTCTTTAGGAGCAATATTGATTTATAAACTGCATCTATCAGTAAGCCCTGGGGAGTGTTTACCAAATGGGCCTGCACTTAATTAAATTACTCTCTAGCCCTGCCAGCCACTGGGTATTTTAAAATGGCAATTATAAGGATTAAGGAGGCCAGTACCTGTTGTTGTGTTCTCCAGATGTCCATGTTTTGGGCCTTGTAGAATTTTAAAGATGATCTGATCGTCCTCAGTGTCAGGGTCTGATGCCTTCAACACGCGGGAAGTGATGTAAATCCCATAGCAGCCATTTTTCAGGAGCCGCACTTGAGAAGGGGAATGCAAGAGTGTGATACGAGGAGCTGCTTTGTCCAATTGGTCTACCTGGATCATCAACAATGACATAAAATGTTGTCCAAAGGCCCCTCACTCCCATGCAACGTTGGGCTTTATTGGTTCAACAATGACACACTGTCCCACGTTTTGGACTCCTTATACTCCTCACTAGTGGATTCCTGCTAAAGACAGTCCTGTTCACAACAACCTCAGCAAATATCACAGTGCTTGGAACAGAGGCCAATTTTCCACTGTAAACCTTGACTCCACTTTATCAATTTGTCTATTGCTTGACTCCCACTTAGGATACAAGTTCCGAGAGGGCAGGCGTCAGGTCTTTTACCCCCATGGATTCCCTGCACTTGGCACAGTGCCTGAACCATAATAGAAGCCCAGGGAATGTCTATTAAACGAATACACTAAAATTGACCCAAGAATTCTAGAGCAGACTTCATGTTAACTCCACAGAAGAACTTCTCCTATTTTCCTGGTATTTAGTGATTTACAGACACAAAATTGTGAGGGTTTACAAATATATAGAAATTTTTTTGGCATGTCTTTTTTCAACTGGCAAAAATGTTGAATAAAAATAGAGATACCTCAGTAAGGAAAAAGTGAAAGGTGATTATTTCTAGACATTTGCATATTTCTTTCATTGAAGATGAGAGCCAGGTAGCTGAACAGGTGGACCAGATTTGTGAAGATGTTGGATGACATCTTCACAACCTACTTCTGTAGGTTCAAACACAACAAAGGACTTCGTTCAGTCTGTACGGAGCTCAGTGCATCTTGCATTTGCAAGATGAATGTTGTAGGTTACGGACGGAGCAGGTTTGGATGGATTAGAACAGATCCACCACTGATACTAGAAAACATGTACAAGAATCTTCATTCCCCTCACTCCTAATCTCTCGGTTCTTAATTTCATTTACACCAAACTGATACTACTGTAAATCTTAGTTTGCCCTAGCAAAGTAAAGAATTCTTGTCAATGATAAGACCATGTATATTTTTGTGTATTATGATACAATGAACTACTCTGTAGCTATTCAAAAGAATAAGGGAGAAAATGAATTGATGATGAAAAATTTCCACAATTTTGTGTTAACTGAAAAACCCTAGCAAGTTGCAGAATAGAATTAGAATATAATTATAATACTATTTTTGTTAAAAATATATATTTATCTATACATAATGTTTGTATAGACATAGGCAAAAATCTGGGAGCATTTGCACAAATGTGTTCATTTCTTTTGGGGTGGGGAAAGATCACAACTCCTCCTCTGTTTATTTCATAAGAAATTTTGTCACAACCAACCATTTTTTCCTCTCAAATTGGCAAGATTCTTAAAAAAAAACAGAAATAATTATAACTCATGCTGATAAATATGTGAAGAAACAGATATTTTTATATTTTGCTGGTAGGGGTGCAAAACAGTGAAAATTTTTCTGTATCTTGCAGAAACAGATATGTATGCAAAAATGATTAGATATATATTCACTAAAATACTATTTACAATAGCAATTTACAAAAAGAATGAAAAGTCCACCAGGGGATTTATAAACCATCTCGACCTGAGACTGAGTTCCATGCAGCCTTTAAAAATCATGTTATCAGGAATATGATTAGTTATCAAGATCTATCAGGAATAGTTAATGACATAAGGAAATGTTCATAATACATGAAGATGGAAACAGGCAATATGCATAAAAAATAGTATATATAATATCATCCCATTTCTCATTGAACAAAATAAAAGAAAGCCACCAACAATAGGTTTTTGAGTGGTATGGTTGTCAAGAATTCTTTTTCTTGTAGTTTACGAATTATTTACAATACATAGTTATTTTATAAACTGAAAAAGCAACTGACATTTTCAAAAGTCACAGTCATTCTTCTCCTCTCCTGAAGAGTATGGGTGGCAACTTTCAAAGCAATGAGATTGGGTATTAAATTGTCATTGTGGCCCGTGAGGGAAGAAGCTCCCACAACCATGCGGCCAGTAAGAGAGATGGTTAGTGGAAGAAGAGGAAAATTAAAGTACTTCTAAGCCATATAAGAAATACCCAAAGTTGATACTAAACGAATAGTTGAATGTAGATGGTTGTTTTATTTTGGTTTTGGATGTTATAATTCCTTAAAAATGAAAGTGTTACAAAAGTAATAAATGCCTGTCGTGATCATGTGTTTTTAAAAGGACATCTAAACTCTAGCAACATGGTCCCGTCATGTCTCTGGTCACATTAAAATATATCCTAGATCTTATTCAACTTCTAGCTTTGTCAAAAGTAGATCTTCTGGCTTAGTATCCCAGAAGCATTTTTAAATATTGGGTTGCAAGATTTTTTTTTTAAAGAAAGCTCTGTCCCCTGATAACTTGTGTTGTATTTACAGAAAATGCACAGAAAGCAATGGCATCACATTTTTCTCGCTCACCTGACCCCTTTAAAGGAGAAGTACAGGTTGCATCAGTTGCAATAATCTTGGTCAGACAGAAAAGATTTCCTACAAAATGAATGTCAGGTTGTGCCTGCTGGTATCAGTCAAATACACCTGTGTGTTGCAGCAGTTTTGCCCTCAATTACTCAGGTACCACCAGAAGAATAGTTTACCCATAGTTGGGAGACTTATTTGGGCCAGTTTATCACTCAACGGTGATCAACATCCATATTGTCTTGGCAGAAAAAGCTCTTGAAGGCAAGACACTGAGTGTCATCTCTCCTACACTGCTGGTGGGGTCAGTCACTTTCTAAAGCCTCTTGACTTCTCTGCTCAAAGAGACTGAGGGTTCTGGGGAATTATGGGAGGAAGTTTGAAGCTTACCTTGTGCGGTTTTTACACGTAATGATTTTTTTTTTTTTTTTTTTGCAAGGAAAGCCTTATACTTTTGACAAAAAAAAGAAACTTTACAATATATGTCCAACATTTTCCTAACAGTAAATTCCACAACTTCCAATAGATAACTCTCTTACAATAGCCATGCTCTTTAAGATGAGTGTTGGTGTTGGGAAAGACCTGATTCAAGTTCTGGTACTTTCCCCAATCTCCATCCTCTTTTCCATCTGTGCTATGGAGTGTAGGAAGGAACTCTAACATCTGCACTCAGAATTTAGAATTCGTATAAATTTGCAGCCAAAGAGACCCAGAAAAGTATCCCTGGTTGGACAGTACAGAGACTGGTCTCAACCTAGGTTAGGGGAGTTAGGAATAAAAAAAAGACACTAACAGACTGAAAAGGGAAAGTGACTAAGATCAATTAAAACATATGATAAAAATAAAAACAATAATTTTAATACAAAGTGCTTCTTACTGTGTTCACGATGTCAATAGCTTCTTTCTTCTCTCAGTGCATTATCATTTCTTTGCATTTTTTGGACCTCCTGACTGCCAAGGACTCATGCAACATCCACTCTATGATCTCAAGACTTCCCTCATAGATAAGAGTCTGTGAGGCTTCATTTTATGTGTCAACTTTGCAGGGTGTGTATTAGATGGGATTACGTTTACATCAGTACATTTTGAGTAAAGAGATCACCCTCCATAATGCAAGTGGGCTTCAACCAATCAATCGTAGGCCTTAAGAGAAAAGACTGAAGCCCCCCAAAAAGGAAGGAATGTTGCCTCCAGACTGCCTTTGGGCTAAAGATTGCAACGTTAACTCCTGCTGAAATTTGTAGCCTGCCAACGTGTCCTGTGTATTTCGGACATGCCAGGCCCTAAAATTGCATGAGCCAATGAGCCAATTTCCTAAAATAAATCTCTCTCTCTCTCTCTCTCTCTCTCTCAGAGCAAGGAAAAATGTAACTATTTTACTAGTCAGAAAGTATTCTGAAGTGAGAGATAAATTTTATCTATTTTGTGTTTGGTGAGAGTGTGTAGAAGAGGGTGAACTACTTCCAAGGAGAGTAGATTCAAGGGTTTGAGAGCCAGAATATACATGATGTGTTTTGACTTAAAAAAGAAAAACACATTATGCCCTCCAGGAATCCTTGTAATAGTCAACAAATGTGGCAGTGTAGTGTCATAGAAAGGACACAGAATTTGGGATCAGAAAGACTTGAGGCCTTTGTGTGTATTTGATCAAATTATTTAACTCCTGAACTTGTACCCTCATCTATAAAATGTAAATAACAAAACTTGCTTCATATGAGTTTTATGAGAATCAAATAAGATTTATGTGGAGTGGGTCTGGCTTGCAGTTAACACTAAAGGAACTGCAATTGCTGCTATTATTACCCTCATCATTATTATATGTGTAATAGTGTAAAGATGCTGCCTTGTAAGTTTCAACATCAAATATGTTTCAGGCCATATACTACTGCTTTGGATACCTAATCCTACTGAATTCTCACCACAATGCTGTAGGCATGTTTTTCAAAGAAGGAAAAGTAGATTCAGAAGAGTTAAAGAACTCTTTAAGGTCAGACGGCTAATACATTGCAAAGCAGAAATTCAAAGCTAGGTCTGTCTGACTCCAAAGCCCGTGGCTTTTGCTCCTTTCTGTGCTACCATCAACACTCACGGTCAGTCATTAGCACCTATGAGGGGACCATATCTCTTTCATTCATATTAATATTGCTGTTTTGCTGTAGATGCATAATCTGTACTTGAATGAAAGAGGAAAAGAAATTAAAAAATAGTACTTGGCCAGGCGTGATAGGTCACGACTGTAATCCCAGCACTTTGGGAGGCCGAGGCAGGTGGATCATTTGAAGTCAGGAGTTCGCGACCAGCCTGACTGACATGGTGAAACCGCGTCTCTACTAAAAATGCAAAAAAGTTAGCTGGGCATGGTGGCACATGACTATAGGGCCAGCTACTCAGGAGGCTGAGGCAGGAGAATCGCTTGAGCCCAGGAGGTGGAGATTGAAGTGAGCCAAGATCACGCCACTGCACTGCAGCCTGGGTGACATTTCACATCCCTGGCAAATGAACTGTGTTTTTCATACTTGCCTGAATGGTGAATAAAACAGGTTCTTCCCACACTCTCCCATTCACAATAAAGCCTTGGTTTGTCCCGTCTGTGGCCATGAAAGTAAAGCAGTCAGTCTGGGAGTCCCCTCCTGAGTGCCGATAGGCCACATTCCTGCTGTCCACATCCTGCTGGGTGAAATTGTGTTGAAGTAGCCCTGTCCCCCACAGGTAGAGCTGGCCATGCTGGGGGAGCTGAACCAAGAGGAAGGTGAGGTTCTCCGCAGGTGTATCAGGGTCGGTCAGCTGAAGGAGGTCAGGGGAAAGCAGGCCCACGGCCCCTTGGGCCAGTCTCAACCCCTTGTTCCTGGTTACCACAGGCAGGGCTCTGTCCACAGTCTCCAGTGTGATCTCAAACACCCCGTGCTCGGTCCGCAGTCCATTGCTGATGATGAATCTGGTAAAGAGAGGCAAGGCAGCCTTCAGCATGGATTCTTGTGTCACCATCTACTGGAATGAAATGATAACAATACACACCTTTACTAAAGGGTATTGTCGTGTTGTGACTCAAATGAAAAATCAAGGGCAGATCTTGCAGAAGAATCCCTATCATTAAACCAGTCACTAGAGTAATGCATAAATGGACCATTCTACACCCAAGAATATTTTCCCAACAACATTAATGATAGACCCATGTGATGGAACAGGGAAATTCTGACAATCATATTTCTCAGGCTCATCAGTGCTTAATGTGGTTCCTTGACCCAAATAAAAATTTCACATCCAATGAGACTCATCATACAAATTTGAAGAGTATACCCCCTTTATTTATTTATAATTTTTCAATTGTTTTTTTCTTCATTGGTGTGTAATAGACTAAAGTTGTAAGTCTGATAACTGGGAGGCCAATACAATAAAGTGCTAAATGAGTTGAATTTAGCTAATTCATTCTACTCATATGTTTTTATGGTAAATTTCTTAATAGCAGATCACATTTCTCAGACATGTAATCTCACTTAAATCATCTTCCCCTTCCAGGCCTCATTTCCACGGCTCTGAAAAATGAAGGGGATGGACCAGAAGATCATTAAGTACCATCCAACTCTAAAATATGACGGGAGGCTCTAATCTCTGATGGTTTACATGTGCTTCTGCACTTTCTCCCCTTATAAGACAGATGAGAGTTATGCTACACAAGGATTATTTCCTGCTTCAAAGAAAGGTTCACAAAGTCGGTGGGAGATCATAAGGGCAGGTAGGAGATGAAGCTGAGACTAGAATGCAGGTCTTTTAATCCCTGCACCCACTACTCTTGCAGAGTTTAAAACAAATTCTGGTTTAGCAATCCACCACAAAAGAGTTGTGGTGCCTGAGCACCATTGCAAAACTATAAAAAGAAAGCTGAAAGGATACACATTCGAGACAAGCAAAATCTTTCTTACAGTCTTAGGTTTGTGATACCTTAATGTGCTTTTGATTCTGTTGATCATGAAATCACATTCTACATACTGAAGCCAATTTCACAATAACACTGATTTAAATGATCTTTGTAGCATTACAATATGGAATTTTTATTTCAGTAAGATTAAGAGTATCATGAAATTATGCAAACAAGGCACAATATTAAAACTCCAAAAAGTTAGGAAATCATTACTATCCAATGGGACTGACAAATTCACTGTACACCAAAGAAATGTACTTAGAAATAATTACAGAGTTGTGTCTTGTTAGCTTTTCTCCGTGTACCATAGTTGCTGGAAATATTCGTAGAGGATGCACTCTTCCATTCCACCGATACAAAAACCTGTAAAACTAATGCTTTTGTAGAATGCGTAAACTATACATAACATTTTTATGTATAAATTTTATATACATATATAAATTGTATATTTTCTTTGGAAGTTCTTTTTTAACTAGAGAAGTTATGGCATTTATATTTATTTTACAAATCTGGCAGATTTGACTAACAATCCCTTTATTCTTTGTGAAATGTGTCTTGTCCTTCAGGGTTTGAGCATTGATCCTTCTGAGCATGAAGAAACCTGAAACTATTAGATAGTGTGAGAGCAATGAGTCAACCAGCCTGCCTGCGACCACGGACTCGGGGAGGGCAGTTAGACAAAAAGTAAAAAGAGATGAGTTTGGCTGAGTACCGATATTGCTTTGAAGGCTATGCTGAAGTTTTTTAGTTTTCTAATTATCTAGTTAATAAGACTGTCGACAAGGAAAATATATCTGATTTGATGCAAAGAAAAAGAAATCTATGTCCAAAAAGTTAAAATTGCTAAGTGAAATACAACAAATAAAGTAAATTTTGACATTTCACACACCTCGACTTGTAAAGAATGAAACCTCATACATTTCCCCCACAGCAGCATTTTTTACACTTTGAATAAAGGTATTCAGTTACCTTTAGAATTATAGATTGAGCAAAATCACATAATTTTCTTAAAACAAACCAATCAGTTTTCCTTTCATAAAATTAAACCTTTGATAAGTATATTTTTAACAAATTGGGCAATTTCATTACTGGATCATGAGGCATTTATAAAAATCAATTATTTATTAAAAAAATAAAAGAGGCCGGTGCAGTGGCTCACACCTGTAAACCCAGTACCTTGGCTGGCCAAGGCGGGCAGATGGCTTGAGTCCAGGAGTTCAATATCAGCCTGGGTAACATGGCAAAACCCTTTCCCTACAAAAAATACAAAATTTAGCTGGGTGTGGTGCGTGCCTGTAGCCCCAGCTACTAGGGAGGCTGAGGTGGAAGGATCACTTGATCCTGGGAAGTTGAGGCTACAGTGAGCCATGAACGTGCCACCGCACTCCAGCCTGGGCAACAGACAGAGAACCTGTCTCAAAAAAAAAAAAAAAGAGGAAAGGAAAGGGACGGAAGGGAGGGGAGGGAGGGGAGGGGGGGAGAGGGAGGAGGGAGAGGAGGGAGGGGAGAGAGGGGAGGGAGGGAAGGGAAGGGAAGGGAAGGAAAGGAAGTCAGGCGCGGTAGCTCACGCCTATAGCTTGGACACTCTGGGAGGCTGGGGTGGGTGGAGCGCTCGAGCTCAGGAGTTTGAGACCAGCCTGGGCAACATGGCAAAAGCCCAACTTAAAAAAAGAAAAATAATTTTAAAAAAGAAAATAAAGGAACCTAGAAAAATATGTCTGTTCTTCAAACTTTTTACTTAGTCACCTTCACAGTTTCAAAAGTAAATTGAAATACATTTTTAGGTATAAAATTATGCTTTATTTCTCAGGCAGAGCCTGAGAACAGAGTTATGCCTTTATTCTATTGTTTTTCTGTTACTTTTTCATATTCCCCCCAGATCCTATCATCTGACCCACAATAAAATAAGAAGGAGGCTCGGTGCTCCCTCAGTGCCTCCAAGTTCCCTTTTTCCCATTTTCCCCCTCCAGAAATATGTTTCACACCTCTCATTCTACCCTGTTTCACATTAAACTGGCTCTCTGTTCCTTACCAGATCCCTGTATCAAGTGTGCTCTGTGGAGAGTGTTAAATCAGCCATTGGTACCTTAGTGCAAATAAAAGCCAAAGGACGTGTATTTTTAGCATTAGCATTAATTGTAGAGCTATAGACATTGTGCACTATTAAAAGTATGTCAAATATCAGCAGAGAAGGAAGAAGAAAGAAGGGGAGAGATGGGACCAGGAGCAACAAACCCAAATGCAAGCTTGAGTGAGTGCCAGGGACTCCATCAGAGGCGGCCATCTTGAATATCTAATTCTGACTTTCCTCCCTGGAGACTGAATTGCAAGAATGCCTGACGGGGTCCTCAAAGCTCATCTCAGGACGGCCACATCTACTCGATGCGTGCATGGCCTCTGTGAGGTCACCGAAGTTGTCTTATGATCCAGGCTGTCCATCTCAAACCCCTCCCTGCTGGATGATCGTGATCTGCCCACGTTGGAAACAGGCAGCCTGCCATCAGACAGATGGGAGTGAGGGCACGCGGGCCACAGACCACAGAAGAGTAAGAAATATGTTTTCTGAGGCCAGCGCTCCTATCTGGGACACCAAGGCAGCTGTCAGTGCTGACCTAAAGCTAATAGGCCAGGGGTGAAAATGATGCAATTTCTAAACATGACTGGATCAAATAACATCATTCCACTTTCACAAGTAACAGTGCAAACTACTCACAGGCAGAGAGACATCATCAGAGAGAGGGACAGAATGAATGGTTACGGTTGAGTTCCCATTCAAAATAAAGCTAGCAGAACAAGTGAAAAAAGGTCAGTGCTGTTCATGTCTGGAAAAGCTGATCAATCAGATGGTCTTCCAAATACCCGCTCCCCTAAATCCTCCAAATACATTCTCAATGTTTAAAACCATAAAGCCATTGCTATGTTGGTATCCATTCTGAGGTGAAGAAGTTGGTGGTAGCAGCTCCTTCTGTGGGTCCATTTTGTGTAATTTCCCTTGTTACATCCCCCTGAGAAGAGATGCAGCCAAGATGACCACCGCTGTCATGAAATTTGGGGAATAACTCTCAGATTTGACTGGGGTGCCTGCCTGGTCTGATTTCACCACTACCACGGTGCTTTCAAGCTTTCTGCATTGCCTGGCAATAGAGTTGGCTGAAGAAGCTGCCATCTGTCATGGCATTTAAGAGATAAAAATGGAATCATAAATAGCGCCAGCTCCTCAGAAAAAAAAAAAAAAAAAAAAAAAAAAAAGTCCAGCCGGCATGTCAAAATGGAGGACATTAGCATGTTCTTTTAGTACCCGGCTGCCAGCAGCTGAAGTCAGCTTGCTAATCACTCGGTGTCATCTGTCCTAGAACATGCTGCCAAATCTTTCTTCCAGGCCAGCAGCACCAAACAATGCAGGAGAAATTTATGATTCACAAAATATTTTTGCAGAAGGTAAAATCTGACTATTAAACTCCCCCATTTAATTAATGCTGCCATAGCTTACATTAAAAAGGGAAGGGGGAAAATCCTCTGCCACAGAATTTATCTCTTCTACCCAGCCAAATTCCTTGCCAAATTTAACAGCAAGCAACGTAAATTTAGGTGATTAGATTGGTTGCATATATTTAATTTTTAAAAAGCACCATGATCACACTTTCATTAAAACAGGCTTTCAGCTTTGGTTTAGCGCCACTTGACAAACAACATAGCAGTCCGTGATTGGGTTAGTGAAATGACAAGATTAAAATTTGGGTCTTGGGCAGACGCTAGGCTCTTCCATTATAAATATGTAAAACTGCTGGCCAAATATCAGAATGACACGTTGAGGAGGTTCCTTCACACAAATGCATATTCTCCACAAATTTTTGGTGCAACGAGGTATAATGGAAAGAACCTTCTACTGGAAATGAGCTCTGAGCCCCAAATTCAGCAGTGATACTCAGTTATGTCAGTTTAGGTGACTTCCTTTGCCTCTTGGAACCTTGGTTTTCTCATGTGTACAATGGGAACACTATTGCATCTCTCGCAAGGTGGTGTCACAAGGCTTAAGAAAAATAACATATAAAAAAGAGTCCAGGACATTCTCTGGTGCATTGCAGGTGTTCAGGCAATGCTAGCTTTCCTATGTGTAAATAAGGGATTGCACCAAATCAATGCTTTTCAGCCTTTATTGTTTATTTTCTCCCTAAAACCTTGTTTCCTAATCTTGAGTAATTGAAACCATATTTTTGCCATATGCCTGTACTATGTGTACTCTTATTATTTACTAGTTTTCTATCAATTCAATTTTTAACTTGAATCAATGTATTTAAAAGGAAACCTTTTAACTACTAAAAACTGAATACTAGCAAGCATAAAAACGTTGTTTTCTTATATTTAGTTTTATAGTATTTATAGTACTGTTTTTAGTATCAACACCCACACACACTCACACACAACACACACACCTAAGTTCCATCAGTACATTGGGCTGAAGGCCCCAGAATCTCAACCTCTGGGAGGCCCTAAAAAGGCTTCTATACATTCTTTTTTTTGAGATGGAGTTTCGCTCTTGTTGCCCAGGCTGGAGTGTAGTGGCACCATCGTGGCTCACTGCAACTTCTGCCTCCCGGGCTCAAGCAATTCTCCTGCCACAGCCTCCTAAGTAGCTAGGATTACAGGTGCCCGCCACCACTCCCAACTAATTTTTTGTATTTTTAGTAGAGACGGGGTTTCGCCATGTTGGCCAGGCTGGTCTCGAACTCCTGACCTCAGGTGATCCACCTGCCTCGTCCTCCTAAAGTGCTGGGATTACAGGCGTGAGCCACTGCCCCAGCCTCAACTTCCATAAATTCTTGAGGCTCCTCAGAACAATTCAGAACAACAGACTAGAACAGACTATTGATGGCTAGTCCTGACTGCATCAGAATTACCTGAAGATATCTTTCAAAAATACAGATTTCTGGGCCTGAGACTGGACTTACCAAAGTTGCCTCTCTGGGGTAAGGCCCAAGAATTTGCATTTTGTAGTTCTCTCTGGCAATTATCTGAGGATCTAGAAATGTAGAAATTCCTGGGATAAATGATTTCTAAAATGCCATCTAATAAGACTTTCTCTAGATGCAAATCAGGAAATTTTTACAGTATTGCCAATCGTTTCATATGGAGGTTTTGTTCTTTATTCTCACCATTCGATTAATATCTAACCTTCATTTCTGAACATCTTTATGCATTCAGTCCTGTGTTCTCCAGCAAGTCACTGGTTTCTTCAAGACAGTCACTAATGTCTTCAGCAGACTGTCCTGTGGGCATTGACGGAGGGAAGCAGGAAAGGAAAGAAGCTAGAAGTTCCAGAAATGCATGTAAAATTAAAAGCCCTGGATCTGATACAAATGTATTAAGCCAAGAAGCACCCAGCCTCCAAAAGCAAACAGGAAAAAAAGAACAATCATTGCTCCTCTTGGTAAGTCCTTTCCTCCTTCAAGATCATACTTGGTGTTGTAAAGATTGGAAGAAGGCCGTCAAGGAAAGAATATAATGACAACAACAACAGTGACAATAAGAGTAGTAGCTAACACTTACTTAGTTCTTCCTATGTGACAGGTGTTGTTCTACTAATACTTTACATGCATAAGCTCATATAAACCTCCCGCAACCTTGTGAGGCAGGTGCTACGAGCATCATTCCATTTCAAAGAAGAGGAAACAAGAGCACAGGAGGTTGTGTAACCTGATGATTGTCACAGAGTTGTGAGTCACTCAGGCAGTTCTTGCCCCCAAGCCTGTATCTTAACTTCACTACTCCATCTCTCAAACAAAAGAGCCAGCTTGAAAAGGAATCCCCACATCTCACATTTTAGTGAATGCCTAGCAACACTCAAAGACTGAACTAGTTAAAATATTGATCAATTAAATGATTACCTGCTTGTTAAGGGACACTTATCAAGAGAAAAAAATACGATATTCGTTCCAGCTTTCTGGGATTTTTTGTTTTGTTTTGTTGGATTATCCAAATCAGCTTTCAAAAATCATTTTAATGCTAAAAAGGTGAGCAGCATCCTCTTTACTGACATCTAACCAGTGTTTATCAGAGCAGATATACTGAATTTAGATAGGTAAAAGTAAGATAGAGGACAGTGATATTCGAACATGGGTGTGACAGTGATGCTTGATAGTTTATGGGAAGCCATTGAATAATATAGGAGTATGCTCCATTGATGTTATTTTATAGTGCTCTTTAGAAGACTGTATTGTGACGTGGTGAAAATTGCACCAGGAACCAAAAGTGTGGGTGTACAATAGACAAACCAGTGCTCTCCGGGCCTCCTTCTGAATTGACAGAACTCAAAACTGGATTGTATACAATGGTTCGTTCAAAGTCCAACATTTCCCAGTTCTCATGCCCGGCCTGGGGATCTGTGTTTCTCTCCAGGACCTCAGGATCAGCCAGCTTTGAGAGCTGCGAAATTATAGATCTTCTGGACTTGGCTCTTGCTTTATGTGACTTGAAACAAATTTCCATATTTTAAATGCATGTAGATTTTCATTAATGTTGTATCTTTGCCTTTTCACCAGATTGTTATTCATTCTAATGATTTATTTGATACAGAATTCTGGAACAGGTGCGCAGCCCCCAATTACAACATTGTTTCTATGGGGAAATATGATCTACTTTATGACAACATGATTTATGATACAGTTACCAGAACACATTGTGTCAAAAGGCAGTGTCTGTTTATGCCAAATGTTTACTAATAAATGCCTTTTCGTCAGACAGAAAAACATACTCCAAAAAGAGGGAAATGACTTTTCCAGATCTATCTTTAGCTGGGAGCCTCAGCTTTTCACATTTCTCCTCGTAGCAGAACTTGCATAAAGATCTGTTTACTGTGTTTATTTTTCAATAACAGGCCCTAATTTCTTGCTTTGCTGCTGTCATTTTAATCGTGTGGCTTCACCTTACATACAACAAGACAGTAGAAGAAAAACACAGCTGCACCAGAGCTGAAAAATGACTCATTTTTTTCTCCTTTTCTTTCCTTTTTTTAAAAAACAAATTTCATTCTATATATTTAAGGTATACAGCATGATGTTATAAGATACATGTATTTTGTGAAATGGTTACTATAGTGAAGCACATTAACAGATCTCCTTTTCTGTAAGTATTAATCCAAAGAAGGGGTTTGAAAAGTTTCCATGGGGCTCACCTGAATCTGTCACTGGAGACAGTCACCTTGCTCTTGTGTACATAGCAAACTGTCTGCCCCGCTATATCCATTTGGCTGAAGTTTGTAATGGGAACTCCAGGATAGTGAACATATTCGATCTGGCCATATCGTGGAGGGGAGGTGATGACATAGAGCAGTTCCTCAGGCTTGTCTGTTCCGTCCACAGCCAGGAGAGTGGTGGTTGTTAAGAAACCTCTATCACCTTTAGACACCACGAGTGGTTTTGTAAGGATGACAATATCACCTACATGACATAAGAGGTTATGGTCAATAATCATATCAAAAAATACATTATGTCCAAGGCAAAGGCAGAAGACAAAGGCCAAAACTGTGCAAAAATCAAAATTAATATGACATAGAAAGGTTTATATAACTATTATGAATACAAATAATTAACCAAAAGGCATGAGCAGATATTTCACAGAAGAAGAAATTCACGTGGCCAGTAAAGATATTTTTAAATGCTCAAGCTCATTAGTAATTATGGAAATACAAATATCATGATAAATTGTCATCTCATAACTTTTTGATTGGCAAGGATGTAGAAGCCTGACTGTACAAAGTGTTGAAGACATAGCTCAAGAGAGTCTTGCATACAATTTTGGAAAGAGTGTAAATTGGTACAAGATTTGGCATTATTTTGTAAAGAGTCGAATGTTCACGTATGCCTTGACCCAGCAATTCCACCCCAGCTACGTACTTGAAAGAAACACTTGCCCTGCTACCCTTGGAGACATGCACCCAAATGGTCATTGCAGTACTGTCTGTAATTGAAAGCATTACATGCAACCCAAATGCCTTTTCAAAAAGTGAATGTATACACAAACTGTGTTCTATTCACACAACTGAATTTCATGCAGTAGTCAAATGAATGAACTACAGCTACATGGAACAACACAGATGTAGTTTATTAACATTCATTAGTTATATGAGCAAGCTGAGAAAATGATAAAAGTAAGAAGAAATACAAAATTTAGAATGGTATTTTTTTCTGGAGAATGTAGGAAGATGTCTATTATTAATATTCCAGTCCTTCAATTGTGTGGTAGTTGCACAAATGTTCATGATATATTTTTTAAATGTATATTTATACTACCATATTCATATCAGGATTATTCACAATAGCCAAGACATGCAAACAACTCAAGTGCCTCTCAACAGATGAGTGGATAAACAAAATGTGGCATATACATACACTGTAATACCATTCAGCCTTAAAAGGGAAGGGAGTCCTGGCACATGCTACAACATGCATGAACCTTGAGGACATTATGCTAAGTGAAATAAGCCAGTCATGAAAAGATATATACTATATGATTCCACTTACATGAAGTACCTAGAGTAGCAAAACTCATAGAGACAGAACATAGGACAATGGTTGCCAGGGAGGGGGAAATGAGGAGTCATTATTTAATGGGTATAGACTTTAAGTTTTCTGAGATGAAAAAATTCTGGAGATTGGATGGACAACAACATGAATATATTTAACACTATGAACTGGTACACTTAAAAATGGTTAAGATGGTACATTTTGTGTTATGCATAATTCACCACTATTTTTTTTAAATGTATGACTGAGGAAGGTAGAAGTGGGTCACACATGGACCAATGATGCAGTTTCACAAACTAGGGATCATAATTGAATTTTGTTCACCTGACGTCCATTACCAAGTGATCATATCTCAAATATAGAGCTTCTACTCTATGTCAGGTACAGAACTAAAGACCCTTACACCTTCACACTAATCTTGTGAGGTATTGTCATATCATATACCCAAATTATAAATGAGGAAGCTAAGGTATAGAAATGCTAACTTACCTGCTTGTGGTTACAAAATTAATAAAACATTGAGTGAGAATTCATACGCAAGCCGTCTGAGCCCAGAGCACAAGCTCTTAAACACTGCATTATTTTGTTCCCTGTCTTTAATACCTAGGGAGCTCTTGTGAACTAATACTGAAAGGGTGAATATCCAAAAAGAAAAACATGTGATGTAAATGCCAAGCTATTTCTGAACTTAAAAACACAGTGGCCAAAAAAATTTTTTAAAGATATTCAGTCTCATGAAGAAATAAGAAATACAAATAAACCATCAAAGTGGTACAATTTTAACCAGTGGTTCTCAACGACAGGCAATTTTGCTCCCCCAGGGACATTTGGCAATGTCTGGAGACATTTTTGGTTGTCATAACTGGGAGTTGCTACTGGCTTCTAGATTCAGAGACCCGGGATGCTGCTAAACATTTTACAATGCACAAGGGAGTCACCTGCAATAAAGAATCCTCCATCCCAAAATGTCAATGGTGCCATGATTGGAAAACGCTATTTCAGATTACTAAATTGGTCTTTTCATATACTATGCTTTTATCTCAAAATGCTATGCAACTTCAGTCCTACGTAGAATCAAAGACCATTCTAAATTTAAATCAAAACCTTAGCCACAGATGCTACAGACAGAAGCAAGATGAATACATCAAGGAAGTAAGAAGAATGAATTAGGTGCGGGAAACACAAAGCACCCACGAGAGGTTTCACCAGGAGCAGGAAATGGACCTGAGGGGAGGAAGAGCAACCAGCTCTTGCCTTGATGCAAGTTTTCAGCACTGTAAGGGCAGAGTGTAGGTTAGAGTCAACTGTAGACAATGTCCTCCTAAACTTATCTGAAAGATCTCAACATCATTTCTGCCACTGTGCAAATCAGAAAACACAGCAACACAGCAATTGGGAAGCTTAATGTTATTTATAATAGCTCCCAAATGGAAACAACCAAATGCTCAATTTTAAGGTTGTGATTAAATCTAACTCTTTAGTATAATCTTGTTTAGAGATAAACAATTATGGCTACAAAGTTATGCAGCAACCTGAAAAAACTCATGTTAAGTAAAACAAAACAAAACAAAACAAAAAACTGTACAGTGACAAAACACCACTTTGTAAGAAGAAACAAAGAAGAAAAAATTTGAACTGAAAATGTTAATAGGATAATGTGTCTACTCGGTATAGGTTTTCAAAAATCCTTTTAGAAAATAATCACATGTCAATTGCAGCAGAGTCTGGCAACGCACTGGCTAACTTTATTTCCTTTCTTCCTGGGTGCAAAGCTAAAGTTTCTATTGCCCAGCTTCTCTTAATGTGGCATGTGGCTGTGATTCAGCCACTGGAATGTGTACAAGAGAGGTACACAACCTTCACACCTAGTGCATGACATCCCCTAATTTTCTTCCATATCTCACTTCTTGAGTGACTCTAAGGCCTTCAGAATAAGGGAATGTCTAGATATAAAGAGTCCCTAGATGACTACGTGGAACAGAGCTCTCCTATGTCACTGTAAAGTTGTGTTGTGCTGAGCCAATGAGAAGGTGGCCTACTCTAATACACTAGTTGTCTGCCCTAATATATTACTTGTATTACGATTTGCCTGGACATACATTTATGATGAACATAGTTGTTTTGCAGGGAGAGATAAATGTGTACAGTAACATCTAGCTTATCTGAAATCACTCATTAGACTTCTTTAAGGAACACATTTACAACCAGGAAATAAGCAAATAAAATATATTATTACACAGCTCAATGTAAACATCTCAAGATCAAACTGAATTAATTTTTTAAAAATTTAAGACAACTATAATTCTGCCACACAGAAAGCAAGATTTTTTTTTATTATTGCACTTAAGCATTCAATTTACCTCTGAGCTTCCTGGCAGCCAAGGCAAAAAAAGGGAAGCATTCAGTCAATCAAGCATGTACTGAGGATCTAAGATTATGCTTCATCCTGGGAATATCTAGATCCTGGGATAATACAGATGAATGACATATGATCCTCACATAAGCTGAAGCAAAATTACAGGGTAGTAACAGTTGGGTATCAAGAGCTTCTACTCTTCCTTGCTGAGATTTTTAAACAAACTCTCCTCCATCTTCCATTTAACTCTCCCTCATTCACCACTTATACAACTGACTCTGCTTAATTAACTCACAAGAAGTTGATCTTATAGTGTCTTTCCTTGTCCCTAAAGAGTATATGTTAGCACTTTCAAAGTGAAAGAAGCAGCAACTTCCAGCCTTTCTAATGACAAAGTTTATCTTTATTATTTTTAAATTTTAAAATGTATTTTTCATTTATTATTTTATTGTTTTAGAAGTACTTTTCCTTTGAAACTCCATTTTCCAGTGATAGATCACTTCCGGAAGATAAAACTAGAGTTACACATCAATTTGGTAAAATTTTACTTAAAGCAAAAAAATCCTAACAGTTAAAGTAGCCTGTATAGCCATATTGTGTGCAAGGCTGAATTTCCAATAAACTTTTTAAAATAATGAATGGATTGGCTACTTATGTGAACCACATAGATCCCAGGCAAAGCAGGTGAGAAGCCAAAGGATCTAAATATAAATGATAGAATTTCAAAGATTAAGAGTGGCAGGAAAAAAGGAAAGAAGGGAGGGAAAGAGAGAGAAAGAAACAAATGTGGAATACTTATACCAGTTAGCAAACTTGATCCCAGTAAACCTTGGTAGACATGCTTTTACCTTTTTCCGTGTCCTTGATGGTGATTTGACAGTCAAGAGCAGGGGACCTGTTGTTGCCATCCCAAAGGTAGAAGGTGAAGCTATCTTGATTCTGGGAATCCATTGCCCCGGTGTGTGTGTATCTCAGCAAGTTCAGATCCACTTCCTCCTGAGTGCATTTCATGCCAGGGGAGAGAGGAACCCAGTCCCTCCCTATCTGGAAGGAGCCAGAGTTAGTCAGCTGCTCATGGTTTTTTCTTTTCCCCCAACGTATGTTAGTGGACATTTTCTGTATCCCCTAAAAACCTCCAATATAAATAATATTTCAGGGAAATTCCAGACTACTTTTTGCCACTTTACCTGATTTTTTTTCTTTTCAAAGAAATATATTAGAATAATTTGAGACCTTGGAAAAACACTGGCTTCAACCAAAGGGTTTCAGACAAAGTCAAACAATTCAACAGCATTGTTACTTCCAAGGTATTTATCATAAGCAATCATAGCTGATTAAATATTCCAATTAATAAGAGGAGGTGGGTAATCGAGCTCTTGGAAGGGATTCTTTAGAAATTAAATGTATTTCTTTTAGAGTTTCCATTTTTTAGTTCTTTTCATGTTCAACTAGTCAAATATACTTTTTTTCAACATGGCTCATTACTGGGCTTATCTGAAGTAGACAAAACAAAAATAGAACAGATGCATTTACTCCCCAGTATGTTTCCAGCCTTACTAAAGAAAGAAAATGATGGGGATCACTATCACTACCTACATTTATATCCTAAGTCATCAAAAAATATAAACTGCAAATATCATATATTATTTTTATCAGAATCTTCTAAAAGTAAGCCAACATTATTTAAGCATATGTTTTGTACAGAGCTTGATGCAGAAATTGTGGCATTTTGAATTTAAAAAGGTTCTTATGCTGAGGGGGGTGGCTAACAACTGACAGTGTTAGAAAATGTAATCATAAATCTTTATTATCTTATTAATAATCCTATTATTGTTCATTTAAGGTACATAGCTTTCCCTAGGAATGGCTCATAAAAAGTCATTAGACATAATTTTTTTAAAAGTCATCTTAAAATTTATTATATGATATTATCCTGTGGTTTTACTGTCTAATTTAAGAGTCTAAAACAGAAATGTAAATCATTTACTTTTTATTCCCCTTGATACTTTGGTCCAAGACTTTGCCCATATGAACCTAAACAATGGGGGCTCTGGTACAGCAAGGGGAGGTGGCACAGCAGTGGGATGAAGACACTGACCTTTCATCTTTTAAGTTCATGTCAGATAGAATACAGACTTCCACATTCCACAGACTCCCAGTTCCTGGCAAAAGAACTTTGTCCTCCTCTCTTGCCATTGTGCTACCACTTGCCTTTATGTCATTCTACTTGATAACGTTTCTTTCTCTTTAATATGTTTATCCATCTGATGTTTGCAGACTTATGTTCTGCCCTCATGCTCACTGGATGGAAGTTAATTACATCATAATAATTAAGCTAGAGTTTGTTTCCATAAGACCTATTTGCCAATATAATTTTTAAAACAGACTCTTTCAGGTTTTAAACGGGAAAGCCTGCAATTCTATTTCACATTTTCCCTTTTCTAATCTTGTCTAAGGAAGTAAGCACAGAAGAAGACATCTTTTCCTCTCTCTTGTCTCCATGTAATTCCTTACTTGTACTCCAAAATGTAAGACTGACTTAATAAAATCATTTGAAGACCCAGAAATAGAAAGAAAATAAAAGTCAGATTCAAGATGGCGAAAACTAAGAGAAGTCAATAAGAAAACGATAACTCTTGGGAGAGTCCAGGAAGGCTGGAGTCCTGGTCCTTGGTCTTGGAAAGACTCGGAGAACTGCTAGGGAGCTGGGAGAGAACTGTGTGGAGCCATACTGGGAACCTGGACCCATCTGCATTTTCACATATCCAAAACAGTTCCGTTCCCAAGCCACCCAAATGTGTGAGCTCTCACTGCATTTCTGCTTCATTACTCTTTGAAATGAAATAAGGACACAGCTGTACCTCAATTTAAATCAGTGATTGCTCTTCACTCTGATTCTCTATGGTGCCTACAATCTATGACAATCAAGCTGTTCCACACAGAATGAATTCTTGCTGCTTTTCTAGGACTGTGCCTCCACTACATGGAAAGTTAAGCATTCCATCAAATAATTGCAATGGGGATGGTTGGTGGTTGTGGTTGCTAGTCTTAATCTACCATTGAAATAAACATTTGGACTGATTACTCAACTGACCTTCTCAGGTGACTGATCTATATAATTCATGTTGGGCTGATCCTTGGGCATCATGCACACAGTCTGAATCAGACTGAAATTTTGCTATTCTAGGCCTAAAGTGAAACAAGGACATTTTATCAAATCACAGAGCAAGCTATTGAGTTAGCAGTAAAACCCAGGTGACCCTACCCCTAGAATCCTCCCTTTATTGTTTCCATGCTTATTTGCTTTCCATTAAAGCATCTAATTTTGAGAACATATACAATTCCAGGAATGTTAATTTATGGTGTCATGCAGTTCATGGGATTCAAATTTGGCAGTTGTTAAAATCTGTTATGCTAGCAGGATGGGATGACTCCCACATGAAGTTTTCTCCCACACTGCCTTTTTGGTCCAAGACTTTGCCCATCTGAACCTAAACAATAAGGGTTCTGGTGCTGCAAGGGGAGGTGGGACTGCAGTGGGATGAAGACACTGAACTTTCATCTTTTAAGTTCATGTCAGACAGAATACAGAACAACTTGGCATATTGTTTGTGGAGTAAGTAGTCTCCCTGGAGAAGACATAAGGATTGCCCCTGCTCAGGGACAAAGATGAGAATTGGAAGAAAAGAAAGAAAGATGCTCACTGTGGCAAATCATTGAGAAGGCAGGAGGTGATAATACTCAGATAATGGTTTGTTTTGTTTTGTTTTGTTTTGTTTTGTTTTTTAAGACGGAGTCTTGCTCTGTCACCCAGGCTGGAGTGCAGCAGCACAATCTCAGCCCACTGCAACCTCTGCCCCCCCGGGTTCAAGTAATTCTCCTGCCTCTGCCTGCAGAGTAATGAGTAGCTGGGATTACATGCGTGTGCTGCCACACCCAGCTAATTTTTGTATTTTTAGTAGAGATGGGGTTTCACCACGTTGGCCAGGATGGTCTTGATCTCCTGACCTTGTGATCCGCCCACCTTGGCCTCCCAAAGTGCTGGGATTCAGATAATGTTTTAACAGAGACATTAGGGCCAGAGGAGCTAGAGGCAGCCCTCCAAGTTTCCTTGAACCTGATTATCATGAAAAAATAATGAAAGTTTTCATTTTCCTGAGAATGATCTAGAATTTAGCTGAAATACACACACCCACACACACACGCACACACACACACACACACACACACAGAGAGAGAGATTGAGAGAACAAGAAAGACTGTGGACTTGAAGGAGTTTTATAATTGAGATGATGGATGCTAAAGAGGAAAGTTACATGAATCACAAGTCAAAAATCTGGTAGAAATGAAGATATCACAAAAGATCCTGGATTATCCTCAGAAAGCAGACAGCTTGGTTTACCCCAGTAATTCCCTCCCTCAGAATTTAGGGATAATCCTACGGGAGAGGGAGCAATGAAGAATCTTAATATTTGTTGAATTTACCCCATGTTGACAAAGACTTTAGAACAGCATGAATTCACCCTGAACTAGTAAAATTAAATTTTCTACTTCTAGGCAAATATATGTCTATCAGAGAATAAATCCCATCATAGAAATGTGTATATTGAGAAGATTTATATCTGCTATGTTAGTTTTGAAAAATAAAAGTAAAAAGTCACTAACCTTAAGCTGAAGTTGCCCATTTTGGGGAAGCCTTTCAAATACATAGTAAATCTTCTCCCTGGGTGAGTCTTCATCTATGGCTGAAAGAATAGCACTGGAAATAATACGAGTTTCACCCATATTCATTGCAATTTCAGCCTTCCTGTAAAAAGAAAAATGTCTGGGTTGATATAAAAATAGAAGATATTCCTTTCATAGGGGACACTTATATTGACTATCACAGTTCCCAATCTTCAACAATTAAGGAATGACATTCAATATTCAAAGTACTGAAGATGACTAGTGAGAGGAATGAAACAGGCTCTCTACCCCCACACGTGAAAGTCTGAAAAGACAATGGGTCAGCCCTAATGAATGTGGGAAGAGGGAATTAGGCACTTCTAATTGATTACATGTATCGAACTTTACAATTTTGTAAGTTATAATTTATTCTATAAAATGATCTTGTTTCCAGTATTTCATTTTACACTCACAACAACAGCTCCATGAAGTAAGAGGGCTAGGTATGAGTGTTCTAATTTTACAGACAGAAACTCAATTAAAGAGATTCATTGACTGGCCTATAGATGTTCCAGTGCCATTGATGATATGCCATTCTGAGTTAGGTGATAGGTAATCTGGGACTCTCTAAATTACTCTTCCTCTTCTAAGTAATGTTCTGGGTAGTATGTGTTCTTGTTATAGATTCATCTTTTCCCAGTGTTACAGACGCCAGGTCAGCTCCTCTCTTCTTGAACAGTAGGCTGGGGCAGAGCTGCTGCTCATCCTACCAGAGCCACCACTGCTGTGGTTTCTATAGCTCCTTTACTGTGCGGTGCTGCTGCCTTCACAGCCTATATGGCCATTGTCCCTGGTCTCGCCAAAGTGAGAAAGGGATCTCTTTCCACCAGTGTTTCTAGCTCTCAGTTGTGGTCATCATGTGGGGCCTAACTATGTCCAACTTTACAGCTTAGTTTCTGAGAAAAATTGGGATGCCTGAATTTCTTGGGATTCAGATGAAGGATATTTGAGAACCAGCAACTGGCATCAACAGTGTTATGCTCCTCTGCGGAGATGCCAAAACCTGAACACCTCAGTTCCAACAACTTTCACTCAGGGTGAGTATCTTGCTACCCAGGGCTGACATCTTCCCTCGCAGTGGGTGGTGACATTTGCACACCTCTTTACTAGAGAATGGGAATCCCATTATTCCAGAAATCTAAGCAATCAGTTGGTTGAGGGCTTATGGAGATTAGCGGTCAGACAGATTAATCAAAACGGGAAGCCAATGTCATTAAGAAGATGAAGAGTTTGGTAGGAAGAACTCAGAATTAAATTTCTGGCCAGAATGAAATGTTTGCAATTCAGTGTCAGAATTCAATGTCTGGAAGCCAAGAGAGGACAAGGTGTGTCATAATCTAGGTTATCCTAAAAGGATCCTAGGACAAGGAAGGTAATTTATTTGTGAAGTGATTCCAGGAGGCAGGAGAGAGGGAGTAGGAGAGAAAGGGAAGGAGAAAAAGGCAACAAAGGGTGTTTTACTGCTATGGAGAATTGGGGCTCAATCCTGCTGGGTATCTTGAGGAACCACATAGATGTGATTCAAATTGTGCTCCTAATGGACAGGAAGCTGGAGCATTTATCTTATCTACTAGCTCCCGAGGTTAAGGGCTGTCCCCAGAGTGCTCTCTGCTGAGCATGGACATGGGCTGCATGAAAGCCCTGAGGCAGAAAAGTGGAGTGAGGCACTGCGGACACCTGAGATGGGACACTGACATGGCAAATTCCACCACGATCAGGACCAGAATCAGAGATGGGCTTTGGGGCTGTGATCTGCAGGACCCAAAGCATCCTCTACAGTAGCTAAAAGGAATAGCAAAGAAATGGTGTTACATGCTCTCAAAGAGTCCAGGAAGGTTAGAAGAGCCATTAGATTTGGCGGGAAAGCCAAGAGTAACTTTTAAGGGAGCATCTTTAATAAAGTGGAGATTGGGCCGGGCGCAGTGCCTCACGCCTGTAATCCCAGCACTTTTGGAGGCTGAGGCAGGCAGATCACGAGGTCAGGAGATCGAGACCATACTGGCCAACATGGTGAAACCCCATCTCTACCAAAAATACAAAAATTAGCCAGGCGTGGTGGCAGGCGCCTGTAGTCCCAGCTACTTGGGAGGCTGAGGCAGGAGAATGGTGTGAACCTGGGAGACACAGCTTGCAGTGAACCAACCTCGTGCCACTGCACTCCAGCCTGGGTGACAGAGCGAGACTTTGTCTCAAAAAAAAAAAATAGAAAAGAAAGAAAGAAAAAAATAATAAAGTGGAGATTGGAGAAAGTGGGCAGAAATGGAACTCTTCCAAAAAGTTCCTCAGTGAAATGAATGGGGGACTAGCTTGTCTTTGTATTTTTACAATTAGGATATCTGCTTGTAATAATAACAATAACACTTAGTAGCACTTACCATGTAGTAGCTAGTCTTTCAAGCATGTTTACATATTTTATTTAATCCTTGCAACAATCCTATTAAGAGGATACCACTATTGTCCTCATTTACAGAGAGGTTAACAGAGAGATTGAGAGAGGTTAAACAACATGTTCAAGATCACACTGTTGGTAAGTGGCTGAACTGAGTCAATCTGACTCCAGCATTTGCTCTCTTAACCACAATCCATATCCCTTTGTCTTGTTAACAGAGGAAATGAAAAGGGAGAGATTGAAGATACTGGAGGAAAAAATAATGGAGCAGTTTCCGGGAGAAGGAAAGAGGTGATATGCCCAAGGACACACATGGAAGAGAAAGAGAGTGTATTACTTCCTATCCACAGGAGAGAAGGAAAGAGGAAGCACAGAAAAGGGAGGGTTTTTGAAGCAGGGCTGAAGGTTTGATGATTCTGTAGATGTAGCTATTCCAGTGAGTTTAGTAACAAGAGCATGGCCTTTGGAGTCAAATGGAGTTGAGTGGGTGCCTAGTGTAAGCTCTTTTACCTCTCTGGTCTCAGTTTTCCTCAGTCAGGATAATAATATGCATTTTCCACAATTTTGGTGAGGATTTAATGAAATAATATATGTGAAAGAATCTAATATACTGTCTATCCTATAGTAAGCACTTAATAAATGCCAGTTTTTACCCCTCTCCAGTGGATGCCCCGGGGCCCTCACCCTGCCAGCTTTCACCTCCCTGCCTCTTAAAATGAGATCATCAAAAAGGAGGTACTGTAATACTATGACAGCCTTCATATTTTCATATTTATAAATAAAGGCTATACTAATCCAACATATTAGCTAAGAAATAAGAAAATAGAAATTTTTTGGTGAATACTTTTAGACAAACTGATGTATGAGATGCAACCCTCCAAAAATCTATCATCAGTATTTCCCATAATGCTTTCTAAGAACCTTATCAGTGGCTCATAGGGAACAGCAGGATATGGGGCAGATAAGGAAGGGACTTGTTTGAGGCCCTCCTTTCTGCAGATTGGAAGAGATTTGGGGGGTTTGGGTGCTTTCAGTAAGTTATTCACTCCCTGATAAAAACCCAGACTATCTATAACATGTCTCTTACTGTTGCACTGTTGAAAAAAGAGGTGAAGTCATCAAGGAGGTTCCAAGAACCAGATGCTTTTTTACTTATAGCTCTAGAGAAGAGTTGGTCCCCTAAAACTCTGTTCAGTTCTGTAGACTGTGTACAGTTCTGTACAGCTGCCAATTGTAAAAGAAATAGCTGGGGCTATAGAAATAGAATTAATGAATACTCTATACCCTATGATCAAACTCTGAGCACTTACAGAGAGAGTGATATGGTTTGGCTGTGTCCTCACCCAAATCTCATCTTGATTGTAGTTCCCATAATCTCCATGTGTTGTGGGAGGGACCAGGTAGAGATAATTGAATCATGGGGCAGTTTCCCCCATCCTGTTCTCATGATAGTGAGTCAGTTCTCACAAGATCTGATGGTTTTATAAGGGGCTTTCCCCTTTACTAGGCACTTGTTTTTCTCTCTCCTGCTACCATGTGAAGAAGGATGTGTTTGCTTCCTCTTCTGGCATGATTGTAAGTTTCCTGAGTCCTCCCAATCCCTACAGAGCTGTGAGTAAATTAAACCTCTTTTCTTTATAAGTTACTCAGTCTCGGGTATGTCCTTATAGCAGTGTGAGAACAGACTAATACAGGGAGATACTGAGAAAGTTTACAATTGAATAATATCGCTCAGAATTTTAGAAAATGATGATTTCGATGTGAGGTGGGAGGGGGTGTTGACCCATATGGAACACAGTAGAGAACTGGTGGACAAAAAAGTACCAAGATAATGAAAGAAGTGGGTTGATTTATTTCCCTCCGCCACGCTTAGTTACAAGTTTCAGCAAATCTGTTGTAAGGACTGTCTGCAGTTAATGTTATTAGACTTTAGTTGAATCTATATATTAATTGCACTTTGGTAGGTGTGCAGTCACGTTGGTGTAAGTGCATGTATTTATATGTTTAGTAGATTGTTCATTCCATACTGTGTGTTCAGTCATTCTTATTCTTTACAACTAATTAGTATGTTTAGAAGAAAATCAAGTAATTAAAGGGCTGATCGTTAAGGAGAGGTTACCTTAACTAACATTTGCACTAAAGGTTCCTCATGCCTGAGTGGCAGGGGCAAGCTGTGATAGGAGCTAGCGAAGACTTGCTTCTTTGGGAGACACACACACACCTGTACCTAGTATTGTAGATTTCATAGAATTGTATAGAAATCTGAAAGGGACTCTTTTCAGGTAGCTTACTTGCTCAGCATTGGTTTTTCATCATTAACTGGGATGACCTCTATTGAAATGGTTTTAAGTATCTTATGTTTCCCATCTGACAAACGGATTGTAAAATCATCAGCAAGGCTCTCTGAGTCATCATGCATGTACGTCAACCTCATTCCTGGAAGAAGAAAAAAAATAAGTAAATCTTCCTTATGATTGAACCATCATGACATATGTCACAGATAATGTCTTAATTTTCAAGGCAGGGGTATTAGCAAGAGTTCATTTATCAGTGCAGTAGGGTGAAATTAAACTTGTTTTATGAAGTAAAAGAGTGCCTTCTGAGCCTATTAAAGACTTTTTATTTAAATAATTTAGTATTTGATTAAGGGTGTTATTTAAAATCAGTTAGGAAGGAATATATTTTTAAATAAACTATATAAACAAAGGTGCAGGGTATTTAAATAAAACTGAGAAAGTTAATTATTTGGGGAAAATTATAGAGTTATATCCCTACCTCGAGCCAATCATCAAAATGAATTCTTAATAGATCAAAACTTAAATATTAACAATGTAACTATTTTATTTAAATCTACCTAACATTTAAATGGAAATTCAAGAGTCTCAGAACAGCCAAAACAGCCTCGAAAAAGAACAAAATTAGAATCCTAACATTTCACATTTTCAAAACTTACTTCAAAGCTACTAAAATACTAGGAGATGTGCACCCAGATTTATATAAAATGTTTACCGAAATATAACTTTTAATATCAAGAAACGGAAAACTATCTGGATATTTTAAAGTTGTATAAAATATTTTAAAGTTGTATTTTAAAGATAGTTGTATAAAATTACAGCACAGGAGCCAGTAGAGTGGTGAGCGCCTGTAGTCCTAACAACTTGTCGGGGCTCAAGTGGGAGGATCGCTTGAGGCCAGGAGTTCGAGGCCAGTTCGGAAAACATAATGAGACCTTGTCTTTAAAAGAATTTTTTGTTTGAAACACTAGCCAGGTGACGCCTGTAGTCATAGCTGCTCAAGAGGCTCAGGCAGGGAGGAATGCTTGATCCCAGGAATTTGAGGCTGCAGTGAGTTATGATCATCCCACTTCACTCAAGCCTGGGTGACAAAGTCATCTCTTTTAAAAAATTACAGCACAGTAAGTCTGTATGATGATTTTATAAGGTAATTATCAAAAGCTACGTTTTTAATAATAATAACAATTTTTTTTGTGACAGAGTCTCACTCTGTCACCCAGGCTGGAATGCAGTGACATGATATTGGCTCACTACAATATCTACCTCCTGGGTTCAAGCGATTCTCATGCCTCAGCCTCCCAAGTAGCTGGGGTTACAGACAGGTGTGACCACACCTGGCTAATTTTTGTATTTTTAATAGACTCTGGGTTTTGCCATGTTGGCCAGGCTGGTCTCGAACTCCTGGCCTCAAGTGATCCACCCATCCCGGCCTCTCAAAGTGCTGGGATTACACGTGTGAACGACCACGCCCGGCCTCAATATTTTAAAAGTAAGAAGAGGCCAGTTATGGTGACCTACTCCTGTAATACCAGCACTTTGGAGGGCCAGTGCAGGAAAATCACTTGAGCCCAGGAGTTCGAGACCAGCCTGGACAACATAGGGAGACCCTGTCTCTACAAAAATTTTTTTTCATCAGCCAGTGGTATGTGTGATGACTTGTGCCTGTAGTCCCAGCTAGTTGGGAGGCTGAGGTCAGAGGATCACTTGAGCCCTGGAAGTCCAGGATGGAGAGAACTGTGATTGCACAACCACAATCCAGCCTAAGTGACAGTGAAAGACCCTGTCTCCAAAAAAAAAAAGGTAAGAAGAAAAACAGATTATATAATATGGGAAGAGTTTTATAAACTTTGTATATTTGTTTGGGGGGATGTTTATGAGAATATGCTAAAGTTTTTAAAAAATGTAGCCATAAATGAACCACAGATAAAATAGAGGTGAAAATCTAATTTCTGAGAAAGTCTCCAAAATATCAACCCAAATACTAATTTTTATGTAGGAAATTTTTATTTTTTCTTCAAAATGACTGTGTCCAAACTGTACACAATGATCATATAATTCTTATTTAACTAGATAATAACCAACAAATGTTATTTTTAAAAAATTGACTTTCTTGAGAGTAAAATTTGAATTATTATTATTTTTTCCTTGGTCTAATTTGAAAAAAAAATTTTAAACAATGTATTCTATTATTTGTAGCATGTGGTTTATTGATTTGGTAATATCATCATTTATGTCCTAGAAAGTATTTCTTTGCAATTGATAAAAGCTGAGAAATATATAAATGCATTTTTTTCTTTTTTTTTATTATTATTATACTTTAAGTTTTAGGGTACATGTGCACAATGTGCAGGTTAGTTACATATGTATACATGTGCCATGCTGGTGTGCTGCACCCATTAACTCATCATTTAGCATTAGGTATATCTCCTAATGCTATCCCTCCCCCGTGCCCCCACCCCACAACAGTCCCCAGAGTGTGATGTTCCCCTTCCTGTGTCCATGTGTTCTCATTGTTCAATTCCCAACTATGAGTGAGAACATGCGGTGTTTGGTTATAAATGCACTTTTTAAATTTAAACCTGAGATGATTTTTGCAACAATTACAAAAAAACCTTTGGGGCAGAAAGCTTACACACTAGTTGGGGAAACAAATAACTAAAAGAAGTTGGAAAAATGTTAAACAAGTGCTAAGATGAAACAAGCACAGAGAAGGAGTGGTTTGGAGACCTTGGGTGGGGCTCAAGCAGAGGTTAACAGAAAGGTGCGTTTTGAAGGCACAGCCTTGGCTAGCCTGGCAAAGGAGGGGGAAGGACCTTACAGGCTGGGAAAAGAAAACGCCTAAGGAAGGAGAATGGGAGGAAGCAGTAATTCAGGAACCGCAAACTTTTCTCAAAATTTTAAAAGTATTTTCATATGTGAAAAGTGGGATACGATTGAATTTTTTAAAAGAGTAATTAAAAAATAATTCAGGCTGCTATGCAATGTGCCATTTCTCTAAAGAGTAAATTATCCCCTCAGAAAATAATGAGCATTATTATATGTGGTTCTGTATTTGTTTCAACTGTGGAAATTTTGGCAGACCAGTCTCTTAAAATGTAGTTTCATGATCTCAATAGTTTTAAAAAGGATTTTTTAATTATAGCATTAAATGTTTGAGTGAAAATACAATAAAAACTCAAATATCATTTTTAATGGTAGTCTAAAAGTGAAAGAAAACATGTTGTTGCCTTTTCAATTACCTACTACCTCTACCTAGGGCCTCCTGTCCTACATTAATCCAGGCCTAGAGAGAGCCCTTGAGAAACAAATGAATAAAGTAGGTGAATGCTATTTCTTCAACCCCTGTTTCTGTGATGTATTATTACCTTTTCTAGGTTAAATTATTTTAAAATTTTTATTTTTAATTGGCAAATAAACATTGTATATATTTATGATATATAATGGGGTGTTTTGATGCATGTATACATTGTGAAATGGGTTTATTTTGGTTTTTGTTTGTTTGTTTTTTGACAGAGGCTCACTCTGTCACCCAGGCTGGAAGTCTGGAGTGCAGTGGCACGATCTCGGCTCACTGCAACTTCTGCCTCCCAGGCTCAAGCAATTTCGTGCCTCAGCCTCCTGAGTAGCTGGGATTACAGAAGTGCACCATCACACTCGGCTAATTTTTGTATTTTTAGTAGAGACAGGGTTTCACCATGTTGGCCAGGCTGGTGTCAAATTCCTGACCTCAAGTGATCCACCTGTCTTCGTCTCCCAAAGTTTTGGGATTACAGGCGTGAGCCACCAGGCCCGGCCACATTGTGGAATGGTTAAATCAAGCTAATTAACATATGCATTACTTCTCATACTCATTTTTTTGATTGGTGAGAACTCTTAAAATCTACTGTCTTAGGAATTTTCAAATATGCAATATATTGTTAACTATGGTAACTATGCTGTACAATAAATCTCTTGAACTTACTTCTCCTGTCTAACCGAAATTTCATATCCTTTAACCAACATCTCCCCAATCCTCCCACCCTCAGCCTCTAGTAACCATCATTCTACTCTCTGCTTATATTAGTTTGACCTGTTTAGATTTCACATATAAGTATGGGTTAAATTATTCAATCAACAATAACAAATGCATGGAAGTGGAACATGCTATACCAGTCTTGAGGAGTTCCATGGAAAAACTGTGAACAGGTACATGTTTCTGGTGAGGGTTGGCTGGCTGCTTATTCTCAGAGAAGTCTTTGCTAAACCCCCTATCGATGAGGAGGCCATGGCGTGGCTTTTGAGTGATGCTGAACAGCAGGGCATCCTGGGGAATGTCCAGGTCCACAGCGCTGATGATGGAAGAGTCCAGCTCTTTCATCTGACCCTCGCACACCTGAGCAAGAACACATGAGAAAAGTCAACAATGCACGAAAGACAACTTGTCTTTCCTTGGAAAACTGCTTAAAAGGAATCATTTCAATATATCCTACTTCAAATTTTCTATGAGATTTATATAGGATGAGTCCTAAAAAGAAATTGCTGGTTTAATAGGAATGTAAAGGAAGTAACAAATCTATTAATCCCCCTTACATTTTTTTCTGAAGATTTCAAAGCACTTTATTCATTTCCATGAAGGACAAAGGACATATAATTTTTAAAATATGTATTGTTCATAAGTCAAAGGTCAGGGGAAAAATGCAACCAAGACGGTGTTTGCTTTCAAGAAGTCATGGAAAAGTTCAGTTGTAAAACTGAATCTAGAACCTTCACCTTCATAAACCAATCCTCGTGGATCTCCTTGCTTCTACAAGTCTCATGTTTCCATCTGCTTTATAAGTGATACAAATATTTGCTACATACACTAAGCATATTTGGTGGTTTTTATTTTTGTTATTGCAGCAAAAACTTCTGTATTTCCACTGAAATCAACAACAATGCCAAAGGATGCTACTGGATGCATAATTATGTATATTTTCATAATGGGTCCCTCATCTCCCTCCAATTCTTATACTTCCAAATTTCCTGAACTACTCTTCCCATTCCCTCTCACACCCACTTCAGGTTTCATAATCCTTTAAACACAAAGACAATTAAATGTTTATCATTTCATGTAGTATCTAGTCATTTAGAACTTGACAATATGTTACTTAGCTGATTCAATCTTTTTTTCTCATGAGGATTGAGAGAACAAAAAAGTATTTCTGTTGCCCATTTTGAAATATAGCAAAATCTAAATAATAAGAGTATATAAATTCTACACAGGCATATTGGTAATCTGCAATGTTACTATGCTACATAGTATTCTCAACAACCCAAGTCAGGTAAGACTGCAAAGGTCCATCAATAACTATAACTCAAGGAAGAAAATGTCTAGTGCTGCTAGATATTCATAAACAAGAATCACAAAAGGGCAGAGATCAGCATGTTTTCATGACTGAGAAGGCAATTAAGCCTTGAAGGACATGTATGGTTTGAATTTGTGAAAACTTCCTTCCTTCCTCTTTCCCTCCCTCCCTCCCTTCCTCCCTCCCTTTCTTTCTTCTTTCTTTCTTTTCTTCTTTCTCTTTCTTTCTTTTTCTTTTCTTTCTCTCTTTCTCCTTCCTTCCTTCCTCTCTTCTTCTCTTTCCCTCCCTCCCTCTTTTCTTTTCCTTTCCCTTTCTCCCTTTCTCCCTTTTCCCCTTCCTTCCTTCCTCTTTCTTTCTCTTTCCCTCCTTCCCTTCCTCCCTCCCTTTCTTTCTTCTTTCTCTTTTCTCTTTCTTTCTCTCTCCTTCCTTCCTCTCTTCTTCTCTTTCTTTCCCTCCCTCCCTTTTTTCTTTTCCTTTCCCTTTCTCTCTTTTCCTTTTCCCCTCCCCTCCCCTCCTCCTTCCTTCCTTCCTTCCTTCCATCCTTCCTTCCTTCCTCATAGTCTTCTCTGTTGCCCAGGCTACAGTACAGTGGCTCAATCATGGCTCACTGCACACCCACCCACCCAGGCTTAAGCAATCCTCCCACCTCAGCCCCCAAGTAGCTAGGACCATAGGCATGTGTCACAAGCCTGGCTAATTTTTAAAATTTATTTTTATTATTTGTAGAGATGGGGTTTTGCCACATTGCCCAGGCTGGTCTTGAACTCTTGGGCTCAAAGGATCCTCCTGCTTCAGCCTCCCAAAGTGCTGGGATTACAGGCGTGAGCCACCATGCCTGGCCTAAAGCATCCTTTCATTTCACCCTCTCTTACTGACTTTGAAGGGCACCCTCCTACAACCACATTTTATTGAACATGTGTTAACAAAAAAACACTTGCCATATATGATACTTGTGCTAAAAGGATGCTGATTTTCTTTTATCTAGCCCTACTTATTAAATATTAAAGTGGCATCATAGTTCAACTTACAATGGTATACTTATGAAAACATTTTAAATAGGACCTTGCCTTTTTCTCCAAGAACTTTAATAAAGCAACTTAAAATATGTTATAATATCCTTCTTCATAGAGCTTGACTAAAACGTGAGGTTGTTTCTTGCAGATTGAATAGACTATTGAGATTAGGACAACAAAAATTTTAGATCAATATACATAAAATGCCAAACCTGATTAGTAGACAGGTTTGGAACGGATTATAATAACTTAAACAAAAACCTCAAATCTTCTTGCAGCATAACTTGATGGAAGCCCAACTATCTACAAAATAAATGCATTTTCTCACGAGAAAGCAAAATATGATTATCTAAAAAAAAATTATGCGAAGCTTAAAGTCTGCTTGCCCGTAACACACAGGACTTCATATTTTTCACTCTCCAGTAGTCTCTCTAGGGAATGCAGGTAAAACCATGACAACTTTGGCTGGGCGCAGTGGCTCATGCCTGTAATCCCAGCACTTTGGAAGGCCGAGGCAGGCGGATCACGAGGTCAGGAGATCAAGACCATCCTGGCTAACACGGTGAAACCCCGTCTCTAGTAAAAATACAAAAAATTAGCCGGGCGTGGTGGCAGGCGCCTGCAGTCCCAGCTACTCGGAAGGCTGAGGCAGGAGAATGGCGTGAACCCGGGAGGCGGAGCTTGCAGTGAGCCGAGGTCACGCCACTGCACTCCAGCCTGGGTGACAGAGCGGGACTCCATCTCAAAAAACAAAAAACAAAAAAACCATGACTACTTCCAGAGAAGAGCAAGGGACAACTTCCCAGTGGTATTATTTCAGAAGCCCCGACCCTAGGCAAGATACAAGACAATGGAGGTAGGTATCGATGGAATCATCTGTAGATTTTTTTTCTCTCTCATAATTACTGAAGGGCTCTCCAGAGAAATCCATGTGCCAACAAAAGAGGAAAGGCAGGAAGATTAATAATTTTCAAATGATTGCATTACATAACATAGCCTTCCCCACTCCTCACCAATGCAATGTGTTAATGCACTTGGAGCAATGTAAATGGAGTAATTGAAAATAAAAATCAAAATGATAAAAGAGAAATGGAACATTTGGATATGTTTCTTACAGTAATATTCTGCACTACAAAGTCAGGAGCTTCATCATTTGTGGGGTTGATTATAATAGAAAATGGTATCTCCAAGGAGTGTTGCTTCCCATCTGTGACGTACACCGTGAACTGGTCGGCAGTTGGTTCTATCCTCAGATGCCTGGACTGCACATAGTTAATGTGAAAAGCGTTCATGTCTTTCCACTGAAATGAATCTAGAGCACACCAAGATGGAACAGATAAATTAAAAAAAAAATTTTTCCAAGTTATTGGTCCTTAATCCTTAACCCAATAATAGTCAATTTCTCAGTAATACAAATAAGAGATCATAGCAGTTGACCTAAGTATCTTGCTATCAAGGGCTGCTACAACAGCCAACCATCAACATAAAGGCAGATATCCATAGATCATACAGAAGAATAAAATTTGCATGGAGAACCGAAGAGTAATACTTTTTAACCAGTATGCACAGGGACTTCAAGAATACTTCAGATACTTAGAATAAATGCCGGAGACCTTCCCTTGATTAAATGACTACTTTTGCATGAATGGTCTCTGTCATACTTGAGTATAAAAAGAGACCACCTCCGTCACGTAAAGGCAAAACAAGAGTCAATCAATCATCTGCCTACTTGAAGACATACATATCAAGCAAGGTGCTGGATTGAGTGGAATTAGCTAACCCGCTGTTTTAGTATTTTGACATGGGCTTAAATCCAAAGAGAAAATGCTTAAAGATGTGCATTAAGTCACCAGAAAAACTGAGTAACATTGAATGCAATTAATCTTATATTCAGTCTCTTTCATATTTAAAATTGACATTCTTCAAAAGCGGTTTGGAGAATCATTTATATGTCTTTGGAAGACTTTGTCTTTGCTTTCTGTTTTTGTTTTGGTTGGTCTGTTTTTGCCTGAAATACAAGACCTATTTAAGTATCTGGGACACGTTTTGGTTTTAAAATTAATGTCATCTGCTTCAACATTTCAGGCTTTCTCTGTGTTACACCCATAGTATATTTCCTCACCCTTTCCACCAATATCTATTCAAAATGCTAAAAGGTTGTGAGAATGAGACCTTGTGAGCTCCCGCTAGATTCACTCTCTCATGGTATCCTGTGTTGCTATGAGGGCCTTTTAAACCATTCTTTCTTCAATGTTTATTCTTGTATTTTTCATAAGTAAAATTCCATTTATTTTGAAGTAAATTTGCATGCAAGGGGGAAGTCAGAATAAAAATTTAAATGAAAAATGGTAAGATTCAAAAGCATCAGCTATAATAGTAATAATAATTCATTGAATACATATGGTGCTTTAAACTTTTTTTTTTTTTTTTTTGAAATGGAGTTTCACTCTTGCTGTCCAGATTGGAGTGCAATGGCACAATCTCAGCTCACTGCAACCTCTGCCTCCTGGTTTCAAGCAATTCTCCTGCCTCAGCCTCCCAAGTAGCTGGGATTACAGGCATATGCCACCACACCTGGCTAATTTTTTATATTTAGTAGAGAGGGGTTTCACCACATTGGTCAGGCTGGACTCAAACTCCTGACCTCAGGTGACCTGCCCATCTCGGCCTCCCAAAGTGCTGGGATTACAGGCATCAGCCACCACGCCCGGTGCTTTAAACATTTTGAAAGTCCTTACAAAGTTATTAAGCATGACCTGGCCAATCGCTTTCATAAATATAAGGAAGGGAGTCATTGCTGCTGACGAAGCTACAGCTTACCTATACTTATGCCAATATTGCTTTTTTCAAAACCCACAGAAGGGAGTATATTTTCGAGGTAGCCAAACTGAGGAGGAGAAACCAAAACAAATTCCAAGTCATCTGCTGCAGTGTCAGGGTCAGTGGCGGACAAATGGTTAACAGTAAGGGCTGTTGAGCAGCCCTCATCTACAACAAACATGGGACCTGCATACAAATAAAAACACAATTACAACTTAGCATGAAATCCTCTAAACAGACTAGGTAGGACAAAATGCAGTGACTGAAATTCTAGTTCAGAGAAGCTTCCCATGTGCAAAAACATTTCCATGGGAGTTGTTCATTTTCTCTGGCATAATTCTTTTTAAAGTGAAAATCTTGAGTGGTAATGAGTGAATTTACTTTGACCTATGGAATTATATGTTTTTCTTGTCCAGGCAAGTCAGAAGAGAACAGAAAGCCAGCAGAAATACTAACTGTTCCAGCACAGCCCTTTAGTCATTCTCAAGGAACTCTGATTTCCCTTGTGTCTCTATGGAAGTGACAAATGAAAATAAGAATTGCCCAACTGTTTTAATGTTAAGCCACTAAACGTAGTTTATGTACTCTTCAAGATCAGTTGGTACCTCTGTTTGTCAGAGCGTTAATTGCCTGAGAGCTATTATGAATTGCTCGTAACGAAGAGTTTTTTCATGGCTTGATGCTTAATTATTCTGCTGGGATAATGCTTTCTTTCCAGAACACTGCTTGGGAGATAGTTTGCAAATTACAATAACATTCATACATATGCTTATATTTTTTTCTGAGAGACAGAACATATATATAATGCCTATGAAAAGATGACTTTCTAAAAAGCAAATAAGGTTAAATGTATATAGATGGTCTCTCCAGTATACTCACTCTGTTCTAATAGAAATTATAATGGATAAAATAAATTACTCTCTCTTCAGCAAGCAAATTATATTTTCCCATGTGAAATAAAATCAGAATATTTGAGGATTGCAATGTTGTCCTTGTCCCAACACACACACAAAGACACACACACACACACACACAACCCAACACACGTATTCTCTCTCCATACAGAAATATTAAAATTTTTAAACATGTAAATTCTTTTGCCCTGTAATCTTAACAGATTTGGGTTTTCCACAAAATTTGTGTTGAGGTAATTATTGAAGGACAATTCCATATGGTGGTTTTCTTTTTAGACTATAAATGAAATGTATTATTTCACTGAACCACAGGTATGACACTAGGTCAGACAATAGTACTGGAACAGAAAAACACATTGTCACCTATTGCAATGGAAGGTGGCTGGTTGTCTACTGGGTATACCGTGATGTTGAGATCATACACTGGAAAGGACGCATGAAGCGGAACAGATGGATTGGGTCCATTGTAGCAACAGCCATTCACAAAAGGGCCAGCCTCTCCATCCGAAACCACCAATGTAATGGTGTCAAAACAGGGCATCATGCCAATCTCGCCACCTGGAAGACACAACTATAGCTGAAACCTGCCTTTTAAAAAATATAGAATACCAAGATGAAATCTTCTCACACCTCTTCTACAAGCATTGAAACAGCAAGGAAAAGAAGTTATGTGGATAAAATAAATGTAAAACCCAATTTTATCGCTATGAAATTAAATATAGTCATGAAAATAATGCAAAAATTCTTGCCCATCTGTTGCCTCTGGTGAACTCCCTACCAGCCATCTATCATGATAAGGAGGGACAAAACTGGGCCAACAAGGGTCTGACAGTTTATGAATGAGCAAGGGCACAAAGCTTCACTAGTGAAGGTTTCATTCTTCCCTTATAATCATTTCATGTTATGACCAACCTCAGGGAGAGGGAGAAGGCAACCTTTTCCCTTTGGTAATTGTCTTTCCATTTACATTAACCACCTTAAATGAACAACCATCAACCACAGAGCAGTTATGAGAAAAGAGGATGTTGAATAGGTGAAATACAAAAGTAGGCCACATTTTTGCCATTTCTTTCAATATTCTTCTTATTATATATTAGCCAGGATGTTTTTAAAAATAGCAACAGTCTGTGGAAAAGAAGAGGCATTTATTTTCATTTTCTTCTTTTCACTGTTTAGGTCTTACATCTGTAGGATTCAAAATGTCCCTAGTTTAGACAGTGACAGGAAGAAGGAACAAAATGTCAGGATTAGACAGTTTATCAGCAACAGGGCAATCTGCTCTTGGGTTACCCACTAAGAGCATGGAGTAAGAGTGCTTGCTATCCAGGACACAGAAAAGTTTTGCACATGTGCTATTGGTAATTCTCATGCATCACCATGAAAATCTCAAGAAGGGAGTGATATGGTTTAGTTGTTCCCCCGCTCAAATCTCATCTTGAATTGTAACTCCCACAATTCCCACATTTCGTGGGAGGAACCCAGTGGGAGGTGACTAAATTTATGGGGGCAGGTCTTTCCTGTGCTTTTCTCATGATAGTGAATGAGTCTCATGAGATCTGATGGTTTTAAAAATGGGAGTTTCCCTGCACAAGCTCTCTTTGCTTGCTGCCATCCATGTAAGATGTGACTTGCTCCTCCTTGCCTTCTGCCATGATCATGAGGCTTCCCAGCCACATGGAACTGTAAGTCCATTAAAGCTCTTTCTTTTGTAAATTGCCCAATTTCGGGTATGTCTTTATCAGCAGCCTCAAAATGGACTAATACAGGGAGGAATTAATGCTTGGAGTTTTGATGAACCTAGGGTACAAAAGATCAGGGACATCCTCTCTTTTCAGCAGACACTCTGGTCAAATCTGCAGAGCTCTGCGGTTGCCGTTATTTCCCCTGTTTAAAAATGACAAGGAAAATCTAGAGATTATATTATTGAGCAACCAAGTGTTCAAAGGATGAGAAAACTGGGCTTAAAAGGAAAAACAGAATTGAAGTTGAGAGAATTAGAAAGAAACAATCAGCCGTCAATGTGAGAAAGAGTCAAAAATAAGAGACCTCTCACCTATTCATATATCTAAAATGCAAATTGGCTTAAAAATGTGTTCATTAGTAATTCACTCAGTAAATATTTATTCAACACCTACTATGTGATAATTAGTGTTTCTGGCACACCAGCAGAGAAAAAGGCACACATTTTGGAACTTTCAAAAGACATTTCAAAAGAATGTCAAATGTCAAAAGACCACACTATGCGTCAGGCACCGATACTGTCTAATGGTAGAGAAGGAAATGCAGTGTGGTTAGAATAGCACAGATGTATGTATGTATGTATGTATTATGTAGAATCACATGAAATTGCTACTATTAAACCATTTTTTACCTGTTAAATGGCAATTTTATGTATTCCGGCCTGATCGTGTGCAAGGTGCTGAGGGTGAAAGAAGATGGATTTTAGCTGACAATGGCGTAGGGGCAGGGCATACGTGCCAAGGAAAGTCAGCAAAGTTTCCAGATGCCTTTGCTGGCTTTGTGCTGAGCATTAAAGGATGAGTAAGAGTTTGCCAAGCAGATAAGGTAGAACATTGGGACAGATGGGATCGAAGATCTGTAGGGAGAGGCAATGGGGGAGAGAAATGAAAAGTCACTCTAGAAAGAGAAGACAGCTTTAAAAACAGAGAAGGCAAATTGCAAATTGAGTAACCACAATTTCTCTATAATGGAAGCATAGGATATATTTACAGAAATAGCTGGGAAACCAGGCCAAATATTAAGCCACTAAAAAGCCTACAATATAGGTAGTGAAATTCTTTACCTTGAAATGGAATATAGCCTAAGGATATGATTGGTACTTACAAATGTTAATCATAGTGTTATTAAAAAAAAATTTGAGGGAAGACAGGGTCTCACTCTGTTGCCCAGGTTGGAGTGCAGTGGCATGATCTTGGCTTATTCTAGGTTCCACCTCCTGGGCTCAAGCGATCCTCCTACCTCAGCCTCCAAGTAGCTGGGACCAGATAATGTTAATTGGGAGAATAGCAAATTATTAATGGACTTTCATATAGTAAGATGTTATTCTGTTACTAAAACATCTTTATAATAACTTTCTAACATTTAATATATATTTTAATAAACATTTTAGGTGATAATCTAAATGATAAAAGTAATCTGCAAAGCTGCATATGTTACAACATAATTGCAACTATGTTAAAATTATGGCCAGAATAAAGAGAATAAAATACTATAATACTGAAATGTGAACAGTGACTCTTTTAGATATGTAATAAGGTGAGTTTTCAAAACTTCATTGTACTTTTCCCTTCCTTCCAAGTTTTCTGCAATGAGTGTGTATTATTTTTATACTTATAGAAAGCAAATAAAGTAATGCTAATAAAATTATTCTTAGGTGGCCTCTAAATCAACACGTAGAAGCAAGAGAAGGGCCAGAAAACTCACTGAAACCTCAGATCCTACAATGCTGTGAGATTCTTTATCCTGATCCCAGCCCAGGGCTGGGTAACTACCAATTGAGTAAGTGAGTAATCATTACAAGAAAACGTTAACATTCAAATACCAAAATACCCTTTGAATCGAGTATTCCTTCTAACTTAGTAACATAACCAAAAGCCGACTACTTGAAATAATTTGCCCCAATGTCCTACAGGGTTTTATTTTTAAAAAAATTAGTTAATAGTCCCGTCTATGGCTGTTACACTACAGGAGATTTAGAAATCTGTATATCTGTTGTTTAGCACTTAGGACAAGGCACTGGAAAAGAAGACAGATTCTTCTCACCCCTAATTTACCTGTGCTGCATGAGCCTGCCAGAGATGTTAAATAATTAAGCAATAAATAACAATCATTGGTCTTTGGATCCCTTTTCTGCCAGTCTATTTCAGATCCATTGGGGAAATCAAAAATGAGAACCTAGTGGTGAACTCCTGAGGGACATCAAACATACGAACTACGCTCCTCAGGACAAGGAAATCACCCATGAAACCTTTCCTAAGACTAAACACAGATAAGAGGATAGAGAGATACCATTTAAAGAAAAAAGATGTCTGGTGAAGTGATTAAAATGTCCCGAGACATCTGGTGTTCCAATACATCACTGTTTTCCAAAGTATATAGGACAAATATTATTTCAGAATGTTTTCTCCCATTTCTGAATTAATCCTTTGCTATCTCCATTCCTCCTCCTTGAATTTATTTCATGCCTCACTGCTTGAATCTCTTCAAATAAGAAAATGATTTGAATTCTGAAAGTTCTTATTTCCTATACCACTCACCTGGCCTTACATACTTGATCATACTTCCTGCGTTGGAACTTGCAGTTTAAAGAGGCATATGGATGAGTAGACAGGAAATTGCACTACAGTACAGCAAAAGCCAGCAGATGATATATGCAGCATTGTTACCAAGGAAGTTTCCCCAACCCAGACCTCAGAAGATGTGCAAGGTGAGATGATGTGATGATGTGCAGTGTGTCAGTGTCAGTCACACTGTCATCTTTGCATGCAAATGGGTTTTGTCTACCCATTTAAGTTCAAAGTCTTTCATAGCAGGGTCTAGGTCATATTCCTGTGTACCCCACAGTGCTTAGTGCTATAAGTTACAGATATCAGATGTTGAATTAATATTTTTTAGTGAAACAAATGCCACCTGGGTGACAACATAAAGCAATGCCAAAAATGTAACTGCAGTGCTAATAAATGAACATTTTCTGTACATCTAACCTGTGTTCACGCTGTCATTTGCTGTGGGCAAGTCATATACTGGGTAAGACATTATCGTTATTTTTCAGGAACTCAAAAAGCAGACCAGTTGCTTCTTAGGAGCTAGTTGGTGATCAGTAAGCTTTGAAAATTAATAATGTAATTACCTTAGGAGCTTGCTTCAGGCATTTCTGTCATGATTTATAGACCCACCAACTACGATGGTCAAACTGACCAAAAACGCTAAGGAGAATCATAGGGTGAATGGAAGGTCTGTGTGGTAGTGTCAGGAACAAAGCAAGTAATATCTGCCTTTCTCCACTGTGTGAAATCCGTTATAATAACACAATCAGAAATACTTCCATATATGGTGATCATGCTGGAAAAATGGAGGCCAGGCTGCAGCTGCTTCTTGTTTTTAAGGGAAGTAACCATTCTGACTGTTCGATTATGGGAGCCCACACTGAGGAGTGGAGACTCTCATGTTGCTTGCATTCCCTCACTGGTCACCATGCTGCTGCTTACCTGTGTGTTTGTATGTCACGGCCTCTGAGATAACATCTCTCTGAGAGAACTGATCCACTGTGACTCCAGCTCTCCTCACCACCCCATGCTGAGGTTCGCGAGCAATCACAAACATCAACTTCAAGTTATCGCTGTCCACATCAGTAGCAAAAATGTATTCAGAGGTGATGACCACCTCTCCTCCCTCTGAGCAATTCATGACAGGCATGAGGTCAGCCTTTAAGACTGGTGGCTCATCGTTGACAGGGAATACCTAGGCAATGGAAAAAATGCAAGTTTTCAGAAAAAGAAAGAAATGACAAATTCTTTGACAGGTAATCCATTGCTCATAGTCAGAATGACAGGCATTTTCATATTACAGACACATGAAACAATAGCCGTGAAATTTGGCCAAGTAATCTGTGTCTTTTAACTTTTCCCATGTAAACCATCTTGCAAGGAATGCCCCATGTGACAGGCATTTTAGGTAGGAATGGGAGAATATGGTTATGGTTCAGGACTCAAAACTCTAATTTGTTTCTAGACAGAAAAAATACAAATGTAATTTAAGGCATTCTTCACCAAAGCCCCTACCCTCTTTCATTAAATTCACACATATTCCAGAAGAATTCTGGTCCTTGTGGTCCAAGGCATTTTCATTTACTGCATCAAAGTTATTTTTGTTTCAAATTACTTGGTGATTACAAAGCTTTCCTCCACCCTCAACTTCCTGCCACCCAGGAAGTTTCTCTGGACTTATAATAAGCAGCAGCTGCATTTCAAACAGTTTGAGTTAAATATGAAACTCCGTAACTATTCAATCAATGCCAGGTTTCATCCTGACAAAATGTTTTTCTCTCACTTTCACGAAAATAAAACTCCAAGTAAAAAGGAAAGAAAAGCGACATGGGATCACGCTGGCACTCTAAATTTAAAAAGATCGTGTAGAAATCTGGAAAAGCATATCTTCTAAAAGGGAGTGAGGACAACCCCCCTCTGAGTTCACAGCCACAACTTGGTGTGTGCTGCAAGGCTGCCACGTCTGCCCTGTGAATCCTCTCAACCCTACACCTTCTTCCCTAATGCTCAGCCAAAGTGATCTTTTTAACGTGTGGACTTTAAGTCACTGCCTTTCGGAGACCTTCAGTGGCTTCCCATTGATTCTGCTAGGATTTCTCTGGCCTTATCCCATGCTGTGGGGTGCCTTTGCCACTCCACTCCAGTTTTATCCCGACACACATTCCCCACCATCACAGGGTCTCTGCATCATCTCTCTCCCCACTGCCCACGTCTCTTCCCCCCGGGAATTCTGTCCCCAACTCTTTGCTTGGTTAACTCCTCCTTCAGGTTACATGGGGATTCCTCAGGAAATCCTTCCTTAACTATTCAGCTAATTTAGGGGCTTCTATTATTTACTCTCTTTTAGCATCCTATTTACGTATAGAACCATCTAAATTTTAATCAATTAATTATCTTGGTGATAATCTGTTTAATGCCTGTCTTCATCCCTGGCCTGTGACCTCTAGAAGAACAGTGACTTTGTTTGTCTTGTTCATCATCATATTCTAAATATCTTGCCTAAGGCTTGGCAAAGAAAGCACTTATTAAATATTTGCTGAATAAATGAATGAGTGAATGCAACTATGCATATATGTCCTGACTACCTTGTTATTTAAACAGGCTAAAACTCTAAAACAAATATACATGAAATTTAATGGATAGAGGAATGGGTAACAAAAGCTCCAGGCTAGTTATTTAATTAAAGATTTTAAAAGCCTATAATATTCTCTACTTTTCTATTGGCTTATTAAGAAAAAACCATCTTTGTTCAAGTCCCCTGAGTGAATTCATTTAAGACCTTCTCCAGTATTGTTCTTGACCCTGAGGAATACACCAACAAATTCAGTGATGACCATCTTGCAGCAGTTCACAAAAGAGTCTCAACTTTCAAATGAATAATAAAGTCCAAAGGCAATAGAATTAAGAATATTCCTTCTGGGTAAAAAAAAAAATCACAAACACTTGTCCAAAAATTGGCTGTGCCTCTGTTTGGCTTTTAAAGACCATCCTCTTGTGTTTAAAAAGAAACAATAAACAGATTGTTTTCCCAAAATGCACTGCCTATTGTCATGGATGGAAGATAGGGTTGGGGTTTTTTCCCCACAAATTTGCTTTTCAGACAAAAAAAGTAACTCAGAAAGTTTTGTCTCTCTGTAAGTCTGCCAACAAAGAAAACTGTCCTTTTTGAAGCTGCAATAACGTACTGCTCTTTATTCAGATCCCAAAGGCCATTATGAGGACTAAGTGGGAAAATGAAAGGAAGAGATTGCCTTGTTCCTGGCATAGAGAGGTGCACAGAAACTACTGGCCAGTATGATCATTATAATCACCTAGTGATGTAGAAGTGTGGCAGGGTGAGGAGGAAAGAACACTGACCTAGGTAACAAAGAGTGGAGATGCCAGCCCAAGACTACACTGTCTAGTCAATGATTTTGGGCAAGTCATTGAACCTTCTTGTACCTAAATATCCTTAGCTATAAAATGGGGATAACTCCTTCACTGCTTCTTAAAATTATAGATGTGAACATCCTTTATTAGTTACTAAAATATCTTACAAAGACATTATTACCAATACAGTAATGAGTTCATATCACAAAGATCTGAAAAATTCCAACAGAAAGAAAAATAATCTAGTACAATGAAAATAATTAGTGGCTCTTCAGGGAACATGGTATATTTTTCTTCAGACCTTCTTTTGTTACCAACTATAAATACCTGCAAACCCTCTGAGTTATGCTCTTGGACTTGCATGCCACTCAACAAAGAAATTCAGGGGGTTCCTGTAAGTCCCTTGGGCATGCACTCAAATTTTTTTTTTTGAGTCAGAGTCTCGCTCTGTTGCCCAGGCTGGAGTGCAGTGGCACAATCTCGGCTCACTGCAACCTCTGCCTCCCAGGTTCCAGCGATTCTCCTGCCTCAGCCTCCCAAGTAGCTGGGACTACAGGTGCAAGCCACTATGCCCAGATAATTTTTGTATTTTTAATAGAGACAGGGTTTCGCCATTTTGGACAGGGTGGTCTTGAAATCCTGACCTCAAGTGATCAGCCTGCTTTGGCATCCCAAAGTGCTGGGATTACAGGTGTGAGCCACCTTGCCCGCTCTGCACTCGAATTTTATGTGCAGATTTTTCATTTGTCAAGAGGGGGAAATATGATCAAATCCTCATGCTAGGACTATATGGTACATGAACTCACAAAGAGGCACCACACACACATATACATGGCTTTATCTGTAAACAGGAAAACCCCAGTGATACTAGCCTAACCTGCCCCACTGCTAAATAAATATTTCTGAGTTTTATAGTTCAAAGATATTAGAAATAATTTATACATAGAATAAATTACTTTTAAAATTAAATATCTGTGTTTGAAGTCAGAGTAATTCTACCTCTAAATAGATTAGAGAGAGACAATAGCATAGTACTACTACTTCATCATCACAACTTTGGTTTCTATTGGCAGGCCTGAGACATACAAGGATCGAAGCAGGTATCCTCTCACTTTGGAGGCCGTAGGTTTCAAGTTCTGTCAGGACCTGAGAGTTTTCCAACAAGATCCTCTATGTCTGTATGATTGCTATGATTTTAATGTGTCCCCAAAAAAGCATGCATTGAAAACTTGCAACAGTGTTGGGAGGTGGGAGGTTTATAGGTCATGAGGGCTCCACCCTCATGAATGGATTAATGCTGATCATAAAAGGCTCATAGCTCAGTGTCTGGCTCCCTCTTGCTCTTTTTCTGCCCTTCCATCATAGGGTGATGCAGCAAGAAGGCCCTCACTGGATGCAGCTACCCAATCTTAGACTTCCCAGCCTCCAGAGTCATGAGCCAAATAAATTTCTGTTCATTATAAATTACCCAGTCTGTAGTATTGTGTTATGGCAGCACAAAACAGACTAAGACAATAACCCAGGGAAGAAACTTTCTACCCACCTCAACATGTAGAACAAATTCTGCTGAATTTGTGCCATCGGTGACCTCCAAGAGTAGGTCATCTTGAAGAACTTCAGTTCCATCATGTTGATACCTGTGGGGATAATATTTGTCACCAACCTCTTAGGAACAGTGTGAGAGTAAATTGAGATGCATGATACATGAGCTCTTCCAAGGCTTTGGCCACGTGTTCACTAAATAAATAAATAGCAACAACAACAACAAAAACCCAGCATAATCCTGAAGTCACATATTTAACTACTCATACATCCTTGAATGTAAAATTGCTCCACCCTGGAAAAATGTGTTATATGCATTTCTAATTTGTCCTCAAATTAAAAAGCAGCCCTTCAAATGCCACTGTGACAACAGGAACCATTTGGTATAGGTCTGTACGCTTGCAGAATACACCGACTAGGGCCAGGAGAAAGAACCCTCAGACTGAGCAGTAGATGAGGACAAGTGAGACACTGTGGATTTGATCTTTTTCTCCCCTTTTCTACTTCTAAGGCTAGGCTAATCCTTCCGCCTGTGCTCTGGATCTATTCAGCTTTTCTCTAAAACCTTGATCAATGAATTATGTATTGCCTCTTTCCTGTCATTTCTCCTCTTCCATTGACTAGCTATCTTCCTCTCAATCTATATAAATTCTTAAATCTCTTAGACTTAAAAAATACCTTTCCTTTGTCTAGCCTTAGCCCTATCTTCCACTAATTTCTCAGCCACATTTCTTGAAGGCATTGTCTAATTCTAGGCTCTCCACATACTCTCCAGCCCATTGCAGTGATGCTTGGAAAGTTCTAAGGAGCTGCTGAAGTGAATTGAGCCAAATTTTAAACATATCAATGAGTCCTAGGAATGGAAAATAAAAGTTGTATTAAAAAATAATATAATATATTGAACGTGTATAATCTTTAACTATGGGGAAAAAGTCAGAGCTGAAAGGTATTTTACTGAGGACTAGTTTCACCCATAGGCGGGGTAGGAACTGAGGTTGGGGATTCCCTTCCTATGGTGGGGAAGTCCCACATCCTCCCCACCCTCCACGATCCTCTCACGCACTACCCGCTATGCTTTATTTTGCCATGCTCCCTGCAATTTTCATCAAAACTATATTGGTGAATGATAATTCTTTTTTACTAATTCTATTTTACTATGCTAAAATCCCTAAAAGGATCAAATGGCCCTAAGAGTACACATCCAAAGGATGACTGGAGTCAAGCAGATATTCTTTCAAAATCTGACCCCTCCATATACTAGCTGAATGAACTTGGGCAAATTCCTCAACCTCTTTGTGCTTAGTTCTTCAATTAAAATATGAGAATGGATACCTTGTCAGACTTGATTACCATGCAGATTAAATTTTTAAAAACCATAATTGTAAGCCTCTGACAGTATGCTTGAACAGATAGTTCTAGCAAATATTGGTACTGTTTTTACTATCCATCATTCACTCCATAGCAAGAATTACCTAAACAGGCCTCTCTATCTAACAGACAGCTGAGAGCTGAAATCTCAAAAAACATTTTTTTAACAAGGATAGGAGTGCGAGTGCAAAGATCAAGATATCATGGACTGTAAATCAATGGTGGAACTAAACTGTCAGGATTAAACTCATCTTCTTGTGTACAAATCTTCGTTTCTGGTCAACTTTCTAGTCAAGTGCAGAGCTAAGCATTTGATGTATAATATCTCCTATCATACTTTATCTAAAGGGCTAACGCTCCCATTTATAGCTTGAATTTACAAGTGAGAAGTGAGTGTGTGGGTCTACCCGACCATTGCTTTTGAATAGCTTGTATTGTTTTCCAGAGAAGTTGTTTCACTAGATTTTGTAGGAAAGTTTCTTACAGAACTGCATTAGGTAGAGGAAGTGAAAGACCTTCAGCTAAGGGCAGTTTCTCTAGGACCATGAGGCCAGGGATTGTGCCATTCCTATTGGAGACTCAAGTATTAGTTTACGCCCTGCCTACTCAGCTCACCCTGCTTGTTTGCCTGCAGATCCCTGCCCTAGTAGAACGGAATAAGGTTACATTAAGGACATTGATCAACAGAGTTCTATCCCAGAGTTTCCGGGTTATGAAATTTGCTTCTCTGGGACACAAGTTCAATTATGTACATTAGCCTCACAGATTATTTCAGTCTCTCTTTATCTAGTTTGACTATTACCTCCTGTGATATGTGCAGTTACCACCAATTTAATATTCATGGCAATTAAATTTTTATTCTTCAAATATCCATAAAGTTATTTCCACTGGTATAGCAGGTCAGATGGAAATAAAATGTCTGGAGGGAAAGGAAAAAATTGATCATTTGTAATTTTCAACTGACCCGTTGAGTGTGTTAAGTGGCATGTTGGTATCCTTGAAGAAATTGGACAAACTTCTTTCTCTTACTCTGCCTCACAACTGATCTAGATAAGAAACTAAAGCATGTAAATATAAAAGCCATGAAATGTTCTAACCTAACTTTTAAGGTATGGAGATCGCCCCAAGAAAATGTGCCCCCTGAATTTAGAGGAAATCCATTCAGCTCCACCCTTCCGTGCAGAGGCAATTCCCGCAGGGAGAGGTCAATATTGTCCAGCTTGGTATCTGCATCAGAAATCAGAATGTGCTCTGTGCTGATGATGCTTTGACCTCCCTCAGTCACTTTCAGAGGGTTGGTGAATGCCTAGAAAGAAGAAAGGAAGGAAACATTCAAAGCCTTTTTCCATGACCCCTGAAGACAGAGCTCATTACATCACTGTAAAACTTCCAGTATTATCTTCACATGCCAACTAATTTTTCAAGAATGTGGTAAGAGGATAAGTTCATAGCTAGACATTTTGACTGAAAAATATTTTTTTACTATTTCTAATTCTAAGCATTAATGTGTTACAAGGAAACAAGGCAGATCTCTAAGATTGAAAGTATCTACTTTTCATTTATTGCATAGCCTGTATAGTAGAATTGGCAATCATTACTATCTGTGCTGCTAAACTGAGGAAATAATAATTTTCATCCTCAGGTCCATTCCCATCACTGTTCAATACACATACAGCTTAGTCTAAAAAATCCACAAAATCTATGTCAAATTCCCCTGAAGGAAAGGTTTCATCTACTTTTCATTCTAAAAATTCTTAAAGGCTTGGGAAATGGATTGGAGCTTTAGAACTTCAGTCATAGTGAATATTTTAGAAATGGAAGTCGTGTGGCAAAATTGAAGATTCCAGAGGAAATAGATTTATTCCAACATTAGACTTAAATATTAAAGCCACAAAGATAATTTGCTATAATAGAAAAACTCACTGCTCGACTAATAATTCATTCGTAAGTTAAAAGCAAGTTGAATGGCTTGGGATATTTTATCACCTCACTGGGAGGGAGCAGTAAGTGTTCTATGGCCAAATAAGTCTAGAAAAAAGTTACATAAAATATCCTTACCATGGAGGTTTATAAGGGACATAAGCATATCCAAGGCTCTGAGATCCTGCAGGAGGAAAACCTGCTAACTTTGTTTAACCTATCATTACCCCCACGCTTGTATTGCTACGCAGAAGTGAAAGCAAGCAGATACAGTGGGGTACCAAATCACGGGCTCTGAGGACCCCTCCCAGGTGGTCGAGTAAGGTGCCCTGCCCATGGGAGGATGCAGCAGTTCTCCTAGGAAGCACCTACTCTTCTCAGAGCAGCTGCTGGTCCCAGCAGGGAGGATGTTTCCTGAAGAAAGAGCTGGTAAAGGAGGATGACAACAAATTGGAAGAGGAAAGGGAAGGAAGCAAGTGAAGCTGCAGCCTCTGCTCAAGAGCCTGCTGTGTCCTTCTGGACACCACGGCACAGTGCTGGTAGCAACTCCAGGCCACAGCCACCTGGGGCATTCATGGTGCCACGAGGGCAGCCCCTTGCATCATGGAAATTATGAGACCTACAGTTCTGAGACCACTGCCTTCTATTCTTTAATCAACTACCAATGCAAAAACATAGACTTCTCTCCCTACAACTACCCCCACCCTGACCTCTCCCAAGTGTCTCACTTTCACTTTGCTAAACCTACATTTTCACTGTTTGTAGGAGAAAGAAAGAGAGGGAGCTCTTACTCAGAGGGGAGTGTTGTCTTCGAACAAAGGTCCATGCTTGCCAACCTCATTTTTCTGAGCTGTATTGAATTAGTATCCCAATATGGAATCTTCAATTTCCAATGTTTCAAGGAATATGCTTTGCTACATTAGATGATTTTTTAAATATATACTTTAGGGCAACTTTCAAAAAAATAAAAGCATAAGGCTAATTTCCCCCGACTCATTAGTCATTAGCTTTTTAATTCTTGCCCAGATCCAGTGCTCAGGTTTCTGGGACTCAGGTTAGCATGGTGTCAACATCCTCCCGTGATTATCACTCGGCCAGCTCTCTGCAGGAATTCTACATAAGGGATCAACCCCTGTGGTGGGTCTCACTGAAGCTGCTAATTTAATTTTGTTTCTAATATCCTCAGTTTTTTGAGGGACTATTTCATTTGCCCCATATACTGTAAAAAGTAAAAATAAAAAAAAAGGGAAGCTACCCTGCCATTCTTTCCTCAACTCCTCAAAACTATTCAGTGAAATTAACTTTTTCCTTTACACTTTTTAGTTTCCTTCTCAGATCATCATTCTCCATCAAGAGGCTTGAATAACTTTGCATAAAGGAGCATTTCTCCATGATTGTTTTAGAGAAAACTTTGGCTTCTTTAGTGCTAGGCTATTTCATGGCCTGTATCTCATACATAGAAAAGAATGGTCTGAATAAAATCTGATCAAGTTGACTCCATAGGCATTCTAAACTATTTCACCACCGGGAATATGATCTGGTCCCTGATAGGAAAGGTGTCAAAGAATGGAGTTAGTTTAAAATCCTCCGTGTGAGCCCTTTGGCAGGTTTTCTACCAAAGGTGGCAAGTCCACAGGTGTGGGAGGTCAGGCCAGTGATAGAAATAAGTGTGGTGAGTTGGATGGGGGCTTAGGTGGTCTGGAGAGCACGCCCTATGCAATGGCTGCTGTGGGGTGTGGGGGTTAAATTTTATTAGATCTGCCAGAGTTTCAAGGGAAGCCAGGAATCAGCCTTGATGGAAAATCTTCTGATCTTTAAATGTTGGCAATTCATTATTTTCATATATTGTTTTGACCTCTTGATGTGGGTTGGCCATGTCCCCACCCAAATCTCACCTTGAATTGTAATAATCCCCATGTGTCAAGGATGGGGCCAGGTGGAGATAACTGAATCATGGTGGCAGTTTCCCCCATAGTAATCTCATGGTAGTGAATACATCTCACAAGATCTGATGGTTTTATAAATGAGAGTTCCCTGCACAAGTTCTCTTGCCTGCCACCATGTAAGACGTGACTTTGCTCCTCATCCCCCTTCTGCCATGGTTGTGAGGCTTCCCTAGCCACGTGAAACTGTGAATTCATTAAACCCCTTTCCTTTGTAAATTACCCAGTCTCGGGTATGTCTTTATTAGCAGCGTGAGAACAGACTAATACACCCATGAAAACCTCTGCAGGTTGGGCAGCCCTTTTAGGCCCTCAGGGTAAGACCTCTGCCCCACAACCTTGGGCAGGTATAGAGATGATGAGGAGTCAGGAAAGAGAACGCCAGTGCAGGCTATAGTCCAAGTAGGCACCCGGGAAAGTGACCTCTTTCCTTAAGGATGAGGCATGCGTAGGCTCTGGTCCCTTCTGGTTGACAATGAATGGGTAATGCTATTTTGTCTTCCTGCTTTTAAGGGAAATAATAAGAATAATAATGACCATACTAATTAAGCCTAGCATTGTGAAGGTGGGCAGGGGAACCGGGTAGGTATGGGACATACTCTCAATGCAAATCCCAGCTTCCCAGAAAAAATGCACAAGGTAGCAATGCCTTTGTAGTTCGGTTTTAATGAAAAGACCCAAGTCCTTTAAGGCTTACACAAACACAGGGCAGTGGGGCAAAGTATGACAGAAGGGTCCATCTTGATTCATTTTGGAAAATTAAAGAGCTTCTTTAGATTACAGAGCAGCATAGTTGGGCTGCAATGAGGGTAAATAAGCCCTTCCAGTGGCTAAGAGACCCATAATTTAATCCCCTTCCCTTGATCAACACGTGAAACTCAGCAGAAAGAAGAGGAAGTGAAAAAGAATTTGATAAAGCTTTGAAAATAATGTTAAATTTAGTAACTGAAAAATCTCACCTTTTACATAGAAAGTCCCATGGGAGTAAAAGACTCCCTTCTCCGTGCTTTTTTCTTCTTTTTTTACTACACCATAGATGGAAATTTCTTTTATAAGTTTAAAAAACTAGCCTAAAGGAAAGTTACCATTTCTAGTAGGTCTTCAAGTCTCTCCTTTCTTTTCCTCCTTTTCATCCTCTATATAGAACATTGTACATACCTCAGGAACTTGATTGTCCACTGGGAGGATTGTAATGTTAAAGCAGATCCCATGCAAAGTGCCGCCATGTTGGTTACTGACAGAAAATGTGAACTGGACATCTCTGCAATGGGGACCAATGTCTTGCATGGGGGGCATGTAGGCCACTTTCATATAGTTCACAGCATGCTGCAAAGTAAGTTGAGATGGATATGTGGGTGTTGACTTGCAAGGATCAAAAGCTTTTAGAGATCCAAAAGAACCATCATGTTAATTGATATTGAACATTGTAAATGCCACCATCATCACTTTGAAGATTACCAAAAGCTCTGTTTTTACTTCAATGGCAAAAACTGCAATAACTTTTGCACCAAACTAATAGAAGCAAGGAAGAATTCTCCTACAGGGTTTCAGAAGGATCATGGCCCTGCCAACACCTTGATTTAAGACTTCTAGCCTCCAGGACTATGAGAAAATAAAGCTCATAGTCCTTTATGTCCCGGCGGTTTATTTTAAACCACCCAGTTCATGTATATTGTTGTCAGCCCTTGGAAACTAATACAGTAAGATACTGAATAAACTGAATTTTGTGGAATAAAAACGTATACACCAGATACCCAAACTAGAGTCCTGCTGATGGCAAAACAATACAAAAGTCTGTTTTCAGTAAAATTACTGAAAAGATTGTGAAACCATATTCAACTTGATCAAGTACTTTGAAATAGATGCCACACACTTAATGGAAACATACAATTAGCAAGTATAAAGATGTCAAGCCTTTGTGGATGTCAAAGACCAACATTCTCAGGCACAATACTAGGCATGCCATACCTTCTAAGGGCACACTTGCATCATGTTTGTCAGCATTTTAGCATATCCTCATACCTGAGTGAATGACCTCAGCTCCAGGGCCGTAGGATTCTTAACTACTTTTGGTATGCTGTCCACCATAAATAATTTCCCAGCATCCAAGTGTCTAAAGAGAAATACAGAGAAGCACATCAGCTCATTTTTAGGTAAGAAAAATGAAATCGAATAGCCCACAATCAAAAACTGAAAGACTTCATTGTGAGAAGAAATTGGGTGCTCTATCTTTATATTCTCTCTTTATGTTGGGAGATTCTAGTATTAAGTCCAGTTTCATCAACATCATCCTTGTCATGACTGCAAAAGGTATGTACAGAATCTTTTGCTTGGCATCATGTAAGGGAATTGTTACACTCATGTTAAAAATGATTTCTTGCTCTCATGCATACGATACTAGCATAACGTATATTCATGCCATTTTTCTGGATTGAGATCATAGAATGTAACGATTTCATGGCAGTAATATGCAAAACTAATGTTAGGAAGATCTCAATAAATTGTACTAAAAGAAAAATAAGCATTGTCTTTCAAAAAGTGGATTAAAGACTGTTTTAAGCCTACCAATGCTGAAGACACTACAAGCTGCAGATCACTTACCAACTAATACAGCTTTCAAAGGGAGATAGGAAGTTGTTTGAGAAAAAAGTAAATGCTTAATTGAGTATAATTTCTTTTTTTTTTTTTTTTTTTTGAGACGGAGTCTCGCTCTGTCCCCAGGCTGGAGTGCAGTGGTGCGATCTCGGCTCACTGCAAGCTCCGCCTCCCGGGTTCACGCCATTCTCCTGCCTCAGCCTCCCGAGTAGCTGGGACTACAGGCGCCCGCCACCACACCCGGCTAATTTTTTGTATTTTTAGTAGAGACGGGGTTTCACCGTGTTAGTCAGGATGGTCTCGATCTCCTGACCTCGTGATCCGCCCGCCTCGGCCTCCCAAAGTGCTGGGATTACAGGCGTGAGCCACCGCGCCCGGCCAATTGAGTATAATTTCATGCCTGACCAATGGAGCAAGTAAACCACAGTACTATAGATAGATAGATAGATAGATAGATAGATAGATAGATAGAGATATAGATATATATTGACACTTTCAACTTTGCAATCCTAGAACTAGTAGCCCAAATGGTGACTTTTCAGATACCTGTGGCTGAAGGAGAAAAATGGAGGAGTAGTTATCGTGTAGACCAGCTCCCTGTCATATGATTCTGAATCTATAAAATGTAGCTGTTTCTTAGTTATATAGGCCACCTCAGTTTCCTTGACAACCAAATGCCGAGAAACTCCAGGAGCCTCTTTTGGAAGCTGGTCATCCACTGGAGTTACATGGATTGTTGCCACCTGGAATAAAAATGTCTGTACCATTAATTTGAAATACCAAAAAAACAACAAAGAAAATGCCCCACAATCACCTAGTCACAGTTAAGATAATTTCCAAAACTGTCATTTATAATATACTTCTGTCAAATGATTCAGGAGCTATTAAGAATATGAGCCAAAAAATGGAAATCCTCTACTCATTTAATATTATATTTTAAGAATATAATTATCACAAGCCAGGTGCAGGGGGTCACCCCTGTAATCTCAGCACTTTGGAAGGCCGAGGTGGGCGGATCACCTGAAGTCAGGAGTTCGAGAACAGTCTGGCCAACATAGTGAAACCCCGTCTCTATGAAAAATTCAAAAATTAGTTGGGTGTGGTCGTGGGTGCCTGTAATCCCAGCTACTCGGGAGGCTGAGGCAGGAGAATCGCTTGAATCCTGGCGGAGGAGGTTGCAGTGGGCCGAGATCATGCCATTGCACTCCAGCCTGGATGACAAGAATGAGACTCCATTTCAAAAAAAAAAAAAAAAGTATATATATACATATATATATACGTATATATATGTATATACGTATATATATACATATATATACATATATATGTATATATATGTATATATATACCACAATTATAGTGAATCCAGTCATGAGTGCTACAGAATGGGCATATAAAACACAAAATATGTTCCTGGTTTTATTTTTACATCTCTCTTCTACCAACAACCTGCGCTTTCTTTAATACTTCCCTATATTCAGTCATCAATCTTAGAAACCTTGACATGAATTTTGGTTCCTCCTTCTCCACCCACATATAACACATCACCAAGTCCCAGAGTTTCTACTTATAAAATTTCCTATGCAGTGACCATACTCCACATCCCACGCCCAAGTGTCATTCCCATTGCTACTGGCCTACCTTTCATAATTTCATCCTTACATTATTGCAACAGCTGCCTGTTAGCCCTAAATCCAAGAGCTAATCTAGACTTTTCATACCTCTAGTGTTATCTTCAAAAAAGTACAAATGAAATAAGTTAATTTACCCCTTCAAAAATCTTAAAACAACTTCTCAGAAAGTGTGGAATTATTTATAGAGTATCCAAACTCCTTAGCATGGCATCCAAGACTTTCAATATACATTCTGTTTCTCAACCTTTTTTTTTCTTTCTTTCTTTTTTTTGAGGAGTCTCACACTGTCACACAGGCTGGAGTGCAGTGGCACGATCTCAGCTCACTGCAAGCTCCACCTCCCAGGTTCACACCATTCTCCTGCCTCAGCCTCCTGAGTAGCTGGGGCTACAGGCTTCCACCATCATACCCGGCTAATTTTTGTATTTTTAGTAGAGATGGGGTTTCACCATGTTGGCCAGTCTGGTCTCGAACTCCTGACTTCAAGTGATCCGCCCTCCTTGGCCTCCCAAAGTGCTGGGATTATAACCATGAGCCACCACCCAGCCACCTTTCAACATCTTTTACTACCTTTTAACATCAATCCAACACTCTAATTATACACAATGGACTGACCATGTACTGGTCCTTGACCACACTTCTAGAATGCTTTTCTCCTGTTTTATCCAGCAACCTGAGTCTTTCTCACCCTTAACGGCTCTTCTTAGATCTTTCTCCAATTTTTCAGTTGGAATTGTTCCTGAATTTTACCTACCCCTTGGTATGGTTTGAATGTTTGTGTTTTCTCTGGAATTTATGTTGAAACTTAACTTCCAATACAAGATTAGTAAGAGGCAGGGCCATTAGTAGTGATTGGACCATGAGGTTGAATTCATGAGGGTCTAATTACCCTCATGAATGAACTTGTGCCTTATAAAAGGGCTCGAGGGAGTGAATTCATCTTCTATCCCTTTCGCTGTGTGAGGACACAGCATTTGTTCCCTCTGGAGTATACAGCAACGAGGCACCATCTTGAAAGCAGAGAGCAGCCCTCATCAGACACAAAACATGCTGGCAACTTGGTCTTGGACTTCCCGGCTGCCAGAACTGTGAGAAATAAATTTCTATTATTTATACATTACCCAGTCTCAGGTATTTTGCCATAGCAGCACAAATGGACTAAGACAGAGTTAGGTACTGAAATACCTGAAAATGTGGAAGTAGCTTTAGAACTGGGTAATGGGTACGTACAGACTGGAAGAATTTGGAGAAGTGGGCTAGAAAAAGCCTATATTGCTGTGAATAGATCATAAAGGGCAATTCTGGTGAGGGCTCAGAAGAGGTGTGCTCTAGACAGAACCTCAGTCTTCTTAGAGATTACCTAAGTGGTCATAATCAGAACATTGGTAGACATACAAACAGTAAAAGCCCTTCTTATAAGGTCTTAGATGGAAATGAGGAACATCTTATTGGAAACTGGAAGAAAGATCTTCCTGTTATAAAGTGGCAAAGAACTTGGCTAAACGGTGCCTGTGTTCTAACACGTTATGTAAGGCAGAACTGAGCAGGGATGAGGTAGGATATGTGGTGGAAGAAATAACTAAGCAAACAGTTGAGCACGTTGCATGGCTTTTCTTGACTTCTTATAGTAAAATACTAGAAGACAGAAATGAACTAAAGCCAGAATTTTTTGTCAAAGGGGAAGCAGAACTTAAAGATTTGAAAAATTATCAGCCTGACCATATAAAGAACAAAAAAGCATCTTTAGGAGAGGCCACAAAAGGTGTGACCAAGTGCCTATATGAAAAAGAGATTAGTATGAATAGAAAGAAACCAGTTGCTATTTATCAAGACAATGGAAAAATGACCCTGAAGGTATTTTAGACATCAGGCCACCATTCCCATCAGAGCTTCAGAATGCCAGGGCCTTGAGGACAGAATGGTTTCAAGTGAGGGACCTGTGGGGTCTCTGCCCAGCACTGCCTCAAGTCTCTGCTCCCTGCATTCTGATGCAATCCTTGGCCATCCCAGCTGTGGCTCAAGCAGGCCCAGGAACAACTTGAGCCACCACTCTGGAGAACACAAGAAGTAGGCCTTGGCACAAATACCAACTCTGCTTGTGTGCAGAGTGCAAGAGCTGTGAAAACACAGCTGCCTCCACTTAGATTTCAAGAGATGCCTCAGAAAGCCTCGGGACTCAGGCAGAGAGTTGCCTCAGGTGCAGGGCTGCTACAGACAGTACCCACTAGGGCAATGCCCAGCAGAGCCATGGGGTCAGGGCCACCCCAGAGACCACCAATGTGCAACGCCATCTAGGAAAGCCTCAGGCACCTGACGCCAACCTCTGACAGATGTTGCCTGGGCTGTACCCAGAAAAGCCATAAAGGTGGAATTGCCTGGGTCCTTGGGGGCCCAGTCCTAGCCTCAGCATGTCCAGAAGGCAGGACACAGAGTCAAAGAAGATTATTCATAAGACTCAAGACTTAATATTGTTTGCCCTGTTGAGTTTTGGATCCTTTCTTCTTTCCTATTTCTCCCTTTTGGAAGAGGAATGTCTATCCTATACCTGTCCCACCATTGTATTTTAGAAGCATATAACTTGTTTGATTTTATTGTGCTCACAGCTTGAGGAGAAATTTGTTTCAGGATGAATTGTACCTAAAGTCTCACCCATACCTGATTTAGTACATAAATATGTACCAAATGAGATGTTAGACTTTATTTTTTTGCATTGATGCTGAAATGAGTTAAGACTTTGGGGGCTGTTGAGATGGAATTAGTGTATTTTGTATGGAAGAAGAACATAAATTGGGGGGGTGGGGGTGCCGGGGTAGAATGTTATGGCTTATTTATGTATAAATTTATCTATGGAAATAAATTTCTATTATTTCTAAATTACTCAGTCATTTATCCTGTTACAGCAGATTAAACAAACTTAGACATCCCTCAACTAGCCTACTTATTCTATTGTTTTGTATTGTTAGTTTACAAATGAGTCTCTCTCACAGACTGAAAGTTCCATGAGGCCAGCATTACAATATGGTGTAAACCACATGGAATTTGACGGTACAGTTATAGTCCTGAGTATACCACTTACTAGCAGCTATTTAACCTTGAACAAGTTACTTAACCTTTTAGTGTCAATTTTCTTATTAGTAAGTTAAGCATAATACTAACAACCTCACAGAGCTATTATAAGGATCAAATATTACTATGTAGGTAAAATGTCTGGCACATAGTAGGTGCCCAATAAATACTACATTCATCTCTGTATCTCCACAACATCTAGCACAATTTTTTTTGTAGGTAGGAGGCACTTTATTAATGTTTGCAAACTGAGTAAGTCATGTCCTGTTTGAGATTTTAAGTCTTAAAACTACACTTACAGGTTGGTATCATGCTAGAAGGTAAGGAGGACTTGCCAAACAGCTTTTATTATAACATTTCTTTTATAATAATCCATCATTGGTTGTGGAAAAGCTATTAATTACTGTCTGAAAATGGTGCTTTGCCTGGCATCATGGGTCTTTTCCACAGCCTGCTCCATGAACTTTTTCTATCTTGGTTGCCATGACTGTCATCAAATAAAGTCTCTGATATGAACTGAATGTGTCTTCCAACAAGCATATGTTGGAAACTTCATCACCAATGCAACAGTGTTTAGAGGAGGGGCCCAATGGTGTTTAGGTCATGAGGGCTCCACCCTCATGAATGGGTTAATGATCATTATAAAAGGGCTTGAGGCTGCAAGTTCAAGCTCTTGCTCTCTTCTCATCCACATGATGTTTTCCGCTGTATTATGATGTCATAAGAAGGCCCTCACAAGATGTAGCTCATTGATCTTGGACTTCCCAGCCTCCAGAAACATGAGCCAAATAAATTTCTATTGTTTATAAATTACCCAGTCTGTAGTACTCTGTTGTAGCAGTACAAAATGGACTAAGACAGCTTCACTCACTCAACTTGCTTTTGAAAAACATTTCCAACTCTATTCTACTTGGTAGACAGCTTTATAGAGCTTAAGCCTTAAGAGATCTTAATCCAGGAGAGAGTAATATTAGAAGAAAAAGGGAGAATAAAAATAAGGATAGATGAGAGATGCAGAAAGAGGACTAGAAAATGAGGAAAGAATGGAAGAAGGTGACACAAAAGCACATGGGTGAAGTGGAAGGGAGAAATGAAACATGACCAGACGAGAGAACAGGTACCTGGGGGGTGCATATTTACCACAAGTCAGAGAAGAAAGTGGGTGGGCAAAACTAACAGTGTAAGTAGTTCCTGGGGGTGAGAAATAGCACTGGATAGTTTCAAGGGAAGATGCAAAAGAAAGAGCTAGCAGAAATCAAAGAATCAGGGCAGAGAAAGGATTAAGAACCCATTCCCACAAGAAAGTCAGATACCAGCTGGTGGAGTATTATATTATGAGCCTGAATATGAAGACCAAGGCCAGGTTTTGTCATTTTGTATACTGATTTATCACTTCATATTCCGATTCCTTATAAGTCTGTAGCCATAAGCAGGCTGGAGGGACACGGGGGAAGCCAGCAAGCAAGAGCCCAGCAATTGATTTGAGCACTAGTTTTCTACTGTTTGCCTGCGATTGGGTGTTTAATAATGCTTTTGTTACAATCAAATTTCAGTACATTGAGAACACTTTATTTCTCAATGGAGTTTGTTAAAATGGGACTTTTCTCACCCACAGAATAATAATTGTTTGAACATGCATAAATATGTAAAGACATATCAACTTAGGCCATCATAAAGCATGTTAAAAAAATGTGCCCACCGGGAGACCTCCTCCTCTTTCGGCTTTGGAGCCCCCCCGCCGCCCCGCTCAGTTTCTGTATGGGGGAGCTTCTTCCTTCTGTCTTCTCCCTTCCTTCTTGCCTATTAAATGCTCCACTCCTTAAAACCACTCCACGTGTGTCCGTGTCGTTTTATCTAAACCGGCATGAGGGCCAAGACCCTTGGTGTTCCTTCACTCAGCGAAGCCATATCACTTTGGTGCATTGGCCAGGAATCTGAGGTACAGCCTTCGTCAGAGTGGCGAGTGTGGGAGCAAGCTTAAAATTTCTTCTGTCATTCCGAGGCACTCTTCGCCTCTATATTAAAATAAATCAAATAACTCAACAGGCATCCGTCAAGCTAGTATATACGCTTATTGTTGGCTGCCGTACTTAAGTCACGGATATAAGGCTTGCTGGGGAGAACTTGGAGAACCCCCCATTACCCACAGGTATTGGGAATGTTGGTCATGCTTGAAGTAGCTTCTTTTCACTGGTGACCTTGCCATCACGTGAGGCTGGGAAAAGTTCTGAGGCAACTGAGAATTTCTGGCCAGGTGTGATTCAAAGGCCTCTGGACCGGACGCAGCCTCCAACAGCCCATTCTGGGTGTTGGCAGAGAACCTCAACTATCCTGTTGCAAAACTCTTCTTCCCTTTCTGTCCGCAGCCTCTTACTCTTTCTCTGCATGAAATGTGCAAAGATTTTTACAGTCTAGGAACAAGGTTACAGTGAGGTTACTTGATACCACTTCTCTGGCGAGCACATGGTATTTCTAAGCCACCTGGTAGAAATCAGGCTCTAGGCCTCTTCTGTGAATGGAAAGTTTCTGCTTTTAACAATTAAGAGTAAAACGTCTTCTGCAGCCAAATTTTAATCTCGATATTGTCCCACTGGCAGGAAAATGGCCATTTGGTTCCTACATTCCTTTAAGGCACCTATTTTGTCTCCTATTAAGACAGTACTTAATTAGGAAGGGTATTTTAATTCTGGAAGTTAACCAGAACCATTTTTCTATGGGTAAATGCTTTAGCGTGGGCTATAATCGCAGGATACAGAGTTCAATCTAGCTTGCTCCCTCCCTTAAAGGGGCCCTGCCCAATTACATGATTTTTCTTGGAATCTATTTTTTGGAAGGCACACAAGCCACGCAAGTCTAGGAGGTCAAAGGGAAATAAAAGGCAGAGAACTGATTGCTTGGGGACAGAGTGACTAAGGCCCAAAACTCAGTTCCTCTGGCGCCATGGCTCGGAGGGTCACGCCTGCAAGTCATGTGCGGCACATTTAAGCGGGTGCCGGGAATCCAAGAGCGACGGGCAGAGAATAGCTGGGGGGACGCCGTCTACTATTTTCATCTCCATCCTGGATCACATACCGAAAGGAAGGGGACGAAAACGACGCTTTTATTCTCACTTCTCTTTCTAGATAGGTAACAGATCGTCTTCAACATGCACTCCCCTGGAACGTATTTTGAAGCACTGGGACTCCTTCGACCTTGAAACTTTGAGGAAAAAGTGGTTTATTTTCTTTTGCAGCCATATTGGGCAGGCCCAGGGAAAACAGTTTCCCAAAATTAAAAAGGTAACTTTCAGGGAAGTCATCTGAGGGTCCCCCTTATTTGGGGCCCCTTCAAGTTCCCTTCTCATTGCAGGACCTTAGGCAAGTAAAGGGAGACTTAGGCCGATTTTCTAACTACCCTAATAGGTATATAGAAGCTTTCCAAAATGTAACTTAGGTATTTGACCGTACACAGAGTTAGCAAACCCTCACTGCAGCTAAAACAGGCAGCTCTGCATGCAGAAGAGAATTTTGGAGATAAGCAATATGTCTCCTATAGTAGGCCAAAAGGGAAGAGAAAAAATAGGGAAGGCAAAGAAATAGGGGAAACACAATTCCCAATAGGAAGAGAGGCAATACCTCTTAACAACCCTAATTGAATTCCTTTCTACAATGCTTTTCCTTCTTTTGCAGTTTAAAATGGCTTCTATCTCTTTTATAATGTTCTTCCAACCTGGGAAAAACTAATTTTCCAAACCTTAAAATGCTTGATGTAGAGTTGAGCTAGGGGCGAGGGAACCCAGAAGCCTGATGCCTGATATGCTGGCAAAAGGGTAAAAATTTCTTACCAGTTGGGCTTTTGGCTTCTCTCCCTGTGCAAACCTGAAAAAGGGGTAATAAGGATCACTGCTTATGTTCTCAGTAAATGTATAATTAATAAAAAAGGATTTGTAAGGTTGGTCTTAAGCTGTAAACAATCTTGTATGCTTTGCGTGTCTTTCTGTATGGATCTACCGAAGAAAAGGTATCTTAGGTTAGGATGCAGGCCCAGGACCCCATAGGCCTGCTGTTCCAGCCAGCCCAGCAGAACGGTCAGTAACAAACTTGGCTATGGGCCTCCAACTTGTTTCATGTCCTTAGGAACATAATTGGTAACCATGTGGCAATACTTTGTTTTAGTCTCTGCCATTTTACCGTGGTGGCTGTCTTCTTGTGCTAAGTCAGTTCCTGGGTGAGGGCCACAAAATCAAATAAGCCAGTTTGTCACTCTGGGTGGTGCCAGCTGATCCATCAAGGGCAGGATTTATAAAATATCTTAAGCACTGATCTTAAGAGTGGTTTAGGGAGGGTCAAAATCTTGTAGCCTCCAGCTGCATGGCTCCTGGGCCATGGTTTCTAATCTTGTGGCTAGTTTCTTGGTCTTCCCCAGGCAAGAGGGAAGTATATCTTGGGAAGCGGCTGTTATCATCTTTGTTTTAGACTACAGCCTATAAACCAGGCTCCTTCCGAAGTCGGTTCAGCCTACACCCAGGGATGGTCAAGGAGAGCTTAGGGGCTGAAAATAAAATGGAGTTGTTTGGGTCGGATCTCTTTCACTGTCTCAGTCACAATTTTGTAATGGTAGCTTCAAAAGCTGCCTATCACTCCTTTGAAACTACCTTGCACACTCATGGTTAAGTCATAACCTAATTAAGGCTCATTGATTTCATCTGTGAGGTTACTTTTTTGTAACATTCAAAAGCCGAAAATCTTAACTGCTTGGTGTAGCTAAAGTCAAGTAACAAGGGATTTAAAAGGATTTTCTTAAAGAGTGCTCAGCTTAATTAAGAGTGGATATTCAAGTTAGAGGTATATTTAAAAGGCCTTTATGTTTTTCTTTTCTTGGATGTTGTTTTTCTGGAAAAAGGCTCTTTTCTTCTCAGTCAACTGAGTTATTTTTCTCCATTTTTTGTCTTACCACTCTTAATGCATGCCTGAAAGGCTCTAAGATAACTTCTGGTAGCATGGGACTCCTTGGGAAAAACAGATGAGTTGCCACAGACCCCGTTTTGTGGGGCGGTGGGGGGGATCCTCTGTTTTCCTCATAAAACCCCAGGAATTAAAAGGAAATTATCCCTCTCAAAATCAAAGGCTCTGTTCTGTTTTGCATTGTGTTATCTGATGGTTTTGAGTTTTGGGAGTATCAGAAATTACTTCGCATTATGAGAGAGCTTTGGTGAGTAATAACTAGGTAGAAAATACACTGTAAGAGATGGCTAATAGTAGTTATAAATCAGAGAAGCATGCTCTTAGCCACCTGGAAAATAAGGCAACATCCCCACCCCACACTGAGGGGTGAGACTCCCATCAGGGATGGGCTGATTACAAAATAAGCCAATTGGCTTTGGGTTGCCTTGAAATGAAGTGCATGGTAGAAGCACTACACCGTCTTCTCCCATGGTATCTATATGGTCTTTTCTTAAATCAAGCATTGAAATAAAAGCATAGCAAGGAGGTCTTAAGACACTACTCTGTCCTTTCAGTAAAAGGATTACAAAAGGTTTGTAAAAATTTCACCTCATGGTCAAACTGATTAAGATAAAATGGAATAATTTATAAGATTTCACTTGAACAAATAAACTAATGCAAGGGTAAAATTTAGCTTTAAACAGAATTTTCATGTCATAGTAAAGACTAATAAAATGTTTTGCCTTTTGAGTCATCATTTTGGCAAAATAATTTATGGCAATCTGGAAATTATCCTTCCTGATGCCTGGCTTTTTGAATGGTTCAGAGAGCCCCTGAAACATTCAGAAAAGAGGTAAACAGGATTATCTGACATGTTTAGTCACATGAGATTGCCAAAATGATGTCCAATCTTTTTTAAGTTATATTTTGGTGAACACTAATATATGTTCAGAAATTGTATGGGTTTTCTAAAATTCTAATGCCTAAGTATGTGCTATCAATCGTAATTAAGGGTAAAGTTATTGTAAACCACGAAGATAAATAAAGTTCTTTGCCAGTCATGTTTTTAACTGTAACTATCCTGGGAATGTTGCCATTCACAGACAATTGTTGTCTTGCTTTGTTCCTTCTCAAAAGATGGTTTATAATCAAGCTATATTAAGGAGTTTAACAGGTGTTCTCAAATGCAGGTTTTTAATAGCTTTGAAGATTGTAACACTGAAATAGAGGGAGAATCTACAGGACTCCTAAAAAACTGACATGTTCACAAATATCAAGCAAAACAAAATTTAACTAAGTGGACTGCACTCAGAAAGTTAAAGCAAACTTTTTGACTTTCGCTTGGAATATTGCTAATCCTTGTTTAGTTTTTCAGAGTCAAGGAAACTTATTTTAAACTATTTACAGCCTTTAATAATTGAGTAAGGTATACTCCTGTAAACAAAATTTGGAGCATGTTCATTTTTCTCCACTTGATTCCTCTAGAATTTGGAGACTATCTGTAAGTACTCTTATGGCAATACAGTTGTTTGCATCAGTGCAATCAGAATCAATTTTTCTTTGTCAACAGGACACAGTTGGAAAACTTGTTATTTTATCAAGGCTTTGACTGAAGGGGTGTGTCTCCCTTTAAGGAATCAAGCTCGACATGTACAGCCAATTAAAGCCCCTTAGGGAGAACTGGCCTACCACCTTGTCTATACAGTCCCCACGCAGGGTTCCTAACCTGTGGTCAGTGAAGAATGTCACTTTCTAATAGGTCTGGAAGCTATGAGTTTATCTTGGGACCTCAAGAGGAAAGGATCATCCAACTCACAGGTATTAGAGGATACAAACCCATGGCTGGGCTCGGCTTTAAAAGTCTTACCTGAAATTCCTTGTGAAACAGCGTTTCATCAAAGCCAATCCAAAAGGCCTATGTAAAAATAACCATTCTTGCTGCACTTTATGCAAATAATCAGGCCAACTATAAGACTAAAGTTTACTCATAATTACTTTTTACCAAAAATGAGGACTGAAGAGAAAAATTTTGCTCCAAAACTTATCATACATTTGTCATTAAATCCTAGTCTCTTGTTTTTAAGCTTTTTGCCTACATTTTAGACTAACCCTGCTTATTCCTGTGAATCAACTGGTGATCTGCAGCTTGGAAAAAAAAAAGGGACAGGTAACGTCAAAATGTGAATCAATATGCTAGTTCTGGGCAATTATCTTGCAACTTCTGCCAGGTAATGAAAAGTGAGTAAAGTGCCCATAACTCTGAGCTTTCTTTGTTTGGGAAAATAAAACCAAGGAACTTCATAGACCCCCAAAGGGGAATTCTATATCTTGGCAAGTAAAATTTTAGATGGAAATTATCTACCATACCACACTTGTGGGAATTGCTGTCCTCACTCTACTATTTGCAATAGGGTTATACACGGTAGCACCTTCTAACTAAAATATTGGACAGAGAGTTTTCATTGCTGTAGTATTTTGCTTAATTATTATCCTTATAACCGGGATAATAGTTACTGACAAAAAGAAAGCATAACAGTTTTACTATCACTAAGTCTGCTAGGATTTTTTATTGGATTTAGTGATGCACTTTTAAATGAAACATGCTGCTTTTGGATTAACACCTAGTAAAGGAAAGGAAAATCTACAGGTACTTAAAAATCAAATCAAAATTATTAACAGGCTCAGGGAAAATGCCGGCTTCAGCCCTGGGCGGCTACAATCCCTCTTTAATAAATTCCAGTCTTCTTTCTGGAATTGGTTAACCCCTTTATTAAGCCCTCTCTTGCTTTTATGTCTTGAATTGATATTTGGACGCTGTATATTCAGTACTATGACTCAAATTGTTTCTTCTCGCCTAAAAGCAATCAAACTCCAAATGGTGCTGCAAACTGAACCACATGTGGACATGCCATTCTTCCGAGGACCCTTAAATCAATCCCAGGAGGAGCCCTAACTGCTGTTCCCCATTCAACGCCCCTTTTAAGTAGGAAGTAGCCAGAAAGAGTCTTCGCCCAAAACCACCTAACTGCAGTTAGTGTGATATTGCCACAGGGAGGAATGTGGTAGGAGTTATTAAGAAAAAGAAATTATTTTATGCAGATAGAAAGGAAAAGGGGTCCTTGGGTAGTTTTCCTCTTTTAAAGCATATCTGGAAAAGTTTCTTGTAAAGCCCCAGCTCTTAGTCAGGTGGGCAACCTTTGATATGCAAATGCCGGCCATTAGAAACTGGGTCCACCCAACATGGCGATTCCCTTGGCCTTCTTGCCCTTGGCCCATATGCTCCTGGCAACATGGCCGCCCCCACATATCCCCACATGTGTAGAAATCAGGGTGCCCACATTTGCATATTAAAAGGCTAGGGTGGGAGGACCAGCTTTTTCGCGGGCTACATGAATGACATGCCTGGTGAAACCTATTCCCTGAGCCCTATGCAAATCAGACACCACCTCCTCCAGCCTCTGCATATATACCTGGCTGGTGTCCACCATACTTGGGGACCTCTTCTTTCAGCTTTAGAGCCCCATTCCCACCTCTGTCTCTGTACAGGGGAGCCTCTTCCTTCTGTCTTCTCCCTTCCTTCTTGCCCCGTCTTGTATATTAAACTCTCTCCACTCCTTAAAACCACACACACACACACACACATACACATACACACACACACACACAAATGTGCCCACTAAGAATTATTACAGGGGTATAAAAAAGCATGCTGTACATTCTTCTTACACAAAGAACACATTGGAGAATAAATTAGCATGGAAAATGGTCTCTTTGAAGGCACAATAACTATTGTTTCCTTATTAAATCCAGTTTTCCAATGAAGTGGAGCCTCACTGATCCACACTATGGCTGGGAGGTCCCACAGAGAATTTCTGAACTTTGTAGATTAGCGAAACACTGTAATTGGGGGGAAAAAATCATGACACAGACTGCAGGAGAATAGAAAAATGACTGCCATTGTGTTTATTTTGATAACTGGATTTAATTTTTAATTATTGAAATGCTTCATAATGGATAAACATGCTGTAAACTTTGGCAACAGTCATGAAAGGATAGAGACAGGGAATTAATTTATTGAGCACCTACTAAGTACTGAGTACTCACTGTGCTACTAGCTATCTTGTGTGATCCAGATAGCACTTTACTAATAATAGCCATGGTCATTATTCCCAATGTTCAGAGAAAAAAACCTGAGCCCCAAAGGGGTTAAATGATTTGCCCCAGGGAGCACAGCTTGTAGGTGGCTGAGCTGAAGTTCTAGCCTTTTTTATGTCATAGAAAAAGCTTAACCATATTTTAGTTTTGCTGTGTGTGTCAATTTCAAAAGGAATTCTCATCTTTTTCAAATTGGGTATTCTGAATGCCATTGTTGTAGACAAAATTGGCATTGCTCATCTGTACTTCCATTACAACGTCAAAATAAAACAAAACCATGGAATATTCTGATCACAAAAGCTACCATCAAGTAATCATTTTATCTGGACTTCTAGCTGAGCAGCTGAAAGTTATGAATTTTGTTGAATATTTTAAATCTATTTTTATTTGTAGGACATGACTAGATACTTGTCCAAATTGAAAATGTAAACATCAAACAGACCAGGTAATCATTTGAGTTCCTCAAATATTGGAGTTTCACTGATATCGGAGCTTTAAATATAAAAATGCTTGCCAGCACACACACACACACACACACACACAATACTTGTTTCATTGGCTTGCACACACTTATTTCTAGAAACTCTGAATAAAGCTTTACATTTATTACCGCCCCATCTCACTCCCTCCCTAGTCCCTAGTAAATGTTTGGGTCTTATTTCCTCCCAGTTTCAGTAAATGTTGAAAGAACCAGAATTCATTTGGTGATCAATAAGCAGTTTGTAAGGGTCTACAATGAGTCAGATATCTAGGTCTAGAAACATTGAAATGAATAATTCCGGGTCCCTACTGTCAAGGAGATCAGAGTTGATCCAATAAAAGAAATAGTGGTCTTACTTTACAGAAAGTTCAACAACAAAGATATGTGTAAACAGATGCCAGAGCATATAAAAGGACAAGCTGATCCTGCCTGAGGGTTTGTGGAATGGGGTCGTCAGAGGATTCTTGGAACAGGTGATGTTAGAGCTGACAGCAAGTCCATAGCCTGGAGAGGGACTAAGACAAAGTTATCACCAACCAGAAGAGGGAGAATGGGAAAACAGATGCTAGATTAATTTCACTAAGAATACTGCTACTATGTTAATTAGTTTTAATTTATCGCAACTATAAGGATTTGGTTAATCACCTCTATTTGTAAAAGGCCATGGGAGGGGTTGAGGATAATCTAGTCCAGAGAAGATGAAGGTTGGAGCTGAAGCAATGGCAGTGAGGTGGGGAGGTAGAGATAGATCAGAAAAACTCATCAAGCAGATTTAGTAAACCTGCTGACTGATTGGTTGTGCTGACATTAGAGAAAGGAGTCAGGGATGACTTCAGAGATTCCAGCTAGTTATTTTGCGCAAGTTTTTAGGGACACATGCTAAATGTATTTTGGTCATGAGTTTAAAATGCTGATGATACATACATGTAAAGATGTCAGATACAGAGGTAGGACACACATCTGAGCTGGATAAATATTTAGGGGCCAAAGATATATGGTAATGAAGAGAGCAAATTTGTAGATCTCCCTCTGTCCCCTTCTCTTTCTCTAACATAAATTAAGAAGATGAAAGCAGAGAAAAACATGATAAGCATCTTTAGAAACCTATCCGTCACAGGGAATAAACTTATAACTAGATCTACAGAGTTTAGTTTGACCAATTTGCCCAGATTCAGAAATAATTATGTTGCACTAAAGTTTTCATTACAGAGAAATCTGACATCTATACTTGTGTATATGAAGAGCATGATTTATAAAATATATAACAACGAAAGAAGAAAAAAGAAGTCCTGAATTTTTCATTTTTAAAAAGGCCCGTAGGCTACTAAAAGTGATACGGTATCCTAGTCAGAAACATAACTCAGATTGGATAGATACACAGAAGACTTAGAAGTAAATCCTATTAACTGTTACCATTTTGAACTATCAAATAAACTAAGGTTTCAAGCAAAAACTTAATCTAGAAATGACATATAATACATTGATAAAAAGAGGGAGGTGTTATTTGAAAAGGAATTGACCTGTTAGTCACAGAGCAGACGAACTGAGTTTTCTCATTCATTCTCTATTCCTTCTTAATAGGGATTACCTATTGCCTTCCATTTCTGAGCTCTCTGGAATCATTCTTCCTGATCATCTCCTTCTGTTATACTCTTCTTAGCACACAGATGAATAGCTCAATCATCTATGCATTAGCTAATGTCAGTGTCTATGACATTATAGGAAGGCATTATGTGACAAATAGGACCCTTGCTTTAAGCAGTCATTCTAGAACAGGTTGGAAATTTGCTTGGATCCATATACAGGCTATCTTCCAAGATAATAGGTACAAAATGCCTAGCAAAATGTACGTACATAGTAGGTTTATTAGCCTGTTCTCACACTGCTGATAAAGACATACCTGAGACTGGGCAATTTACAAAAGAAAGAGATTTAATGGATGTACAGTTCCACATGGCTGGGGAGGTCTCACAATCATGGCAGAAGGCAAAAAGGATCAAGTCTCGTCTTACATGGATGGCAGCAGGCAGAGAGAGAGCACGCGAGCTTGTACAGGGGACCACCCGTTTTTAAAACCATCAGATCCCATGAGACTTATTCACTATCATGAGAACAGCACAGGAAAAACCCACCCCCATGATTCAATTACCTCCCACCAGGTTCCTCCCATGACACGTGGGAATTGTGGGAGTTACAATTCAAGATGAGATTTGGGTGGGGACACAGCCAAACCATATCAGTAGGTGATTACTTAATTTCAGCTGTCCTTTTTTAAAATCTCTATTATCAACCAGCCTCTCCTTTCAAGGAGTCTACTCTATTATAGTTGTCCAGACACTACCCTGACTCCACTTTCTGTAATTTCTATATGGCAATGTTTGCTTAAACTTATTTCTGCATTCTACACATTTAAATTATATCCTCTAGTGGTAGAAGAGACCCTTAGATCTTTAAAGACGACAATAAATAATAGCTAATGTATTTATTGAGTGTTTCCCATGAACCAAAATGTTCTCAGTACTTTATATGTATTATCTCACCTTCACAATAACTGTAAACGAAGGTTCTATTATTATCTGTTTTACAGACAAGGAAACTGGAGCATGGGTTGACCAGTCAGTCAGTGTCAAGATCAAGAGGGAAACTCATGCAACCTAACTCTAGAGCCTATAATTTAATCACCACATATAAAATAAATGTTTTCTTGAGTGTCGGGAGACAAGCAAATTTTGTGAGTTGCTCTACATAAAAGGGTCCCATAGTTAAATGACCTTGAAACACTGAATACATAGATATCTATAAAACTCTTTCAAAAAGGAAACATTTGAGTAGTCCTATTGCAAAGAAATCTGCTTAATTTTGTTTAATCGATTGTTTTTCAAATTTTAAACCTTGAAACCTATTTTCATGTGGTTTCTAACCACATCTTCTAGAATTGACACCTATGCACAAGACTTTGGGAAAGTGTTCAGAAACGGTCTCTTACCTGTGGCACTGAAAGATTTGGAGGTTCATGGCTGTCCCACAGGACAAATTGAAAAGAATCTTCAAAGATTTCTCCACCAAAATGACGATAATAAATGATTCCATTAAACAAATCCCTCTGAAGGAAGCCAGGGACAGGATAGCCTATTGGGTCCATAAAACACCACATACTTTTGTACAAGCCTATCAAATATCGAGGGACAATGATATTGGACTTATCTTCAAAAGTCTTATCTGTCTAGTATATTATATGTACCCAAGGAACCTGCATTAAATGTTTTCATCAAAGATAAATAATAAAGCAGAAAAATAATAAATAATAAAGCAGGAAAACTAAAGTCGCTACATCTGTCTTGATATATGGAAAAATTAGCATTAGAAAAATATTTTCAAGAAACTTACTCTTATTTCAAATATACAAAGTAACACTAACTACTTACTTGATCCCTATTTTGTTAAACTCCGGATCTACCTACTTTAAGAAGTAGTTACAAAATGATTCTAACAAAATGTAAACAAATGTTATTCATGAAATTATCAATAATCTAGAATAGTCAAAAAATCTCCTTTTAGACTAATTTGTTCTATCTCCTTGCTCGGCTGACTTAATTTTTCACAGTGTAATGGTTACTTTGAGGCTCAGCTCTGGAAATCTGTAGATGCACAACCTTGGACAGATCAAATTAACTTTCCTAAATCTCAGGCTTCCTCATTATGAAATGGGAATAAAAATACTATCTTACTTCAGAAACTTGATGTTCACCTTAGCACAAACTCGGACACAATTTCAGCAAACCCAGAAGGATGCATAGAAGGTTCTCTATGGAAGAGTGAATTCCATTCAAATGATCTTAACTGCCCAGAACTTACCTATCAGTCCTGGCCCTGGCTTCTTCATGATCTCCCCAGCCTGTGGAGGCTTTGTGATATTGAAGAAGATGTAGTCATCACTGGCATCCACATCTGAAGCTCGCAGCATGGATCCCTGGATCAGGATGGTCTGCCCCTCCTCCAGTTCAATGACAACATTGGTTATGAGGAACGGGGGACTATCATCTTTGGGCAAGACGTTGATGGGGAATTTGTGACGGATGCTGTGATGGCCATCAAATATCCGGAAGACCACGAAGTCTTTGGTGGAGTCGCTGTCATCATGATGATAGCGAACAACTCCAGCCTGGAGGTCAGCCACGGTGAAGAGAAATCCTTTCCCCTCTGAGGGAGAGAGCAGAGATGGAGCAGATTGAGCAAGGGAGTGCAGAAGCAGCAGCTGTGGGGAAAGCATCAATACAGCAGAGGCTGCTAAGGAAAGTGTGCAGCCCGTATTTCCCTCACCTGGAAAAACTACAGATTGTTAGTGGGTTCTGGGACAACATATCTAGTTTTGAATACTGGCTCCAACATTTATCAGTTGTGCAGATATGAGCAAGGTATTTAATTTATGAAACTCATCTATAAAACATGGATAATACTACTGTGATGGTTTTAACTTTTTCCATCAACTTAACTGGGCTAAGGAATGCCCAGGCAACTGGTAAAATATTATTGCTGGGTGGTTCTGTGAAGCAGTGTTTCTTGAAGTGATTAGCATTCGAATCAGCAGACTGAGAAAAGATCACGCTCATCATTGTGGGCAGGCTTCATCCAATCCATTGAGAGACTGAACAGAACAAAAAGGAAGAGGAAAGGGGAATGCTCTGTCTCTTCTGGAGCTGAGACTTCCTTCCATCTTCTTCCCTCTGACACTGGAGCTCCTGGCTCTTGGGCCTTTGAACTCTGGAACATAAACCAGCCATCCTCTAACACCCCCATTTGTGCCTCCACCCTCCACCTTCCCTACCCCACTCACCCCTCTCCACTCCCCTTGCCCATCTTCTCAAGCCTTTGGCTTTGGACTGGGTTACACCATCAGCTTCCCTGGTTCTCGGGCCTTCAGACTAATACCCATGACTTCCTGGGCTTTCCTGTTTCTCCAACAGCCTAACAAGGAACCTCTCAGCCTCCACAATTACATAAGCCAATTCCCAGAATAAATCACCTCATAGATAGGTAGGTAGGTAGGTAGGTAGGTAGGTAGGTAGGTAGGTAGGTAGATAGATACATACATACATAGATAGACATTCTGTTGGTTTAATTTCTCTAGGGAACCCTTACTAAAACAAATACTTACCTCATAATCCACAGCAAGAATGAGAGAACTTAAGCAACAGTAAGCCTACAATAAATGTTGGTTATTCTTCAGCTAATTGCTACCATCTTACATGGCAGCAGTTCTTAGAGGAGTGGTCTCAAACCAGCAGCCTCAGTACCATCTGGAAAGTTTTAGAAATGCAAATTCTCAAGCCTTACCCTGGACCTGCTGAATCAGAAATTCAGGTGTGGGTGGGAGGGACGCAACAACCAGTGTTATCAAGCCTATTTGAAAATTACTGGCTCAAAGACCAAGACCTAGAGCTCTAATATCTAACAGTCTGGGTTCAAATCCCAGTTCTGCCATTTTCTACGTGTGCAACCTTAGATAAATCAGTTGTTCTAAGTCTCAGGTTACTCATTTGTAAAATGGGAATAATAATAGTATCTAATATCATAAAGTTGATATGAGATAACAAGTTAAAGTATACAGAATGCTTTGTACAGTATCTGTCACAAAGTAAAGCTTAATAAATGATCATACTATTTTGTATCTCCTCTGAACCCAGACCATCAATGCATTATGGTCTCCCACTCTCCATTTCATTTCTATAGTATTAATAAACATTGCTTTGTTTTCTTCAGATACTTACAACTCTTCCTTTTTTTTTTTTTTTCTTTAGACGGAGTCTCCCTCTGTCGCCCAGGCTGGAGCGCAGTGGCGTGATCTCAGCTCACTGCAACCTCCACCTCCCGGGTTCAAACTATTCTCTTGCCTCAGCCTTCTGAGTAGCTGGGGCTACAGGCACGCACCACCATGCCGGGCTATTTTTATGTTTTTAGTAGAGATGGGGTTTCACCATGTTGGCCAGGCTGGTCTTGAACTCCTGACCTCAAGTGATCTGCCCGTCTCGGCCTCCCAAAGTGCTGGGATTACAGGTGTGAGCCACTGTGCCCAGCCAGAGACTTACAATTCTTAATGGCAGGTGCACCCCATTATTCTCTTCACACCATGTGGCTGTGTTAAAGACCTTAGAGGAATAAACGATTTAACACTTTCTTGACCAAGAGCCACTTTATGCTTCTTCCTCACTACCAGAATCCTAGTTGTATTTGGCATAGCAATACGGTCATTTAAAAATACTCAGGCTTCCCGACTTGCTTGCACTGAGGAGTTGTATGTGACATAGTTTGATAAAGAAATCTAAGTGGAAATTGTTGTATTGTGCTCCTAGGAAAACTTGTTAGATACAGCAAACTTAGATCATGACTTCTTTCATTGTTCCTTCTGGGTCTTCAAGCCTCAAAGACATGAAGAAAATAACTAATTTTCAAGCCACTACACTTGGATTTCTCTTACATACAAGCGAACACCCAACCTGACTGGTATACCCAGATTTAAACTGGCCTCCCACTGTCCTGGGATTAAGCAGGAGGATTTATCATACATTTATTATTTTGTTTTTGATTCCAGAATTCCCTGCTCACAAATGATGGTGAGAGTTATCTTTCTGCTTTACAGTTAGGGAAGCTAAGAAGATAATTGAATTAAATCCTCTGAGTTCATTATAAGGAATGACTTATTTCATCATAAAGTGTAAATATTACTTTTATTAGATTATTACCTTGTTAACTATCATCCCATAGAATTATAAATTTATTTCTTTTAAACCATGACAACTACTACTAATAACATAACATCATTATTACTAAAGTATTAATTAAGCATTAATTTTTCTTTTTCTTTTTTCTTTTTTTTCTTTTTTTTGAGATGGAATCTTGCTTTGTCACCCAGGCTGGAGTGCAGTGGCGTGATCTTGGCTCACTGCAACCTCTGCCGCCCAGGTTCAAGCAATTCTCCTGTCTCAGCCTCCCAAGTAGTTGGGACTACAGGCGCCCGCCACCATGCCCGGCTAATTTTTGTATTTTTAGTAGAGACGGAGTTTTACCATATTGGTCAGGCTGGTCTTGAACTCCTGACCTCAGGTGATCCACCCACCTTGGCCTCCCAAAATGTTGGGATTACAGGCGTGAGCCACCGCGCTCGGCCTAATTTTTCAATATACTTCTTTGAAGCAGAGAAATAAAAAACATTCTGTCCTCCAACTGGGAAAAAAAATAACTAGTTAAGGAGTATACTTACAAGGAGCCATGCATGGCATCCAGAAAGCAAAACTGAGGTTTAAACAATGAGCCACGTACAAGGTGCCATTCATAAATGGTTAGACATTGATCTGAGCATTTGAACACAAAAGTCAATGGTTTCAAGATCTCCAGATTTTCTGCATTTGACAATTTCATTGAGAAATGGGGCCCAAGAGATGCTACATATATCTGTTAAATACATCTACTTTTGAAGAAAATACTTTTGGATTCTTTGCTAGGTTACCAAGTTGGATCATTCACCTCTTAAAGTCAGCCATCCATGCTGCAGGCCACCAACGGTGACTAGCCGGACAGCACCGATGTCGTCATTGTCGACAACCTGAAACTGTTCCCAAGTGATGGCTCGAGACTGCCCCTCAAGGAGATTCAGACCTATGAAAGAAAGGAGAAAAGGGTGTTGGCATGATAGACTGGATAAAGAAAATGCGGCACATATACACCATGGAATACTATGCAGCCATAAAAAATAATGAGTTCATGCCCTTTGCAGGGACATGGATGAAATTGGAAACCATCATCCTCAGCAAACTAACACAGGAACAGAAAACCAAACACCACATGTTCTCACTCATAAGTGGGAGCTGAACAATAAGAACACATGGACACAGGGAGGGGAACATCACACACCAGGGCCGGTTCGGGGGTAGAGGGGAAAGGGGAGAAAGAGCATTAGGACAAATATCTAATGCATGCGGGGCTTAAAACCTAGATGACAGGTTGATAGATGCAGCAAACCACCATGGCACATGTATACCTATGTAACAAACCTACACGTTCAGCACATATACCCCAGAACTTAAATTTAAAAAAAAAAAAGATAAGAAAATGGTATTGGCAAGTTCTATGACATGCCAACGTGCCTGCTTAAGAAAAGATGAATGAATTTCCACTCATGAAACCATCTGAATATTGCATCTTTAAAAGCTTTTCAAGAAACTGGAATGTAGCTTTTATTTTTAGTACTATTTTTATTTTTAGTCCTATTAACTCCAATATTACAACAGATTACAGATAATCCTGAAAGGGAGCAGAGCAAGCTGGTCGAATTGCAAGGTAGCGTACTGCTGGACTTATCTTATGTTTCTCTCACATCTGCCAGCTTCACCTGCCATCCCGGCCTCAACCAACTGACTGTTCTCTAGCTGCAGCCGCCCCATGAGGGTTCCCAGTCTCCAAAATTGTAAAGCCCTCCTGCCACCACTGCCTCATCTTCTGATGCAGCCGGCTACCTCCACTGCCCTCTAGTGGTGGCAGGACCAACCTTGTGGCTGATCAGGCCCTGCACCAGGGGACCCAGGAAGTGTGTGCAATGGCTGCTAAGAGGGGCCAGATAACACATTCTGGGCATGTGGGGAGTTAACAGCCAGTGAAGTAAACTTTAACCCATTAAAGACAGGAGATGGGAAATAACTGACCATTAATAGATTGTTGACCTTTTCCCAACCCCACTTCCAACTCTTACCAGACACAGCAGTTGCATCTTCTCCCTGGAGACATCAACACTGCAGAGCAATCTGCTTTATCTTATTGTAAAGCTGTGACACCAGCTCAGCCATGCCACCTTTTTATTTGCTTCTCCCCTTACTCTTGCTTTTAGTATAGGGTTAGTACATCTGATCTGCCTCGGGGTCTGTTTTCTAGGGAAATTGGGCTAATACATATATAAAGGAGACGGAGAGAGAAAAAGAAGGAAGGAAGGAAGGAAGGAAGGAAGGAAGGAAGGAAGGAAGGAAGGAAGGAAGGGAGGGAGGGAGGGAGGGAGGGAGGGAGGAGAAATGGACAGAAGTGCATAAGAAGAATCTCTGTGACTGGCAATAAGGGTTTGGAAGCCAGGAGTGCATACGACAAGGCATCATGGAGCACAGCAGAGGAACAATCGAGAAGCCTAGAAATATATACAGCAAAATATTAACGTTGGTTATATCTTCACGGTGAAATAATTTTAGATGTATTCTCCAAATTTCAACGATGGCACAGATCAAGTTCATAATAAGCAAACATTTATTTTAAAAAGGATTCTGATGTTCAAAGCAGCCAAAATGACATTGAGCAAACCTGGGTGTCACCGATCACACATACACGTACAGACTATTCCATCTCTACACTCAGGCAGGAGCCCATGCAACATGTGATTATTCCTAAACTTAAGGTTACTGATTCCATCTTTTCTCTCATTACCCCCTTGACAGAGGTACAGTAGGATGTATAGCCAGAATTATAAATCAAGGCTGCTCACCTGATGTCCTCTATCTCTGCTGAAACTCACACACATACAAACACATATCTATGTGTACACACACATGAGGCAGCTCGTTTAAGCTGCCACCTGAGGATTTAAATCAGACACAGATATTTTTTCCTTAATACTATCTACCACCACTGCTTATAAGTATGTTTCAAATGGTATTGATGGGATCAGTGAGAAGGAAAAGATCTCCATTTACATTCCACATTTACATCTGATCAACATATATATATATATATCACATAAGTCCACTCAGAATTGAGAGGCATAGAAAGCCATATTTTAAAGCAGTTAAAGCTCTTATTTACATATTTTAGTTTCCATGCAGCCCAACATAAAAATAGACTATAGATTATAAAAGCTAAACCTTTCTCCAATCCCTTGGAACAATTTGAGTTGGAGATTTCAGTCCCACTACAGCTCAATATCACAAATAGTCAGTTTTTTGCTTCATTCAGTTGAAAAGTGTCCCTTTGTCTTATCTCCGGCAGAGGAAAGAACTTGGCCTCAGGACACAGAAATCCTGGATTTAAATTTCTCATGCTGCCAGGAGGAATAAAAAAACAACAACAAAAGCTACTATGTGATGCCCTTAATCTGTCTGGGTTTCAGTTGCCACATGTATGACATAGGAATAAAACTACCTTTCTTTCCTGACCCATCTACTTTCTTGTATTCCCTTCAGGGCTATGTTGCCCTATGCCTTATATTGAGCTTTACCTGTATTCCAGGATACACGGGGGGCATTTGTATCTGCTGTTCTGATGGAGATGTGGACTGTCATAGGTGCACTCCTTTCAAAGAAGAAGTCGTATACCTCCAATTCTACCTGTAAACAAACAGAGGCAAAGGAGCCACACACTGAAGCGTTACAGGGTAAAGTAGCATTAATTCTGGGTTATACCCACACACAGAGGATTCAGTTTTCTGCGGGGATTCACATTTCTGTGGTTCCCACATCTCATTTAGACAACCTGATTTGACTTTTTCAGGTTCTAGATCTTGTTCCTTACTTTAACAGTATTTTAAAATTTTCTTCTACATAAAAGAATTTATTAATCTAAAATTGGTAATATGCTGGAGAAGTGTCTCTGCACTTGCTTAGGAGACCAACCCCTTCCCACATTCAGTCACTTAAATCTTTCTCAAAGGTGGAGGATCTAGAGAAGTGGTTTTCAACTAGGGGTGATGTTGTCCCCCTAGAGGACTTTTGGGAATGTCTGGAGGCATTTTTAGTTTCAGAAGTCGGTGTGTGGGAAAATGCTATTGTCATCGAGTGGGTAGAGGCTGGGATACTAACATACTACCGTACACAGGACAACCTCCCAAACAAAGAATTATCTGATACAAAATGGCAATTGTCATACTGCTACTATCAAGAAACCCTGATCTAGAGACATGTATTTCACTAGACATATTTTTAAATATCTCAACTTTATTTACTTTCATGAAATTCATAACTAATAAGTAAGTAGGGGCTGCGTGATAAGTTTTGATCTTTATTATGTGCTGTGTACGTATTGCACCAGATGTTGACAGAGAAGAATGAGGTATAACGCAGAAATGCAAGGCATACTCCCTACTTTTGAAGAACATGTGGTCCATGGAAGAGGATAAGATAAATAATCAAACAGCACTATATCAGCAAACACTAAATAACAAAAGAAACTGATTCAAGGCTGCCAAAGCAACAGACTGAACAGGAAACTACATGGGCAGGAGGTGTCTTTTTTGGAGGGGTAATGCATTCGGTTGGGCCCTGGCCCAGGGCTTCCAGTCCACACAACCTGAAAACTGTGTGATCTCCACTGAAAAAATTGAGAGTTACTGTCTTACGAAAAAAATCACACATTCGCACAGGTTCTGCTTTAAGAGTACATTATACAATGCCAGAAACTACACACAGGAAGCAGCCAGAAAAGCAGTGCTCTAAGATTGGATGTGCAATGAGAAATTACTTCCTAACAGGGAAGGCATGGGGGGCCACAGACTATGATGAAAAGGGGAAAATAAAAGCAGAAGGCAAAGCATAGCATTTATAGCCTGAAGCCCTTTGTCTTCCCTTGAGGCTACATGCTGAAAATGCCGAAATTACAATAGAGATAACCCCAGGGACACTCATTTTCCTTAATAAACCTGAACTCAAGTCTATATCAGTCTGCTCGTTTACAATTTCCACCCTGTTTGAATCAAGTTGCTGGTAGTTCTTTAAACATGTGAAGCATTATTATGTGGAAGACTTTAACCAGCTGTCCTCCCCTCCCACTAACTACAAAACAGAGGAGAGGGGTGGAACCTGCAGCAAAAGGAAATTAGATAGAAGTAGGACCTTCCTGATGGACTGTGTTTCACTGTGAAATTAGTTATCAAATAAGACTACGGAATGTCCTATCCTGAGTCCGTGTTATTAATTAAAATTAAGGATTCCCATAAAAAGCTCTCACAAAAAAAAAGAATAAAAGAATTTATTAATAAAAGAATTGTGTGCTCACCTTGGCAGCACATATACTAAAATTGGAATGATACAGAGAAGATTAGCATAGCCCCTGCACAAGGATGACACACAAATTCGTAAAGTGTTCCATATTTTGGGTGAACAACACACATTGGGGCCTGTCGGGGTTGGGGGTGGAGGGAGAGAGAACATCAGAAAAAATAGCTAATGCATGCTGGGCTTACTACCTGGGTGATGGGTTGATAGGTACAGCAAACCACCATGGACATGTTTACCTATGTAACACACCTGCACATCCTGCACATGTACCCCAGAACTTAAACACACCCAAAAAATTTTGTTAAAAATTTAAAGTATTGTAAACAAAAGTCATCTCTAACTTCAATGGTCTCTGTGATTCAGGAAGGCTGTCGAAGGCTGCTGCAGTTCTCAAACTGGTGAGCCCTGGGTCAAATGTGGCCCTCAGAAATATTTGGTAGCTAGCACAATACGTTTCACTACAATTTTTAATTGTTTTCTATATTCAAGAATTTAAGCATTTTACCAAAAATGTATCATTTTCCAATTTCTCTTGGCACATGAGTGCTACAGCAACAGTGGGCACACTTGTATCCTTGCAGGGCAGCGGTGGGCATGAGCTGAGTGGCAGCTGCTTCCTGAGGGGATGGCTCTTTCTTCAGTTTGCCACAGTGCCCCTCAGTGGGGTTTGCTCATTGACCCCACCTGCCTGGCTCCTCTGGGCAGTTAGTTTGCATCCTGATTTACAGTGATTGATTCTTTTCTGAGGCAATGAATGTACAAAGGAACCTGAGGGTTTAGGGTAGGGGGTTCTTAAATAACCCTGTGACTTCTAACTAGGCTGGAAGCTTTGTCTCTCCTTCTTACCTCATCATGTCTCCTCTCAGAATGGCTGCTGTTTGGTGGCTGATAGGCGATCTGCATGTCACTGAGATCTTTCCAGGTGAATGAGGAGATTGGTCTGGTGTGATCCAACAGGTGAGTCACATAGCCCTGGAGCGGGGCTTTAGTAATGTTGAACACCAGCAAGGGTTTAGGGGTCTCATCTTCTTCACAGTCCAGAACTGATGTAGTCAAGGAGGTCAGGATGAACTGATCCACTTCCAGAATAAACATGGCCATGAATGCAGCCTTTGGAATCTGATTCGGAATTCCAGCTCTGATATAGACAGGCAGCCACGCACTCTCTGACTTTTGAAGGATAGAGAAAATATAAAGGAGGAAATAATATGAATGAGGTGATATCATACAGGGCTAATAGCATAATATTTAATACAGCCACAGCCCAGCATCTAGCAGTGACCTGAAGCCTGGCTGCATATTGGAATCACCTGGGGAGCTTTAAACACATGCTGGTACCTAGGATCCGTCTCCAGAGGTTCTTGTTTAATTGTTCCAAAAAGGGGACCAGAAAACCAGTATTTCTCAAGCTCCCTGGTGACTCTTACATGCAGCCAGGTGAAGAAGGGAGCACCTACTTTGGCATCAGAAGGAACTGTGTTTATCATTCTATCTCCAACACTTTTAATTTGTGTGATTTTAGACAAGTTACTTAACTCTTCAGTCTCATTTTCTTTCCAGCTGTAAATGAAAATATTAATACTAGACTCCCAAGAATTAAGTGAGGACAAATGAAATAGCCAAAGTAGGCACTTAGCAATCTGGCACTCACCAACAACCTCCTCCAGCCGCCTTCCTCACCTCCTGTCATGTAGTTTTAAAGGGGGCAGGAGAAGGATGAAGGAAATATGTCTTTATGATTTGGTTCTCATGCAAATGAAGAATACTTGCTTGGTTGTCTAGCTAGTTAAGACCCTGGATCTTCAAGCAAGGGTTGGGCATTGGGGATTGCAAGTGGCCACTGAGGCTAGGCATGCATCCTCCCAAAATGAGAGCACTATTAGCAAGAGACCCTCCAAAGAAACCATGAAATTGTGCCACAAGATCTAAGATCTCAACAAGTGCTATGGGCAGAAAGAATCCTCACAGGGTGAGGTGTGGTAGCTCACGCCTGCAATCCCAGCACTCTGGGAGGCCGAGGTGGGAGGATTGCTTGATGCCAGGAGTTTGAGACCAGCCTAGGCAACAGAACGAGACCCTATCTCTACAAAAAAAGTAAAAATAATAAAATTAGACAGGCATGGTGGTGCACACCTATAGCCAATTACTCGAGTGGCTGAAGCAGGAAGATCACTTGAGCCCAGGAGTTTGAAGTTATGGTGAGCTATGATCATGCCACAGCACTTCAGCCTGGGCAAGAGAGTGAGACTTTGTAAAGAAAAGAAAAGAATCCTCATAGCTGTAGATGCTAGTTCTCACAGGATTTGATCTAGCCCATTGCTGAGAGAACCAGGCTCAGTTATCAAATTCACATTAGTCCCATACTGCTGAACACTTGCCATTGGGCTAGGAGTTGTAATCTGTGTATAACAGAATGCTAAAGGTCCAATAAAAGAGATTAGATGTGCAACTGAATGTAAGACAGGTAGTAAAATATGCAGAATTTACAAAGCAAGTTGTCTGGAACTAATTCCAGACTCCAGAACTTTCTTGCCCATATAAGAATATAAAAAGATTGAGAAAGGTAAGAAAAAGGTTGATTAGGAGAGAGGAGTGCTTTGCTGTGTTGTGTTCAGTCACTTTCCTGACCTTCAACACCAAACATTGGCATGGAGCAGGAAGAGCAGAGCAATGCCATATCTCCTGTCCCTTAAAATGTGTTTCTTGCAGTTGAAACACACACAGAGAGCTGACGCAGGGCTCATATCTGAGGAAGCTAACTGGCTGGAAGCAAAAAAAAATGATGGCTGTGCCAAAATCAGTCTGTTCTTGTTTGTGGCAACAAGGGACATATAAATGTTTCCAGTTACGGGCCTAGTGGGCAGAGGGCTGGTCTGGGATCTCCTGGACCCTGAACTTCAGAGTGCACTCTTGAGAGGACAAAAATCCAGTAGGAAAATGCTGGAGATAGAATCAAATCCTAGGAGCTGCAGGAGAAATTGCAAGTGATCACTCAGGTTAGAAATAATCCTCTTAAGAGAGCTATGAGTGATAGATCAATGAATGGGACTCTCCAGAGAAACCATAAATTTGTCCCTAAGACAAAGATGCAGCTTGAGACATCTACCAGGCTCAGAGAGCATGAAATCACATGTCATCAATGCCTGATCAAATAAGATCCCTCTCTCCCATTCCCCAAAACCACCCCCGCCACCAGCCTGAAAATTAAGAAACTAACCAGCAATGCCCAGAGAAAAGAGAATTGCAAGAGAGGAATAGAGAAGAAGACAATCAACCCCTTCCCTTCCCACTGCATGGTTGATGAAGGCAGGTGAACGATACTGAGATGTCCCAGGGTTTAGAGTATCTAATCTTCGTGTGTCACTGGGAAGAAGTATTATTTGAAGATGCATAATTAGAAAACTCAAGAGGGGTAAATTGTGATTTAGAAGGACTGGTGCTTAATGCTAAGACCAATTGAGTCTAGAGTCAAGTCTAAATAAGTATGTTATTTTAAACATGTTAATAAAGTGGATACAAATGATGAAAGAGCTTACTGCTTGTAATAAAGTATAACAATCATATGCTAGAACTGAAATTGCAAATTATATAAACAAAGCAATTGCCAGGAGAAAGGATCAATTGGATCAGTTATCATCATACATAGGAAGGAGCCAAGAGAGCTCACTTCATTTTTTCACCATACATATTACAAATATAGGCTTAAGAATATTTTTAAGTTTAGAATTAAGTCCAAATAAAACATCAAATGTGATAAGGAATTGTCAAATAAGATAAAGGCAAAGAAAACATCATTTATTTTACAAGACAAATTTTTTTAATCAGCAAGAAAGCATAAAACATGATAGAAAAAAGTGTATCTATTACTACCACAAATATAAAGTGTATATTTCCTTATTCAAGACAAATAGTCTGAAATTCAACAAAAATGTCCAATTATATGTACCTTACAAGAAAGGCACTTAAAATTACATAGAAAGATTAAAAGGAAAAGGGTGATACAAATTGATCATTAATGGAAAAAGCAGAGAGACCACATAATTTCAAAGATGAATTCAATGAGGGCAGTTGATAAAAGTAAAAAATATAAGACAAAGATTCTTATCAATAACATTATATTTAATATTGTTCTTCTCAAACCAGTGGGGAATAGAGCAAAAATAAGAAGAATAATTACAGGAAAAGAAAGAACAAAATTATCATCATTAGTGAAATATATAATTATGGTCTTTAAAAGCCCAAAGAATTGAGAACTTCTTAAAATAATTGAATTCAGGAAAGAAGCCAGATAAAAGAAAATTATTCCAAAAATAGCTTTTCTGTTTATCATCAATAAGCATTGAGAAGATATAATGGGAGAAAAATATTCTATTCACCATAGGTTCACAAAAACAAAGTGCCTAGGACTGGACTTAATAAGTATGCTCACCTTACATGAAGGAAACTATGAACTTTACAGAAACCTATAAAAGAACCTTTGTTCAATGAAGTGAGATACCTCATTTCTGGATGAAAAGACTTAATATTGTAAATGTTCCATTATTCTAATTTTCCCAAAATAATTTATAGTTCTAATTGGATACTGATAAAAATCCTTAGGGGCTTTTTTTTAAACTAACATAAATGATTTAATTATATTTATTTGGAACTAAGTCTAGGTGATAATGGCCATGAAAATTTTGAAGAGAAGTGATAAGGAAGAACTTGCCTGTAAGAAAATTATAGGCCTATTATGTTTAGAATAATATGAGACTGACAAAGAATAAGTAGGTAAATCTAAGAAATAAAAGAGCTAGCCTTGAAATTGTATACGTTATATCCTTATACACAATAGAAGATCATCTAAAATCAATGGGAAACAAGTTAATTGTTCAATGAATAGTGTTGAAAATTTGGGCTATTTGGAAAAAACTGTTCCTTATATTTCATCATATAATAAAATTTTATTTGCGGTAGCTTAAAAAGGCAAATGTAAGGAAGAAGACCTTTAAAAATCTAGAAGAAATTATGAGTGAAGGGTCATTTGGTCACTTGATGAGAATTGACTGTACAACCATAAAAATAACAAAAGAACGAGATACAAAACTTCACATATAGTATAAATGCGATTCCATAAAACAAAACCAACTCTGGCATGCACTCATGCACATGTGTGTGTATGTAAAAATGGTAAAAATACAGCTATATTTATTTTCTTCTTATCTTGCTTTCTGTGTTTTTTTAATATTCTCTGCAGTGAGCCTATTACTTTTATATTCATAAAGGAATCTGTTTTATGACATGCCAAATAAGCTATGGAATAGGTTAATGACAAACAAAGCAAGAAGGTAAAGGGATAAACTCCCAATAAAACAGATTTTAAAATATAAACAAATAAAGCCCTATTCAATATAGTAAGAAGAAAATGAGAAAATTTGATCAAAAAGAAAAATGGCTCCAATTTTTTTCAATGGATATAATAAATCATTAAAAGTGAAAGGAGTTTTGTGTTAAAACAAACAGAAAACATCTATTAGTTGTCTATAGACCTAGTGTTTAGGTCTGTATGAACAAGGTATGTCACTTCGCGGGGCCACCACTATAAAATAGGAAGCTTGAGCTAAACCCAGCCTGGTTTTGCAAACCTGGCTAACGAGTTTTTTACTGGGTGACTTTTAAAACCAGCAATATGCATAGTGCTACTATGTGCCAGGTTTTATGTCAAGCATATAATAAGTATTTATCATTTAATCCTCTCAGTTACTCTAAGAAATAGGTACTATAAACCCACTTTAAGTTGAAGAAAATGAGACCAAAAGTCACACAGTTAGTTAAGTGGATGTTTGAACCCAGGCAATCTGGGCCCAGTGTCCATGCTCTTAACTATTATTTGGACTCAGAAATTTATCCTTGAAAAGCTACCCAAGTGATTTACCTGATCAATTTGACTAGTCTGCCTCACAGTTTTTTTCCAGATCTTAATTCTATGATTTTGTTTTATCATTTCTTTATGATTCCTTGTCACATCAATTCCTTGGGGTAATAATATTCAATATCTGACTGGGCCCCTTAGGAGAAATCCCAGTGAGAAGCCAGATTGTGAAAGATAGAAGTATTTCCAAACATCATCTTGGATCATCTTTCCTCAGCACAAAATCTCAGCTGTTTCACTTTGGGAGGCTGAGGCAGGTGGATCACGAGGTCAGGAGATTGAGACCATCCTGGCTAACATGGTGAAACCCCGTCTCTACTAAAAATACAAAAAACTGGCCGGGCGTGGTGGCAGGCGCCTGTAGTCCCAGCCACTCGGGAGGCTGAGGCAGGAGAGTGGCATGAACTTGGGAGGCAGAGCTTGCAGTGAGCCGAGATTATTGTGCTGCTGCTCTCCAGCCTGGCCGACAGAGCGAGACTCTGTCTCAAAAAAAAAAAAAAAAAATCTCAGCTGTTTCAGCAGGTGCAGTTTCCCCGGTTTCCCCAATAAACAAATTATAGAGTTCATGAATCAGCAGCACTGCATGTTAAATATTTCAAATAAATGGAATCCACTTTCTGTCATTATTTCAATATATAGAGATCAATAGGAGAAAAACAAGAGAATTAAATGAGATTGGAAGATGCAGGAGGTCTTTGGGAGCCTGTCTCCTTGATGAGCCAGCCCTTCATCCCAAAGCCTGGAAGAGTGACAAATCTGTGACAAACATAACCATGGGACTGAGATTCTCCTCCCCCCCTAGTTTCCTGTGACCTTGCAGAGTGGACCCCCTGATTTCAAGAAGGACAAAAGGAAGCATCAAAGAGAAGGTGTTATAAAATGTCAAATGACAAGCTGAAGAGTATTGGAAGTAAAGGAGGAAGAAGGTTAGCACGTAACTAGCCCCAGTCCTTCCCAAGTTTCCGTACTGATGGTGGACCTAGAAGAGAACCAGAGAAGGGAAATTTTATACAAAAGCTACTGTTTTAAGCACTTACTAGCAGAACCAACAAGCCCGCAGTTCCAATGAGTCGATGGCAGTTTTACCCCCAAAAGCACAGGAACTCTCCCTGGCATGGGGGCCAGCATGAGTAACCCTGTGTAACTGGCTCTCTTACTGTGAATCCTGGGGGCACCCACACATAACCCCAAACTCTACCTTGTACACAATTTTACTCCTGGTATCTGTGAGGTCCAGTTGGATGGAGATATAATCAATGTTGGGTGAAGGGGGATCCAGATGCTGATAACGAAGGCCCATCAGCAGGAACTCCTCACAGCTCACTTTGAGGCTTCCTATTTTCTTTAATCCTGGGGTACAGCTTCCACCTGGACACTTCAGTTTTGCTCTCAGTTCTAGAATGTACAGCACTGGATTAAGAGAGTCACTTAAACATAACAATTGTAAAATTTAGAAACCAGTACTCCGTCCCATGAATACTTATTCCCTCTCACTGCCTCAAGAACACTCATGTACCCTCCAATCATTCACTGAGTGGGTTGTCATTTTTCTGAAAGCTTGTAGTTTCCTTTACTGAAAAATGGTTGACCAGTTGTCTCATCGTGCCCTCACCCACCAAAAGTTAAACTGAGAGAAAAAATAATAAAATATGTTGTCTGAGGCTTCAACATCTCTGACAAATAGACCAGCGACTCACTGCAGGCCTTCCACAGTCTTTCCTTTACAGAATCAGCTTCCATGTCTCTATCATACAATCTCTACTAGGCTGTCTACTCACTGAAATCCCCTCCCCATGTGGCTATCACACACTCAAATCCTGCATATCCTTCCAGGTCCACCTGGTCTTTTTACTAAGCCTTCCCTTAAACATTCTTTGACCACCTGAACCAACATGCTCTTTCTCACTGAAAACCATAATTGTCTCTCCAACAGTCTTCACATCTCTAACCAACTGTATTTCCACTCTTGTTTAGTATATAATACTCATAAGCCACTTTCAAATTAAAAAAAAAATTGTACAGATGAGGTCTTGCTAGGTTGCCCAGACTGGTCTTGAAACCCTGGCCTCAAGCAGTCTTCCTGCCTCAGCCTCCCAAACTGCTGGGATTATAGGTGTGAGCCACCATGCCCAGCCACCCACTTTTTTTTTTTTTGGAGTCTCATTTCTCAGACGTACAAAATAGAACAAATGTGCCGTTAACTGTCATTCTGTCCAAATTCAAAGTATTACTACTATTGCTATGATTATCCCTTATATTTCTTGGCTTCTCATAGTTTCCAGAGAGAACAGGAGGTGCCCAAAATAGGTTGATTGAGTGAAAAGCAGAAGGAATGTTACCCATAAACTCTTCCTAATTTCGTCTATCACTGCTACCCACTAGCTTTACTTCAAATTTGCTCATAATCCAATAATACTCCATAAATGCACCAACTACTACTGTTGCTATTACTAATAACAGCTGACAATTAATGAGTACCTACTGTGAGCCAGACACTGTGTTAAGTACTGTGTGTATGTATAACCTCATTTACTCTTATCCTTACCCAACCCTACAGGGCAGCTATTTTCCTTTCTCATTTTAGAGAGGCTTAGACAGGTTAATAACTAAAATTACACAGAAAATAAAGAACAGACGAAGTTCTCAAAACCAGGTCGTTCTGATTGTAAAGTCTGTGCTCTTAACCACTAACTGACACTGTTCAGCCAGCTAAAATGACTAGTTAACTAGAACTCTTCATCATGGTGGAAGGTGAGCATGCATGGATATTTTTGTCAGTTTTGGTAATACCCAGAAAGGCATTAAAAGACATCATACGGGACTCTGGGAAAAAACTGTGTGGCTGATCTCCACGAGGTTCTTCTGGTCGAGGCTCCCCGAGAACCATCTGGCCATGGGCTGGCAGCCGAGTTCTCGCAGTGTCCAGGCTGACCGTACATTCCAGGCTAGCCATCCTATCATAATCGAATCTGAGCAGATTTTTATCAATCGCTTGGGACAGGCCATTGAATTCAGGCACCTCCAGCACATTGTTACTCATATGGATGATGTTACAGTCTGGTTCCAGGAGATAGACCCACAGGATAAAGGTTTCTATGAAGGTATCTCTTTCAGTAAATCTGTGGAGAACACAGGGCAAAAGCAATATTAATTGGTGCTCAGGTATTTCTGATACCCATGTACTCAGCTGGAAGACTAAAGATTGGCCTTCACCAAATTTGTGCCACAGATTGAGTTTGGATTTCATTTCTTGCTCTACTCCCAGCCTCTCTGTTCTTTTCCCTGCATCTCTTTACCCTGGTGTCAACACCTTTTCCTGCCACTTCTTCCTCCCAACATCTTTCTTTCAACACCTGCTCTCAAACTCATCATGCACGTGGATATTTAATGACTGCTGAGATCTCAGAGTCTCACTTCTAGCACATGTGTAATTTAAGAGTCTCAAGCCTATATAATTTCTGGATTGACTTTTAATTCAGGAGTGAAGGGGTGAGTGGTTTCTGAAGCATTCAGGCCTTTTTGCCCTTCAGAAACACCACTACATAGGTGGTCATTTGCAGCCTAGTTTGGGTGTCCAGCTCAGTGCTTGGCATGTAAAGCATATTCAGCAATTGCCACTTCCATTCCCTCCATCCACTTAGCAACTCTAATCTCAGGTTGTTTGAAGAGTCTAAAATGGAGGGGTGTCATTTTTTTTGAAGGGAGAAGATTAATGAGTGATAAGCATGCATCAATAATGCAGCTTCTAATTGATGTGCTCTTATTATGGCCCAGGCATTATGCTAAATTCTCCATGATAGTATATAACACAATCCTTATAAAAACCTAGGATAGACATTGTTAATCCCATTTTATGGAGGAAGAAACTCAGGCATAACGGGCTCAGGTAGCTTGCCAAAGGGGCTGGAGAAGGAGAAGTAGTAAGAGGGGAACAAACATGCTCCCTGATTTTCTGCTGCCTACTCCCCTGAATGTTTTATTTCAAATGTGCTGAAGACCAAGAGGGGAAGAAGCTCCTCTAACCCTGCATTTCATGTGTACTCTTCCAGCCTCCCAGCAGCCTAGAAACCCAAGGAAGGAGTAGAAGCAGCAAGCATTCATCAGCTTTTTTTCTTTTTTAAATGTATTTTTATTTTTAATTTTGTGGGTACGTAGTAGGTGTATATATATATACATATATATACACATATATATATATGTAATGGGGTACATGAGATACTTTCATACAGGCATGCAATGTGTAATAATCCCATCTTAATAAATGGGGTATCCATTTTTTGAGCATTCCCTCAAGCATTTATCCTTTTTTTTTTTTTTTTTTTTTTTTTTTTTTTTGAGACAGAGTCTCACTCTGTTGCCCAGGCTGGAGTGCAGTGCTGTACTCTCGCCTCACCGCAACCTCTGCCTCCCAGGTTCAAGAGATTCTCCTGCCTTAGCCTCCCGAATAGCTGGGACTACAGGTGCCTGCCACCACTCCCAGCTAATTTTTGTATTTTTAGTAGAGACGGGGTTTTGCCATGTTGACCAGGCTGGTCTCAAACTCCTGACCTCAGGTGATCTGCCCGCCTTAGCCTCCCAAAGTGCTGGGATTAGAGGCATGAGCCACTGCGCCTGGCCCACTTAACCTTTTTGTTACAAACAATCCAATTATAATCTTATAGTTATTTTAAAATGTGCCATTGAATTGTTATTGACGGTAGTCACCCTGTTGTGCTATGAAATACTAGGTCTTACCCATCCTAACTACTGTTTGTACTCATTAACCATTCCCATGTTCCCTGCAACTCCCCACTACCCTTCCCACCCGCTCCGCGCAAGCTCTTTGAAGTTATTTGTTTTTTAACTCTAAAGTCTTAGAAAGATCAAATGGCCCGGTATGCTGATTTCATATCTTCCTAAGGAATCCTTGAGTGCCGCTTCATTTTCTCAACACAGCATTTTGTGTCTCTCTTTTGGCGCTTGTTCTGCATCAAAATTACCTGCTCATCTTTTGCCTTAGACTACAAGCACTAAAATAATCTGTGTATTCTCATCCTTTTGTTTATTATGCTCAACGTACAGCCTGGCCTGTAATAGGTGGTCATAAATGTTTGTAGAATGGTTCACTGTTCCAATGTCTTGTACAAAAGTCTTTTACATTAGTCTAATGCTTAAAGGAAATTCACACCAACATATCTAACCAAATGTTCTTAAAAGCAATAAAAACCAAATAAAAAACCCTATAAAGGCCTACTCCACATACATCAGTTCTCAGTTACTTTTATGAAGTCAGATATATCATAATTGTGAGCTTAAATTTAAAATTAATTTTCACTGGGATATAATTCATATACCACAAAGTTCATCTTTTAAAAATATACAACTCAGAGTTTTTTAGTGTAGTCCCAAGGTTGTACAACCATCATGACTACCTAATTCCAGAAGACTTTCATCACCCCCAAAAGAGACACATTTCCCTTCCCCAGCCTCTGGCAACCACTAATCTACTTTCTGTCTCTGTGAATTTGCCAGTTCTAGACATTTCATATAAATGGAACAATACAATATGTGACATTTTGTGCCTGGCTTCTTTTACTTGGCATAATGTTTTCAAGGTTCATTCATGCTGTAGACTTTATCAGTGCTTCGTTCTTTTTTTATGGCTGAATGATATTCCATTCCATGAATATACCACATATTGTTTATCCATTCATCAGTTGGATTTATTCCATTTTTTGGCTGTTATGAATAATGTTGCAGTGAACTTTATGTGCAAGTTCTTATGTAAAACATAAGTTTTCGTTTTTCTTATATATATGTATAGGAGAAGAACTGCTGTCTCCTACGGTCATTCCATGTTTAACTCCATAGTTGATTTTTAAAGAATTTTAGGCCAGTCGTGGTGGCACATCCCTGTAATCCCAGCACTTTGGGAGGCAGAGACAGGCAGATCATGTGGTCAGGAGATCAAGACCATCCTGGCTAACACGGTGAAACCCCACCTCTACCAAAAATACAACACATTAGCCGGGCGTGGTGGGCGCCTGTAGTCCCAGCTACTCAGGAGGCTGAGGCAGGAGAATAGCTTGAACCTGGGAGGCAGAGGTTGCAGTGAGCCGAGATTGCACCACTGCACTCCAGCCTGGGCGACAGAGCAAGACTCTGTCTCAAAAAAAAAAAAAAAAAAAGGAATTTTAAATATTTAATATGTTTAAAAATGGAAGATATTGCACTTTCTGTAACTAAACAGCTGGTAACAAAAAAGAAGAATTTCATTCATTTTTGGAATATATTTTCTCCCTGATTTTCATTAAGAATTTGTAGTTTATAATTTCCATTTTCTACCATAAGTGGTGGGTTGGAACACCAGAGATACCTATATAAGAACACTAGAGGGAAACAGGATACGGCTAAAAATTTGCCACAGAAGAATCCTAGGGAAGATGACACAAGTGGAAATAACTGAAAGTTGGCTACAAATCTTGCCTGATCCACTCAGGCCTCCAGTTTCTGTTGATTACTTTCTTGTCTGGAATCTATTAACTCCCCTCATGACAATACATATCCACAAGAAAAGCCCTCATAAGAACACAGAATGGTTACTTGGCAGCAAATGAGCGATGTTCCTGTGCCGCTTACCTGTAAAGTCTAAGCTTCACTGTGTCTTCATCAAGAATTGGACAACCATTGTGAACATACTTGACTTCATTGGGAAGGAAATGGCAGTCAAAGACCTAGTTCACATGAAGAATTGGATAAATATCTATGAGAAAATTGGTACAAGATTTAACATTTTGCCAGGAGAGTACTGCCTGGAGAAAATATGCTCTGTTAGTAATGTGTGTATGTGTGTCAGTGTGTGTGTCTTCACCACCACCACCTGTACCCTAGCCCCATACCCAGTCACCATCCTACATATACAGCTGTCTCTTGTTTTGAGAATATCTAAGTTGTGAAAACCAAAGCAGTTCAAGAAAATCAGTTAAGGGATGATTACGTCTCTAAATAAGTGTCTTTTTACCACCTAGAGTGCATTTAAAACATAGTTTCATTTTTCGAAATTTTATTTACCCCTTTCAGGGGTTCACAGCAATTGAGTTAGAGAGTTCTTTCTGTGTGTCTGCATGAAAAGGCATGCTTTAACCCACCCACAGACACACTGTATTCTTTCTGTATATCTGTGTTCTCCTTTCATTTCTTTTTTTTTCCGAATAGTATTCTCATATTCAAAGATGAAGCCACTGACTATGGACACTACTGTGGTTAATCAGAGTCTAACATGACCCAGAGTTGTGTCTTACATACTTGCAAAAAACTGCTTTCATTAGTTAGGCAATAGCAGAAATGGCAGATGAGAAAAACAGAAATCTAAAAGCAATTTCCTCTATTCAAATAAAATTATAATGAACTGTCTCACCTCACTCAGAATTATTAGGAGATCGTTAACTGTTACATTTTGGGAACCTGATTTTTAGAGGAAGAATCATCTCTCCCACCCATATCATGCCCTTCATTCTGCCCAATCTGACTTTGGTAGAGTTCTAATACCCTTGAGGTATGCACGCATGTCCACCATTGTGTTCGTGGTGTTTTGTCTGTACCTTTTCACAGCCTCAAACATTTTCAGACAACATAATTCACTCAGAGAAGACTTTACCACTAATACAAACGATTTTCTTCTCCCACAGATATCATTGGTTCCTCTTTTAAACTGACAACTAGGAAGGAGATAAAGCAAAGACCTTCCCCATATCATTGACAAATAGTCATGGTAATAAAGAGACAGTCTGCTTTGTTAAAAGAAACATCTGTTTTATGTTTCATAATATGTTTTCCTTTTATAAAAGGTGACAACCATAATTGTCCATAAATTTACTAACTAAAACAAAGGAGAGCTAAATCCTTTTCTAATTACTGTCTAGCTTTGCTTTTTCCACTTCTACTGCTTTTCAATTACAATTTATAATTAAATTGTCACACATTCCTAGCTCATTACTCACTTTAATGACAGTAAAATGGTTCAAAGTAGAGATACTTTCTTACCGCTATATTTCCTATTCAAAAAAGCAAGTTCAGCGCTAACCTGGGGTGCTTTCCACCCAGCAAATTTCTTGCTTTGGGCTAGGTGTGAGAAGTGCCATGTGTGAGGGAGTCTTGTCCTAAAACATGAGGAAAACATATTGCCATCAACCTCATCTAATTGACTATATCAAGAGGGTTATCTGAACAGAAGGCACTGGTGTGCATCAACTGAAATCCCTTTCCAAATATTCAACAGGAAAATGAACCTGTTGATCCTAAGACAAACTTCAGTAATGAAATGAAAACACTAATTGAACAGATGTTAAACAAAACATTTTCTGTGCAAGTCACATGAAACTGTTCATTACACAGCAGGGTGTTGTTAATACAGTCGTCTTGCTAGAAATGGGTTCACATAAACTTGGCTTTCAGCTTATTACTAAGCTGTATTAAAGAATAATGTTTAGGCTGTATGTGTGTGTGTGTGTGTGTGTGTGTGTGCACATGCACTAAGCTATGCTTAATTTCTAAAACTCCATAAGGAACGAACCCCTAGGGAAGGACTGAACCAGCCTGCGTTAAAAACCAAGCACAAATTCAACAAAACAAAACAGACTTAGGAATCTTGTTCTTGTTGAAATTATGAGAATAACAAATAGGAACAATCACCTGGCAGTTTGAGAAACAAAGTTTTCCCATGATATAGATTTCTCTCACACACAGTTTTAATATTTGGCCAAAAAAAGTGATGAAACTCCATATTTTAATGAACTCCTTTACCACAGAATAAATATTAGAATATATAAATCCCATACCGACTTTAGAGGCTATAAATCCATTTGAGATGTCATATCTGCCTCTGGAAATACATACACTAAGTATTCACGACTTGATTCTACTTTTTCTTAATGAGCAATAGCAGGCTAGGGAATCAGTATATTCAGAGGTGTTTCTCAGCAACCAAGAGTTTCCTAAATCAGCCAGGCAATTTGTGGTTTCTTCTCTATACTGTCTTTCTAGTAACTGGAGTTTTACCTTAAAATCAGAGAGTGTGAGATGGAAATGACTTGCAGGCCTATTCCAATCCTTGATTCTTGTGAACAAATGTTTTTTACCTAGTTCTAGTCACTTGGATCCCTTTTTGCTCCTCAGTGCCTTGGAGCAGGCCAAGCAATCAGGACCATTAAAACATCACTAAAAATATATAATGGAGACAATTTTATTTCTCTCAGAGAGACTGCCATATATGGTAAGGACTCATAGGCCATTTGAGATAGGGAGAGGAGAGCTCTCAGAGGCTGGCTTAGGTAACAATAGATTATCTCCAAATTGCCTACTAAGGAGAATCTGGTCATCTGCAGGGCTTTTGTTTTGCTCAGTTGGGCATGCATGCTTGAGGTCCAAACTGGAAGACAGCTTAGACAGCTTGCTCCTGCGAGCTACCAGTGGGAATTTTGCTTCTTCTCTTTTTCACAATATACTCAGTCCCACTTCTAAATAAATGTTGAATGATTTTTTAAAATATATTGATTGGAAGAGGTACCATATTATCAATCATCAGTCTTTATAAGACACCCACATGTGCCACTACAGCCCTGGGTTCCTGCTTTATCAAACACCCCAGTCCTCTAGGATCAGGTGTCCTATTTTACCCTCTCTCAAAACTCTAAAGGCTGCATTTTCCCTTTTTTTTTTTTTTTTTTTTTTTTCAGACAGAGTCTCACACTATCACCCAGGCTGGAGTATAGTGGCACTATCTTGGCTCATTGCAACTTCCGCCTCCCGGGTTCAAGCGATTCTTGTGCCTCAGCCTCCCGAGTAGCTAGGCTTACAGGTATGTGCCACTACGCCTGGCTAATTTTTGTATTTTCAGTAGAGATGGAATTTCACCATGTTGACCAGGCTGGTCTCTAACTCCTGGCCTCAAGTGATCCGCCCGCCTCAGCCACCCAAAGTACTGGAATTACAGGAGTAAGCTACTGCAACCAGCCTGCATTTTCCTTTCGACCCCAGTCCCTGTAGTTGGGTCTCTATCACCCACTCCTGAGCTTATTTGTATTGCTTCCTCATCCTATTTAGCACTTTGGGGTTCTAGTATGAGCAATCCCAGGTATCTTCTTTTTCCCTGACTCGTAAGTGCCAATCAAAACACATTCAGAATGCAAGTATAATTAGGAGTAACTGAGGAGACACTGCAACTACCAAACACTTGGGAATACAATGGCTAATATGTGGAGCCATTGTTGAATTCTAACATGTTTTAGATACCCATCTAAAGCTCTTTGACTGACGATAAAATCTTACAAGCAACTAGGCAGAGACATTTGGTTACTACCACATCAGAAATACTTGCAAAGTGAGACCCTCTTCCAAAGAATTCTGATGTGTTTCAGAATGGGTCTATAACTTGAAGTGTGGTAAATGGAGTGTCTAGAGATACCAGTTGAGCTAGTATCCATCTAAGTCTTTTTTTCTCTCTCTGCAATACCTAGTACCACTTTTCAATAACCTCATGGATTATGTTTCTTTAGCCAAATGAAAAGGAAATAAAGTTCATAGTTCAGCAAAAGAGAATGGTCCATTTTTCCAGAAGCAGCAGCAGCATCTAGTGTTGAATATTCTCAAGACTGTTTGCACTGGGAGCAAAGTTACAGGACAGTAGGAACAAGTAATAAAATCAGAAGCAATTTTTAAAATTATGTATAGTGGTAACTCCTACTTTAAGCAAAAACAGTGTAAGAGAATATAGACTTTTTAAACCCAATGAATTAGGAGGTAACTCTTCACTCTACAAGAAGATTGACAATAGAATACCCTTAAATATAAAGCTCTCCAAGATTTTGATTAAAAGGAAAAAAACTAAGCAGATAATTTCAAAGAACAGTGAATATTTAAAGTGAAGTATCTTCACATCTCTTTTCTACTTCTTTTCCCTTACTCAGAAAAAATGTTTAAGTGATGTTAATAGATGAAACATCTTCAAGTTTTACCTTTGCTGTGCTAAGGTCACAGGTATGTCCTAAAAATGTCTTGAAATCTTGATCTCTTATCCAAAGCCACTCTGACTGGCAATGGATGTGATAACTCGGGGCAGGAATAACTCCAATGTAATTCTCTTACATGATGCTTTGTGCTTTTTCCTGTATAATTAGCTACTCAATAAGGTCAAGCAGCTGGTAAGATATACCAGAGTTATCTTCAAGAAAAGAGGAGAAATTGGAAAGACTTACTGAAATAGTGCATTATTAAGAAAAAAAATACATGCATCCATATTAGTTTGAACCTGATTTCCTCTATAAATGTTATTATAATCAGGATTAAATCCTGCTGGTTTCAGGCTTGTAATCTGAAGTCAGCCAAGAATGTTTAAAAATAGGTTTCACCTCACATAGAAAAGCAGCGCAATACTATGCCTACCAATTGCAAGTCCACCATTTCAAATGTGAACATCTTCTAATACTCATCTTTGATGGCTTGAGGGGAGACCTTTTACATCTCTGTTCTTTGTCCCCCACACATTTTCATACACTTGCATTCATACACACGACTGAACAGAAAATCGCAGATAGGACCTACCTGTGGAGTGAGTTTCCCAACCCTCTGGGTTATTGGCTCATTCATCACAACTTCCACTTTGCAGGCATCTTTCTCTTTAGGGATGGCAAACTTCAGGTCATCTCCTGACAGGAAGGCAGAGTGGCCCTTCATCACCCTTACCCCACGGTTGATGCTGATGAAGGTGGGGCTGGCCCAGGCCAGGAGGAGCAGCAGCAGCACGGCATTCGCAGCCCCCCAACTCAGAGAGTTCATGCTGACAGGGCCCAACTCTTCTCTGTCCACCGGCGAAATCCCTTTAACAAAGGAGGGCTTCTGTGCTTCCTCCTGGAGGGTCAGCTCATAGTCCAAGGGGCAGGGCGAGGGGTCCTGACAATGTGCCCCGAGATCTTAACATGCCCCTTTCATTTCAAAGTCAGACAAGGGGGCCTTTCAGGCAATCCCAGGGCTTTTAATAAAACTCGCTGATCACTCCTGACAACGCCGGCAAGATTAATGGGCTTCCCAAGCGCTTTTCTAATCCTGCAAATGGGAGAAGGGGTTGGAGTAAAGCGAGAGAGAGACCAAAAGGTTTATGTGGCTATTCAAAAGATCGCTGCCAACAAAGGGATCTTTCAACCAGCCTATGAGTTCAGCTAAATTAAAAACAAATAAACTAACTTGACCTCTAGACCCATCTGAAAGGCAAAGCAGCCATTTCATTACCCTGCTTATAGCTCCTGCTTCCGGACTTGACATACCGCTTCCGGACTTGACATATCCCAACCGGGATGCCAATTGTGTGGTCCAGGAGGAAACAGCCAGCCTTATTGCCAACAAGTGTGGCTTTTGGTTCCCCGAGTTCATAGACAGTTGTCAAACTCTTTGCTTCCCTTTCCTCATTTGTTAAATGAGGATTATAATCTAATTTTTTTCAGAGAGCTGATAGGATTATTAACACATTGTTTGAAAACATGATTCATTCTAAATCAGTGCTACCTGGATAAGAAAGAAGTTTAATGATTTGTCACACTGGGCACACTTCTGACTTTGCTGGGCAATGAAGACACCTAAGAAACATTTGAGTGGAAATTACAGAAAATATGCTTTTTTCTAAGTGAACATTCAAGTTTTTGTTTATGTGTGAAAGGGACTATGAATGGGGTGACATAGCTTCAGCACGCACAGTTAATGACACAGCATATGGACATGCGTATTTATACTATCTACAATGCTAATTACATTCCCATGTACTCAACTTGCACAAATAGAGTCTTTGTTTCCACTTTATCCACTTAGAATTTCATGATGATTTCTCTGTGTTCCATAAGAAATGAAAAGATTTTATCTAAAGTAAAATGCACTGAAATATATCCTTAAATTCCCAGTATAATTAGGTGAACAAATAGTGGTTTGTTATGCCCAAAGAAAGGCCTTCCATGTTAATAATTTCAATAAATTTCTGTGCATAACCAGTAGATACCAAAATGAATGTTTGTCAGAAGGTTGTAGAAGAACAAATGCCTCCATTATCCACATCTAATCTATTTCCATTCCCTTGTCACTGTTTGCAACCTTTCACTTTTGAGGCACTGTCTGACTTGTGTCACCTGATACCTGAGGGGTGTACACTTTACAGAGCAGCCTGTTTTTTATGGTATCAGTCCCAGAGTAAAACTGTTCACACACTCCAAATGACTCTATTGTCCACAATCAAGCTGACTTAGGTTGGCTTATTTGGGCAAGAATGCACATCTGGTTGTTTTGTTTTTTGTTGCTGTTGTTTTTATTTTTTTCTTAAATTTAAAATGCCTTTTATTATGCTCTGCGAAATGTAAATGTCACACACTTGGTAATATTCCTGTTACATAATCAGTGCATCCTTTTATCAATAGAAAAAATACCCTTAGAAAGGCTATCAATTTAATATGGTTTCTTTTTTTTATTTTATTTCATTTTATTATTATTATACTTCAAGTTTTAGGGTACATGTGCACAATGTGCAGGTTAGTTACGTATGTATACATGTGCCATGCTGGTGTGCTGCACCCATTAACTCGTCACTTAGCATTAGGTATATCTCCTAATGCTATCCCTCCCCCCTCCCCCGACCCCACAACAGTCCCCAGAGTGTGATGTTCCCCTTCCTGTGTCCATGTGTTCTCACTGTTCAATTCCCACCTATGAGTGAGAATATGCGGTGTTTGGTTTTTTGTTCCTGCGATACTTTACTGAGAATGATGATTTCCAATTTCATCCATGTCCCTACAAAGGACATGAACTCATCATTTTTTATGGCTGCATAGTATTCCATGGTGTATATGTGCCACATTTTCTTAATCCAGTCTATCATGGTTGGACATTTGGGTTGGTTCCAAGTCTTTGCTATTGTGAATAGAGCTGCAATAAACATACGTGTGCATGTGTCTCTATAGCAGCATGATTTATAGTCCTTTGGGTATATACCCAGTAATGGGATGGCTGGGTCAAATGGTATTTCTAGTTCTAGATCCCTGAAGAATCACCACACTGACTTCCACAATGGTTGAACTAGTTTACAGTCCCACCAACAGTGTAAAAGTGTTCCTATTTCTCCACATCCTCTCCAGCACCTGTTGTTTCCTGACTTTTTAGTGATTGCCATTCTAACTGGTGTGAGATGGTATCGCATTGTGGTTTTGATTTGCATTTCTCTGATGGCCAGTGATGGTGAGCATTTTTTCATGTGTTTTTTGGCTGCATAAATGTCTTCTTTTGAGAAGTGTCTGTTAACGTCCTTCGCCCACTTTTTGATGGGGTTGTTTGTTTTTTTCTTGTAAATTTGTTTGAGTTCATTGTAGATTCTGGATATTAGCCCTTTGTCAGATGAGTAGGTTGCGAAAATTTTCTCCCATTGTATAGGTTGCCTGTTCACTCTGATGGTAGTTTCTTTTGCTGTGCAGAAGCTCTTTAGTTTAATTAGATCCCATTTGTCAATTTTGTCTTTTGTTGCCATTGCTTTTGGTGTTTTAGACATGAAGTCCTTGTCCATGCCTATGTCCTGAATGGTAATACCTAGGTTTTCTTCTACGGTTTTTACGGTTTTAGGTCTAACATTTAAGTCTTTAACCCATCTTGAATTAATTTCTGTATAAGGTGTAAGGACGGGATCCAGTTTCAGCTTTGTACATATGGCTAGCCAGTTTTCTCAGCACCATTCATTAAATAGGGAATCCTTTCCCCATTGCTTGTTTTTGTCAGGTTTGTCAAAGATCAGATAGATCTTTGTAGACATGCGGCATTATTTCTGAGGGCTCTGTTCTGTTCCATTGATCTATATCTCTGTTTTGGTACCAGTACCATGCTGTTTTGGTTACTGTAGCCTTGTAGTATAGTTTGAAGTCAGGTAGCATGATGCCTCCAGCTTTGTTCTTTTGGCTTAGGATTGACTTGGCGATGCGGGCTCTTTTTTGGTTCCATATGAACTTTAAAGTAGTTTTTTCCAATTCTGTGAAGAAAGTCATTGGTAGCTTGATGGGCATGGCATTGAATCTATAAATTACCTTGGGCAGTATGGCCATTTTCACGATATTGATTCTTCCTACCCATGAGCATGGAATGTTCTTCCATTTCTTTGTATCCTCTTTTATTTCATTGAGCAGTGGTTTGTAGTTCTCCTTGAAGAGGTCCTTCAGGTCCCTTGTAAGTTGGATGCCTAGGTATTTTATTCTCTTTGAAGCAATTGTGAATGGGAGTTCACTCACGATTTGGCTCTCTGTTTGTCTGTTATTGGTGTATAAGAATGCTTGTGGTTTTTGTATATTGATTTTGTATCCTGAGACTTTGCTGAAGTTGCTTATCAGCTTAAGGAGATTTTGGACTGAGACAATGGGGTTTTCTAGATATACAATCATGTCATCTGCAAACAGGGACAATTTGACTTCCTCTTTTCCTAATGGAATACCCTTTATTTCCTTCTCCTGCCTAATTGCCCTGGCCAGAACTTCCAACAATCTGTTGAATAGGAGTGGTGAGAGAGGGCATCCCTGTCCTGTGCCAGTTTTCAAAGGGAATGCTTCCAGTTTTTGCCCATTCAGTATGATATTGGCTGTGGGTTTGTCATAGATAGCTCTTATTATTTTGAGATATGTCCCATCAATACCTAATTTATTGAGAGTTTTTAGCATGAAGGGTTGTTGAATTTTGTCAAAGGCCTTTTCTGCATCTATTGAGATAATCATGTGGTTTTTGTCTTTGGTTCTGTTTATATGCTGGATTACATTTATTGATTTGCATATATTGAACCAGCCTTGCATCCCAGGGATGAAGCCCACTTGATCATGGTGGATAAGCTTTTTGATGTGCTGCTGGATTCGGTTTGCCAGTATCTTATTGAGGATTTTTGTATCAATGTTCATCAAGGATATTGGTCTAAAATTCTCTTTTTTGGTTGTGTCTCTGCCAGGCTTTGGTATCAGGATGATGCTGGCCTCATAAAATGAGTTAGGGAGGATTCCCTCTTTTTCTATTGATTGGAATAGTTTCGGAAGGAATGGTACCAGTTCCTCCTTGTACCTCTGGTAGAATTCGGCTGTGAATCCATCAGGTCCTGGACTCTTTTTGGTTGGTAAGCTATTGATTATTGCCACAATTTCAGAGCCTGTTATTGGTCTATTCAGAGATTCAACTTCTTCCTGGTTTAGTCTTGGGAGGGTGTATGTGTCGAGGAATTTATCCATTTCTTCTATATTTTCTAGTTTATTTGTGTAGAGGTGTTTGTAGTATTCTCTGATGGTAGTTTGTATTTCTGTGAGATTGGTGGTGATATCCCCTTTATCATTTTTTATTGCATATATTTGATTCTTCTCTCTTTTCTTCTTTATTAGTCTTCTAGCAGTCTATCAATTTTGTTGATCCTTTCAAAAAAACCAGATCCTGGATTCATTAATTTTTTGAAGGGTTTTTTGTGTCTCTATTTCCTTCAGTTCTGCTCTGATTTTAGTTATTTCTTGCCTTCTGCTAGCTTTTGAATGTGTTTGCTCTTGCTTTTCTAGTTCTTTTAATTGTGATGTTAGGGTGTCAATTTTGGATCCTTCCTGCTTTCTCTTGTGGGCATTTAGTGCTATAAATTTCCCTGTACACACTGCTTTGAATGTGTCCCAGAGATTCTGGTATGTTGTATCTTTGTTCTCGTTGGTTTCAAAGAACATCTTTATTTCTGCCTTCATTTCGTTATGTACCCAGTAGTCATTCAGGAGCAGGTTGTTCAGTTTCCATGTAGTTGAGTGGTTTTGAGTGAGGTTCTTAATCCTGAGTTCTAGTTTGATTGCACTGTGGTCTGAGAGACAGTTTGTTATAATCTCTGTTCTTTTACATTTGCTGAGAAGAGCTTTACATCCAACTATGTGGTCAATTTTGGAATAGGTGTGGTGTGGTGCTGAAAAAAATGTATATTCTATTGATTTGGGGTGGAGAGTTCTGTAGATGCCTATTAGGTCTGCTTGGTGCAGAGGTGAGTTCAATTCCTGGGTACCCTTGTTAACTTTTGTCTCGTTGATTTGTCTAATGTTGACAGTGGGGTGTTAAATTCTCCCATTATTATTGTGTGGGCGTCTAAGTCTCTTTGTAGGTCACTCAGGACTTGCTTTATGAATCTGGGTGCTCCTGTACTGGGTGCATATATATTTAGGATAGTTAGCTCTTCTTGTTGAATTGATCCCTTTACCATTATGTAATGGCCTTCTTTGTCTCTTTTGATCTTTGTTGGTTTAAAGTCTGTTTTATCAGAGACTAGGATTGCAACCCCTGCCTTTTTTTGTTTTCCATTTGCTTGGTAGATCTTCCTCCATCCTTTTATTTTGAGCCTATGTGTGTCTCTGCACGTGAGATGGGTTTTCTGAATACAGCACACTGATGGGTCTTGACTCTTTATCCAATTTGCCAGTCCGTGTCTTTTAATTGGAGCATTTAGTCCATTGACATTTAAAATTAATATTGTTATATGTGAATTTGATCCTGTCATTATGATTTTAGCTGGTTATTTTGCTCATTAGTTGATGCAGTTTCTTCCTAGTCTTGATGGTCTTCACAATTTGGCATGAATTTGCAGTGGCTGGTACCGGTTGTTCCTTTCCATATTTAGTGCTTCCTTCAGGAGCTCTTTTAGGGCAGGCCTGGTGGTGACAAAATCTCTCAGCATTTGCTTGTCTGTAAAGGATTTTATTTCTCCTTCACTTGTGATGCTTAGTTTGGCTGGATATGAAATTCTGGGTTGAAAATTATTTTCTTTAAGAATCTTGAATATTGGCCCCCACTCTCTTCTGGCTTGTAGAGTTTCTGCCAAGAGATCTGCTGTTAGTCTGATGGGCTTCCCTTTGTGGGTAACCCGACCTTTCTCTCTGACTGCCCTTAACATTTTTTCCTTCATGTCAACTTTGGTGAATCTGACAATTACGTGTCTTGGAGTTGCTCTTCCCGAGGAGTATCTTTGTGGTGTTCTCTGTATTTCCTGAATCTGAATGTTGGCCTGCCTTGCTAGATTGGGGAAGTTTTCCTGGATAATATCTTGCAGAGTGTTTTCCAACTTGGTTCCATTCTCCCTGTCACTTTCAGGTACACCAATCAGACGTAGATTTGGTCTTTTCACATAGTCCCATATTTCTTGGAGGCTTTGTTCATTTCCTTTTATTCTTTTTTCTCTAAACTTCCCTTCTCACTTCATTTCATTCATTTCATCTTCCATCACTGATACCCCTTCTTCCAGTTGATCGCATCGGCTCCTGAGGCTTCTGCATTCTTTACGTAGTTCTTGAGCCTTGGCTTTCAGCTCCATCAGTGCCTTTAAGCACTTCTCTGTATTGGTTATTCTAGTTACACATTCGTCTAAATTTTTTTTTAAGTTTTTAACTTCTTTGCCTTTGGTTTGAATTTCCTCCTGTAGCTCTAAGTAGTTTGATCGTCTGAAGCCTTCTTCTCTCAACTCGTCAAAGTCATTCTCCATCCAGCTTTGTTCTGTTGCTGGTGAGGAACTGCATTCCTTTGGAGGAGGAGAGGCGCTCTGCTTTTTAGAGTTTCCAGTTTTTCTGCTCTGTTTTTTCCCCATCTTTGTGGTTTTATCTACTTTTGGTCTTTGATGATGGTGATTTACAGATGGGTTTTTGGTGTGGATGTCCTTTCTGTTTGTTAGTTTTCCCTCTAACAGACAAGACCCTCAGCTGCAGGTCTGCTGGAGTTTGCTAGAGGTCCACTCTAGACCCTGTTTGCCTGGGTATCCACAGCAGTGGCTGCAGAACAGCGGATTTTTGTGAACCGCAAATGCTGCTGTCTGATCGTTCCTCTGGAAGTTTTGTCTCAGAGGAGTACCCGGCCGTGTGAGGTGTCAGTCTGCCCCTACTCGGGGGTGCCTCCCAGTTAGGCTGCTCGGGGGTCAGGGGTCAGGGACCCACTTGAGGAGGCAGTCTGCCCATTCTCAGATCTCCAGCTGCGTGCTGGGAGAACCACTGCTCTCTTCAAAGCTGTCAGACAGGGACATTTAAGTCTGCAGAGGTTACTGCTATCTTTTTGTTTGTCTGTGCCCTGCCCCCAGAGGTGAACCCTATAGAGGCAGGCAGGCCTCCTTGAGCTGTGGTGGGCTCCACCCAGTTCGAGCTTCCTGGCTGCTTTGTTTACCTAAGCAAGCCTGGGCAATGGTGGGTGCCCCTCCCCCAGCCTCGCTGCCGCCTAGCAGTTTGATCTTAGACTGCTGTGCTAGCAATCAGCGAGACTCCGTGGGCGTAGGACCCTCTGAGCCAGGTGCAGGATATAATCTCCTGGTGCACCGTGTTTTAAGCCCGTCGGAAAAGCACAGTATTAGGGTGGGAGTGACCCAATTTTCCATGTGCCGTCTGTCACCCCTTTCTTTGACTAGGAAAGGGAACTCCCTGATCCCTTGTGCTTCCCGAGTGAGGCAATGCCTCACCCTGCTTCGGCTCAAGCACGGTGCGCTGCACCCACTGTCCTGCGCCCACTGTCTGGCACTCCCTAGTGAGATGAACCCGGTACCTCAGATGGAAATGCAGAAATCACCCGTCTTCTGCATCGCTCACGCTAGGAGCTATAGACTGGAGCTGTTCCTATTCAGCCATCTTGGCTGCCTCCCCTTTAATATGGTTGTTGAACTTTGACAAGATACAACATTTTTTCCATTCACATTTGGCATCTAACACAACAGCACATTCAGGGAGAGGAGAGGCAAGAAGATAGGTAGATGTCTCCCAAAACTGGGAGGTAAGGGGGAAACTTTGCTTTCTGAGATTTAAACTAATTAACACAGGGAGGCTGCAAGGACTCCACACTCCTGCAGTCCTCTTATCTCACTCTATCTCACTTTGTCTCCTTACCTGGTTCTTTCTAGACTCCCTGACTCTTTAATGCTGGGACCCTAGAGTCCAGTTGTAGGACCTGTTTTGTATCTACACTCATTCCTTAGTGATCTCATTCCTTGGCCTTAAATACCACCTATGTGCTAATGGACCTCAAACTTACACCTCTAGCCTGGACCCTCTTGCTTAACTCTAGATTTGCATATGCAACTGTCTGCTTGTCATCTCTGGGTGGTGTATAAAAGACATCTCACACTTTATGAAGCCAAAATTGAGCTCTCAATCTTCCCTCCCTTAGTCTTCCTTACCTTAATTAACAGCAACTCCAACTTTTCAGTTGTTCCTTTCTTCATCACACATTCTAAATCTAGACAAAAAATCTTGTTGTTTCTTTATGGTAGACAGATCTTAGGTGACCCCCCAAATAATTCCAGTCTCCTAGTATCCAAAAGTTCCTTCCCCTTGAGTGCCAGCAGAATCTGTACCACTTCCAACCAACAGAATTGAACAAAGGTGATGGGTGTCACTCCTATGATTACATTTTGTTATACAGGAGACTCTCTCGGCAGACTGGAACCAGGGGCTCTCCTGCTGAACATGAAGAAGCAAGCCTCCATGGATTCTACTGTCACAAGGAAATGAATCCTGCCAACACCCTGAATGAGCTTGGAAGTGGCTTCTTCCTAAGTCAAGCCCCTGGATAAGAATGAAGGCCGTCAACATCTTGACTGCAGCCTGGTGGCAACCTAAAGCAGAGAGCCCAGCTAAGCCATAATCTGACCCCAGACCAAGGGAAATTGTGAGATAAATTTGTATTGTTTTAAGCCACAAAGTTTATAGTGATTTGTTACACAAAAATAAAGTTAATACACTCTTCCTTCAAAACATATCCAGAATCCAGCTACTTCTTACTACCTCCATTGTGATCCCCCTGGTCCAAGCCACCACCAAGTCTCTGTTGGATGATTGCAATAGCATCCTATTTGATCTCCCTACTTCTACTCCTGCCTTTCCTCTAGGCATTTCTCAGCATCACAGTCAATATTTTGATTAAATGTTATTTATACCATGTCACTGCTCTGCTCAAAACTTCCAGTGGTGTCTCATCTTAGAATAAAGGTGAAGCCCTGGTGATGATCTAGAAGACAGTATGTGATCTGTTTCCCTCTTCTCTCTCTCAGCTCATCTCCTGTTTGTCTTCCCTTTGCTGACCCTGTCCCAGCCACTCTAATATCTTTGCTTTTCCTCAAACAAATCAAGATCCATTCCTCCCTCCTCTCTCCCCCACTAAAGCCTCTCACTTCTGTTGTCTCTGACTTGAACGTTCTTCCCCCAGATATCCCTCCCTCCACCTCTCTACTCTCAAGTTCCCATCAAATGTCACACTTGCAGTGTGGTCACACCTAACAACCCCATTAGAATTATGTCAGTCTCATCTCCTAGCATTCTTTACCACTTTCCTGCTTTGTTTTTAACCTTAGTGCTTTCTAACCACCTAATATAATGCATTTGATCCTTTATATTAGGTTGTTGCAACAGTAATTGTGGTTTTCACCATTACTTTCAATGGCAAAAACCACAATTACTTTTGTACCAACCTAATATTAGTCACTGTCATGTCCCTCACGAAGATGTTAATTTCTATATTTTTTACTCATGGATTTAACCCTAGTGTCTAGAACAATGCCTGATATATCAATAAATATTTGTTAACTAAGTGCATAAATTGGAGAAAACAATGCCTTAAATTCCCTTATACTGATTATAGTTTAACCCAGGAATATTATTATATCTAAAAAGAAAAAACAAAAACAAAAAGGCCAAGCACGGTGGCTCATACCTGCAATTCCAGTACTTGGGGAGGCCGAGGCAGGCAGATCACCTGAGGTCAGGAGTTCGAGAACAGCCTGGCCATCATGGTGAAACCCCTGTCTCTACTAAAAATATGAAAATTAGCCAGGCATCGTGGCAGGCGCCTGTAATCTGAGCTACTTAGGAGGCTGAGGCAGGACAACGACTTGAACCTGGGAGGCGGAGGTTGCAGTAAGCCAAGATTGCACCACTGTACTCCAGCCTGGGCGACAAGAGCAAGATTCCGTTTCAAAAAAAAAAAAAAAAGAACTGGCATCATAAGCAGGCACCATTAGCCATGGACCAAGATGCCACGTGAATTCCGTTACTGAGAATCTGTCACAAAAAGGCACATCATCCTGGGATATATGGAAAAAGTCCATTTTCTGTGCCCATAACACTGAGGTTGAGATTCTTGACTCTGGAAAATGCCAAACCATGAGACTTCCTGATGATTGGCCAACTAGTCTTTCCCAGGCAGCACCTCCAGTCAAACACCGAAAGAAGAAGTGAGGTAAAAATCAAAATCCATCACTGTTTGTTTCATTATTGCCACACAACACTGAGAATCTATCCAACAGAGATAAAAGCAACCTCTACAAGAATACATGAACAAGAATGTTGATTGCAGCAGTGTCCATAGTGGAAACTGCAAGCAAAGTAAATGTCAAGAAGGGGATGGTTAAATAGCGTAGATATACTTATACCATGGAATGGAATGTAACTTTTAGAATCTGAATTAGAGATAAATCATTCAATTTGAAGGGATTTCTACAAGGTATTGTGGAGTCAGAAAAAATAAAATGGAGAAAAGTATGCTTCCATTCGATAAAGCAACTCTAAAGGCTGCATCTATGTATATGCATATATGTAGATGGAGACATGTGTTGTATTAACATATAATTAAATGGGCATGGAGAAAAATATGGACAGACAAGCATTAAGTTGTTGGTAGGGACAATATGATAGGGGCAATATAGTATAGATAGACTGAAGAAAGATGAGGGGGGTGCTATGTCTAGATGTTTGTGTCCCCTCACCAAATTTATATGTTGAAGCCCTGATTTCCAATGTGATGGGATTAGGAGGTAGGGCCTTGTGGAGGCGTTAGGTTTACATAAGGTCATGAGGGTAGAGTCCTCATGATGGGATTCTTACAAGAGGATGAAAAGATTACAGCACTCTCTCTCTGGCCATGTGAGGCTTACAACAAGAGGGTTTCCCTCTGCAAACCAGGAAGAGGTGATCTTGGACTTCCCAACCTTCAGAACTGTGAGGAATAAAGTTCTATTCTTTAAGCCACCCTGTCTATGGTATTTCTGTTATAGCAGCCTGAGCAGACTCAAACAGCAATATTTTTTTAAAAAAAGGAAAAGAAGAGCATGCAATTAAAAAATGCAACAACAGGTCAGGTGCAGTGGCTCATGCCTGTAATCCCAGCACTTTGGGAAGCCGAGGCGGGTGGATCACCTGAAGTCAGGAGTTCGAGACCAGCCTGGCCAACATGTCAAAACCCTGTCTCTACTAAAAATACAAAAGTTAGCAGGGCCTGGTGGCATGCATCTGTAATCCCAGCTACTCAGGAAACTGAGGCAGGAGAATCACTTGAACCCGGGAGGCAAAGGGTGCAGTGGGCCGAGATCGTGCCACTGCACTCCAGCCTGGGTAACAGAGTGAGACTCTGTCTCAAAAAAAAAAAAAAAAAAAAAGTACGAAAATTACATATGAGATTCATGTAAAATTGCATGTGTGTTGATATAAACAGAAACTTTGAAACAAATCTTATTGTGTTTAAAGGCTTTTTAAATATATGTAGATAACTTGAAAATAAACATTTTTATGAACAAATTTTTTATGGACAAAACATACTAACTCATTAAAGATGCATCTTCTGACAGCCAGCGCAAAGCAATCCTATCTCAGAGGTAAATATGTCATCATGTAATTATGTTGCTTAACCGAAAACAAATTGAAGAAAATCACCAATATAATTAGTTCCCTGGTACCAGCCCATCAAGGTATACAAAGGGCAGATATATCTTTCTTCTCAGTGTGGCAATCCACCTATTAATTCCAAATGAAACTGAAGAATGCAGCAAAATACAAAGGCACTGGTGGGATTTCACCCAACAGTTATCTCCAAATGGTTGGTCAGCAGTGTGTTTCAGGCTCTGCAAGAACAGTCCTTGGCAGAGGCAGGCATATGTATGTTGTCCTGGAATTCTCTTCTCCTGCCGCCCACTCAGCCAACAGCTGAAACAAATCTCCTTTGAAACCCCACGGATATCTTGTATTATGCAAAGGCACATAAAACGAAGACTTTGATTCAGAGTCAATTTCCTGGTCTTTGTACATGTTGTGTATCACTGGTCAGCCTGTCTCTAGACCAGCCACACCCCTTACCTTTTGTAATTGATCATAGCTCAGTTACTATCCCACACTTTTACAGCCAATCTGGGTATAAATAGGAATAAGTCAATCTCAACAGGAAAAAAAAAAGCTATCTTGGAGGCTTTGCCATATTTTACAAATTTGTGTTTAATGAATTCAAATATGTTTTGGTTTAGCACTGACTTAAGAAAGGCAATGTGGACCAAAATGGAACAACTTGATCAAAATCTTCTATTTCATGTAAACAATTTAGAATGCCAAATAAGCTCCTCTCAGATAGATTGTTAAAATAATATAGCAAATGTTTCCTTCGTTTCACTTATGATAACTTAGTAACTCTCTTCCAATATCTATCTCTGACAGGAATGTCTATTTGTCCCACAACATCCAACCTCACCTTCCTCCATAGAAATAAAAATTTTAACTAGGTATATAGTCACCCAGAACAAAGACTATATTTCACAGTCTCTCTTGTAGCTATCTGCGGCTATGTGATCAGATTCTGGCCAATGGAATTGAAGAAGAGCAGTCACATGGTGTCTCTGAGAAACCTCCTTTAAGAGGTAGTTACGGTGTGCCTCTTCTCCCTTTTTCTTTATGCCTCCCTCCATCTTGTTGCCAAGATGGAAGGTGCTGCCTTGCACATGAAAAAATGAGGCTATGGCATAGGTTGGTGGAGCTGTGAGCTAGAAGGACCCTGGGTCTCTGGGCCATTTGCAAAGCAGAACCACCATACCAGTCCATTCATCCAGAATTTTACACAGGAGAGAATGTAAACTTCTTTCCTATTTAACTGACTGTTATTATTTTTTTTGTGTGTCTGTGACTCATGACTGAACTTAACTATACCTTTAATAATCACTTCTTCTTCAAGTTTTTGTATTAATTTTGTTTAGTCACTAATCAGCTAAAGATTTAACTTCCTACCTAACAGCATATGGGACAATAGTTCATTCTCTAATTATATCATAGTAAACCCTTAACTGAGAGATAAGGTCAAAGTCCAAGATCCTAATGTTTATCTGCCAGGAAGAGACAAGAGAGAGAGGAGATATCTATTCTTATGGCTCCCTGCACCACAATGCTGTTGAAAGAATAGACTTGAATTTTGAATATCTGGATTCTAATCCCGATTATTTTTTTTTTAATTTTCTTATCTTTTTTTTTTTTTTTTTTTTTGAGATGGAGTCTTGTTCTGTCACCCAGGCTGCAGTGCAGTAGCACAGCCTTGGCTTACTGCAACCTCCTGGGTTCAAGAAATTCTCCGGCCTCAGCCTCCCTAGCAGCTGGGATTACAGGTGCCCGCCACTATGCCTGGCTAATTTTTGTATTATTTTTAGTAGAGATGGGGTTTCACCATGTTGGCCAGGCTGGTCTCAAACTCCTGACCTCAAGTGATCTGCCCGCCTCAGCTCCCAAAGTGCTGGGATTACAGGTGTGAACCACTGCACCTGGCCATGGATTCTAATCCTGATTTTTATGAACATACTTTCCTCTTTCAAAAATGGGAGGCTGAAGCAGGAGAATCGCCTGAACCTGGGAGGCAGAGGTTGCAATGAGCTGAGATCATGCCACTGCACTCCAGCCAGGGCAGCAGAGCGAGACCCCATCTCAAAAAAAAAAAAAAAAAAAAAAAGGAATCACCCATCCTGCCTCCAAAGTTCCCCTGTCAGACCAATAATCTATGTGGAAATATTTTCTTAATTATAAACCCCCATACAAATGTTAACATTATTATTACAAAATATATCAAAGAGACAAGAAAGTAAAGCTTTCTCAGGAAAAACAGAGTAGAAGGAATTGGGCCTGGATGAAGGTGGCAAGGTGGCAAAATTAGGTTCAATAAATGTCAAATAGAGTGTTTTATTTACATTCTAATTTTTTCTTTCTCATAGTCTTACAACAGAATACATATTAAAAAACTAAATTTTGATATTTCAAAAACAACCTGAAGCAACACAATTAGGAGGGGGGTAAAATTACAAGAGTAACAATTTCCAAATTCAAAATCAAACAAAACTCATCCTTCAACCAACTGAGCCTAGACTGAAGGCTGCAGAATGAGAAGCAATAAAGATCAAAAAGGGTATGCTTTGTTTGGTTTTATTTGCATTATAATTTTGCTCTTGTATTTTTCTCTTGGTGTTGGGAAACACCAAGTGTGTGGACATTCCATGGAAAATACTGCTCTGATTTTTGGCTTCAAGAAGGTGGCATGGGAGGGGAAAGAGAAAAGAATTCAGACGAGCAGTCCGAGAAAGGGCCAGAAGAAAAACAGAACAACAGCAAAGCAAAGCAAAATTCTGAAGCAAACAAGATTTCGCAGTGATGATGGGTCTTTTACCACCTCAAAATGAGACGGTAATAACTGTCTTGTCTCTGACACAAAATTACTATGTCCAGTGACAGCCAACTTCTACATGAAAAACAACACTCTAATGGGAAGCCTAGCACATCTTGAGAATTTTATTTTCTTAGTCCCAGCATAGGGCTAAGTCAGAGCCTCAGAATCCATCTGTCCACAGCTTGCTCTGATTGCTAGTATGGGCACCCTCGGGGTCGGCAGAATTATTGGGGGCAGCTAGAAGTGGAAGGAGAAAGGGCACCTGGCCATATTCCCCAAGGGAGCTCGTAAACTGACTTTTAGCCACCTCGGACTTGATTCAAATCCTTGAAACAAATCCTGGCGCTTTGGGAGGCCCAGGCAGGCGGATCACCTGAGGTCAGGAGTTCGAGCCCAGCCTGACTAACACGGTGAAACCCTGCCTCTACTAAAAATACAAAAATCAGCCGGGCGTGGTGGTGGGTGCCCATATTCCCAGCTACTTGGGAGGCTGAGGCAGGAGAATCTCTTGAACTTGGGAGGCGGAGGTTGCAGTGAGCCAAGATCGCGCCACTGCACTCCAGCCTGGGCGACAGAGCGAGACTCCATCTCAAAAAGAAAAAAGAAAAAAGAGAAAAAAAACAAGGAACAAATCCTGTCTTGGCTTGCTTGTGTGGCTCAGCTGTTTCTCAACATTTCGAAATCCTCCTGACATGACTGCAAATCAGTTCTGCTCTCCCTGACCATTTTCCCACCATTGCCTTTTTTCTTTACATGGTAATCATGTATTCTAAGTAAAGTATATCTGTATAAGCCAATAAACGCCAATAAAACTGTGTGAAAATTCCTTCTGAAATGTGAAAAAACACACTGTTTTGAATTCTTATGAAAATTCATAAAGATTTCTTCAACCAAACTTTTTGGGAAATTTTTTGAACAGAAGAAAATAATTTAGTAACATAATTGGTGGAGGGGAAATGTGAGCTAGTGTTTATTTCATAATTACACATTCAGCTTAACTATATGAGCATGTATTCTTCATGTTGACATAAACATGATACTCCTGTCACTAATTGGAGATAATCTGTGCACAACAAGAAAAAAAATGGATCTCAGCTGTACAGCTCTCAATGCAATGGAAATTCTTAACGGTCAATGGTAATGGAGTGCCTTGATGAAAATAATATTTACTATTCTTCCTCTCTGGAATTTTGCAATGGTAGCTACCCAACACAAGGCAAGTGCCTTCCCCCTCCTATGCCCAGCATAGTCATCAAGATATCAATAATTCATCATAGCTTTTTTTTTTTTTTTTTTTTTTTTTTTGAGACGGAGTCTCGCTCTGTCGCCCAGGCTGGAGTGCAGTGGTGCGATCTCGGGTCACTGCAAGCTCCGCCTCCCGGGTTCACGCCATTCTCCTGCCTCAGCCCCCCGAGGAGCTGGGACTACAGGTGCCCGCCACCGCGCCTGGCTAATTTTTTGTATTTTTAGTAGAGACGGGGTTTCACCATGTTAGCCAGGATGGTCTCGATCTCCTGAGCTCATGATCCACCCGCCTCGGCCTCCACATCATAGCTTTTTATTTTCTTTGCTTTTTGCAGAATTCATATGTGGCCCAAAACTCTTCTCACTAGTGATCTAGGTAGTTATCACCATTTGACTAAAGATGACATAAGCAATGGAACCTTTTTGTCTTCCCCAGGCTTGCAGTTATTACTCCTTGACTCACACAATTATTTATTTTTAATTTTTACTTATTTTTAATTGAAAAATAAAATTGTATATATTTATGATGTACAACATGATTTTTGTTTGTTTGTTTTAGAGACAGGGGTTTCACCCTGTCGCCCAGGCTAGCATGCAGTGGTGCGATGATAGCTGACTGCAGTCTCCAATTCCTGGGCTCAAGCAAGCCTCAGCTCCAGCCTCCCAGGTACCTGGGACTACAGGCATGCACCACCACATCTGGCTAATTGTTTTTTAATTTTTGTAGGGATGGGAGTCTCACAATGTTGCCCAGGCTGGTCTTGAACTCCTGGTCTCAAGATATTCTTCCATCTAAGCCTCCCAAAGTTCTGGGATTACAGGTGTGAGCCACCAGGTTAATGACTTAATTTAGCTGTTTTGCAATATATACATACACTGTTGTGTCATGATGTTTTGATATACATATACAATGTGAAATAGCTAAATCAAATAACTAACATATCTATTACCTTACATATCTTCTTTTTATGAGGAGAACATTTAAAATCTACTCTCTTAGCAATTTTCAACTATACAATACAATGCTGTTAACTATAGTAGTCATGTTGTACAATACATCTCCTTCCTTTGGACTAACTGAAATTTTGTATCCTTTGATCAGCACCTCCCCAGTCCTCCCTCCTCCCCAGCCCCTGGTAACCACCTTCTACTCTCTACTTCTATGAGAACAACTTTTTCACAACTTTAGGTCTTACAAGTACCCTAAAGTCATTTAAGAAATAAAATAAACTGCTGTGTGCGGTGGCTCATGCCTGTAATCCCAGCACTTTGGGAGACCAAGGTGGGCGGATCACGAGGTCAAGAGATTGAGACCATTCTGGCCAACATGGTGAAACCCTGTCTCTACTAAAAATACAAAAATTAATTGGGCGTGATGGCACACGCCTGTAATCCCAGCTACTCGGGAGGCTGAGGCAGGAGAATCGCTTGAACCCTGGAGGCGGAGGTTGCAGTGAGCCGAGATCGTGCCACTGCACTCCAGCCTGGTGACAGAGTGAGACTCCGACTCAAAAAAAAAAAAAAAAAAAAGGAAAAAGAAATAAAATACACTAACAGAGAAATGGCATTTTAACTGAAAATAGCCACCTCAGGATGAACCCACCCAAACGGAAGAGATTTTTGAAATCCTCAACAAGATGGTGAAGAAAGCCAGTGAAGATTTTCTGACTTCTACTCCACATTAAAATCTTTAAAATGCTAGTCAGAAGCTAAACTTAGAAGTTATCAATAGAACGTACAGGTGCGGTGGCTCACTCCTTTAATCCCAACATTTTGGGAGGCCAAGGAAGGTGGATGACTTGAGCCCAGGAGGTCAAGACCAGCCTGGGCAATATGGTGAAACCCCACTTCTACAAAAAAAAATTTTAAATTAGGTTGGTGTGCCGGCACGTGCCTGTGGTCCCAGCCACTGGGGAGACTGAGATGGGAGGATCACCTGAGCCTGGAGATCGAGGTTGCAGAGTGACACTGCAGCCTGGGTGACAAAGTGAAGTGAGACAGTGAGACCCTGTTTCAAAAAAAAAAAGAAGCTATCAATTGACTTTTTATGATGTATTTTTTTAAACCATCAAAATTTTCATACAAATGAATTTCCAAAGTTATTAATATAAATCCAATTTAAAGTTTTAAGCATAAACTTTTAGCTGAATATAGTTATCCACAGGACAACTGAATTGCATCCAAATCACATGTGCCATAAATTGATTCATCAAAGGGCAACGAACTGGAAATCAGAACCGTGTCCTCAGGGAACAACCAGCTGTCTAAACTTAGAGAAAGTGATTCTCTTCTTTGTGTTTTAATTGAGGAAATCAAGACTTAGATAGTCTTTATCAAGACTTCAGAGCCATGGCACCTACTGACCTTACAACTCCCTGAGGTTATATAGGCAATAAAAAGTAAACATTCAAAGTGACTTGCCTGAGGTCCCAGCAGGAGAGCAGAGCTGTGGGAGAAACAAGCCTCGGGCATTCTGGCCAAGTGCCCTTTCTCCTGTATCCTGACAATCTCATGCCATTTCTTTGGTGGACCCATACTACAAAGCAGCACTGGGAAGACACAACTGTAAAGCAGATTCTTCTCTTTCAAGAAGCCCATAACCTCTTATCGAGCTTTAATTGTTCAATTACCGTACAAAGATGGAAAGTCTTCGTGATCTTGCCAAACACAAGATTTTCAGAGTGAATGTTCTCAGACAGGGATAATAAAATCATGAGAAAGAGCCTGTGACTTCTAAGATTTTTTTTTCTTTAATAAACAATTTTTAGTCTCCCCTATGTGCAAATTCCTTCCTTTCTACTTTGCTTATTAATGTGCTTTCACTTACTATACAGAAGCACTGGGCTACATTCTTCCTATGCATCTTTTCGTTTATTTTTCACAACAAACCTAATTAGTTCTATTATTATTTTAATTTCATACATAAATATACAGTGATTTAAGTGACATAATGGAGTGCAGTGACACAATCTCAGCTCACTGCAAGCTCCACCTCCTAGATTTAAGGGATCCTCCTGTCTCAGCCTCCCTAGTAGCTGGGATTACAGGTGCTCGCCACCATGCCCAGCTAATTTTCATATTTTTAGGAGAGACAGGGTTTCACCATGTTGGCCAAGCTGGTGTCAAACTCTTGACCTCAAGTGATCCGCCCTCCTCAGCCTCCCAAAGTGCTGGGATTACAGGTGTGAGCCACCACGTCTGGCCAAAACCAACATTTATTACGTGTTTACTATATAGTAGGTTTTCTTCAAGATACTTTACATATATTATATTGTTTAATCCCTACTATGGTTTTAGGAGGTAGATAATGATTTTATAGATTTGGAAAATGAGACATAAAGAGGTTAAGTAACTTGCCCAATGTCATCAGCTTGTCATCGCAATTAGAGCCTGGTTTTGTCCAACTCCAAGACCCTTACCCTTAACCACTACTGTTATATATACACTGCTTCACATTACACCAAAACCTTATACTCTCTGCAATCACTTCACTAGCACTAAGGTTTTATTCCTATAGTATGCAGGAAATTTAACAACTTCCTTTATGGTTCCAGACAGCAATAGATACTATTACAGAAGTTAATGTTTCACTAGAACCAATGTTCTCTAAAGGAAGTAGCTGCTGCTTTAAGAGCAAATAATTAAGAGAGATACCCTGTCTACCAGCATCTTCATGTTCCAACTGCTTACACTACAAGCCCAGGTTAAAGGTCTCAAGTCAAATAGGCCACTTCATAATTCTATTTTAAATCAATTAAATGTGCGTTGACTCACATTTAAATCAATAAAATGTGTGTTGACTCTGTCTATAACATTCTGCTTCCTCTTCTCTACAATGTTTTCTAAACCATAAACTACATCACACAAAGTATGATTTTAGGAGAAACTTTAGAAATCATCAAGGCCATATTCTTCATTTCATTTATCAATGTATTTGCTTTTTCTGAAAATAACTTTTTTTAAAATATGAAAGAAAGTCACACTCATTAATTAAAGGACAAAAACACAGAAACATATAGAAAAAAATACCCTTTTCAATACCCCCAAAGAGTTGTGTAGTATCCCTTTTTATTAACGTAATGTTCTATTGTAAGCATTTTCTGTATTACTAAACATTCCTTGCAATTGTGCTTTTAATTTGTGCACTACAGCCACTAGATGGGTGTACTATAGTTGCTATAATCATCTCACTGCTACATTGAAGTAGTTACTATGTCAAAGATTGTGATAAAAAAATCCTTAAGTATAAATCGGTCTGTTTCTCTAGTTTATGTCTTTTGATTGATTTCTAGATGTGGAATTGTAAAGCTGAAGGGTGAGAACTTACTCTGAGGCTCTTGATATGCATGCTTTCTGGAAAGCTGGTACCAATTTCCACCCTCACCAGCCTTCCTCACATTCAACATTGCCCCTTTAAGTTTTATTCATCTCCCAAGTGAAATGTATCTGACACTGTTTTAATTTGCACTTCCTTTGTTTATGTGGAAGGTTTAGTTTTTTTCCCTTTTATCTTAATGTCCCTTAGCCATTTGTGTGTTCTCTTCTAGGAATTCCTTCATTTACATAAGAGAGGAAGACCCATGGTCGTTAAATGCCTACCAAGACTACACAGCTACCTGGAAACCAAGGCTGGATGGGAATCTCAGTTCTGACACTAGACTAGTGCTATGTCCATTATCCCAGGTGGCTTCCTTAAATCACAGATGCTCATTCCAGAAATATTCCTTTCAGCATTTCCTTCCCAGATCTTCAGGAAGCTGCCAGACTCAGAACTCTGGAGAGGGAGCCCTCCCTCAGGCTATACTGTCATGAGTAGAGAGGGAAGGGAAAACTCCTTTCCTTCTATGCTCTTAGGTTGTCCGGGGCCTTGTAAATTAGACTGAAAAGAGACAAATTAACAAAGGGAAAACATAAAATTTATTGAATATAAGTGCCATGTGACGTGGGAGCCTTCATTAAAAAAATGAAGACAGAAAGAAACATTAAGCGTGAGCATTTTTATCCTAAGCTTGATGAAGAGTGGAAAGTTATGGGAAAATGTATTAGGACAAAGATGTGTGAGCTGAGGGTGGTAAACTGGGGGAAAGTGAGCAAGACCTGCCTGTGCAGATTCCCCATTGTGTCCCTCCATTCTTGGAGCTAAGGATACTCCTTTCCTCTGGGTATCAGGAGGGCACTTCTCTCACACGAGGGTACTGTAATCTGCTGTTCAGGGGAGAAGGTCAGAGAGTCTTTCCACCACATGCCACTTCTCAAATTCCTGCAGTTCAAAATATTCAATGTGCCAAGGCACCCTATTTGGGGATACCATGTTCTGAACCCCATGATGACCAAGGCTGCAAAGACAGACATACCTTTGCCTACAACACAAACTCATTAGGTTTCCTTCCTTAGATTTCCAATAGCTCAAACTCTACCCTGCCATGTTTTGCAAACTGTGCTTGTGAAAATGAATATTTTGGAGACGTTAAAAGCTTTCCACAAAAAAAGTTCACCATACCCAAATACATTTGAAGCACACAACGCTAAAATCACCTTCTAAAAATTCACAATATAACATGAGCATATTAAAGATTCTAAGAAGTCTTGCAGAAAGGAGCCTTTTTAAGCCCAAAGTCTGCAAACTTATGGAAAACGTTTTTTGTTCTTTTTCATTAAAACAAAACAAAACAAAACGGGTTCTTTGAGAAATCATTCAAGAGGCACAAGGTTAGAGAATTAAGATGACTAAAATATAGAATGGCCAGAGGGTATCTAAAACATTTCTGGCCATGCCCGATAAATCTATACCTAATAAGTCTACTTCAGAAATTCAAATTCCAGGATATCCCTTGGAAACCAGACGTCTGCCTGTTTCTACAGAGGCCTTCTACTAAAACTACCTTCAAAGGTAGAGAAAACTGATTGCAGAGGGAAAAAATGTGTGCCCTCAACTTACAGTTCTGTTTTTAATGACTATCAAAGCCTCTTAAACCATCAAAAACATTTCCCTGAAGATTAGTTAGGAAATGGCCATAATTTAAAATCATGTTGCTTTCAGCCAGAGCGTTGTATCATACAATTTTCACAACAGGTTGCTTTAATTGAATAACTTAAGCAGAGTGAAACACACTCACATTCATCATGGTGTGCCCCATTCTTCATCAGGGACCTGCCGTGGGCATGTACCAAAACTCACACCTAGGGCCTTCCCCACCAGTGTCACACCAACTGAAATTAATTTTCCTCTTCTTGAGTGAATTCTTCATTTCTTAATTTACAACAGAACAACACCAAACTGTGTAAAAGTGAGATTCTGTTTAAATTCGTATTAAATCATGTCCAGGAATTCATCTTTGAGACCAATTCAATTTTCAGAATGTATCTTGGCTCTTTGAGTATGACATATCATCTGTTCATTCATTGTACAAACAATTGCTGAGTACTCACTTAGGGACAAGTGCTATGTTAAGTGCTGGGATTGTGAAGACAAAAATGACAAAAAAAAATTCTTGCCCTTAGAGAGTTTATAATGTAATTCAGAAAGACAAACATAAACTAATGATTCAAAACAGGCAGTAATGCCAAGCACAGGGGAACATGTCTGTAGTCCTAGCAACTGGGGAGGCTGAGGCAGGAGGATTGCTTGAGCCAGGGAGCTCAAGGCCAGTCTGGGCAACACAGCAAGACACTGCCTCAGAAAAGCAAAACAAAACAGCAAGGGTGGTAAGTGCAGTAATGGTGAGATATATTTTATGGTATAGGACTAAATAGGAAGGCAGCATTTGACTCAAACTGGGCCTAGGGTACGCTTCCCAGAAGGGGAAAGAGTTAAATTTGAAAGAAAAATTAGTATTGAGAAAGGTGCATAGGAAAAGTAAGGGCATGTTTGAAGATGGAGAGAAAGAATGTAGCATAGTCAAAGAATCAACAAGTAGATGTTATGTCAGAAGCAAGGAGTTTTTGTGAGAAAAAGCACAGGGGCACTGTGCAAGAAAAAGTTCAATAAGAGGTAACTTTAATCTTTAAGAGATTGAGGTCTTGTGGGAGGGAGATTTATAATCAGGTATTTTACAATACAAAATGGTATTTGCTGCCTGCTCTGTCTATGGAGTAGCCATTCTTTTATTCCTTTACTTTCTTAATTAACTTGCTTTCACTTTACTCTATGGACTCACCCTGAATTCTTTCTATCCTAAGGTATCCCTCTTTCTGAGTACCTAAGAACTCTCTCTTGGGGTCTGGATTGGGACCCCTTTCCTGTAACATCTTTATGGTCACCACAGAAGGGACAATACTGAAAAAACCCCCCGACCCAAAGGCTAACTCTGGGTAAGTGGTGGGATCCAGTAACATTATTCTGCAAACCCCAAAGGGATGATACTGAAGAGGCTTCCAACCCAAAGGAAAATCATTTGCACACACAAATTGGCTGACTTTGGGTAGGTGGGGTGCATTTACCAGAGTAAATGACGGGATTGGGTTAGAAGCCCAACTAAGGAGAGTTAGAGTCTCTCCTAAGATAGACTGGGTTAAAGGCCCCTCTTAATAAAAGGCAAGGACGCTTGACCGAACTTGGGTTTGAGATCCAACTTATGAAAGTTAGAGTCTTTCCTAAGATTTAGGGGTAAAGTCCCTCTCAGCTAAGAACGGGTTTGGCACTATAGGATGTTAACCACCATTTTCTTTGGGTTAATCTGCCTTGCACTCTTTGCTGATGGCTGTGGGTGACAGAATTAGGCATGTATAGGATCATGGGACATGGGGACAAGTTTCCCCCTAAAGGGGAAACTTGAGAGCTGATGGAACTGCCATGAAAGATCCCTCTTCTACTGACAAGCTGCCGCGTGAACTTTTCAGTGTCGCTGCAATGGGTGGGTCTTTCTCTGGCCTCCCTGGGCTCTTCACCTTCCCCACTCTGCCCCAGGCAATGCTTTTCTCTCTCTCCTTTCCTTTTCCCATCTTTACTATTACTCAGGGTGACCGTCTTGCCCAGAGACCACAAGTTGAAATTCCTGGTCAGAGGTTGGATTAACAATGGCAGGGTCCAGCCGGGGGCATGTTTGAGCCTTGTCAGTTTGATACTAGGTGCTAAGCAGAGGGGCTAATGTCTGTGTTTTGTCACATGTATTTTACTCTGGCCTTCCTTCGTGTTGCAGCTTGGCCCCCAGAGCTGTGGTGCAGCCAGCCGGGTCACTAGGGCCACTCAGAGAAAGGAAGCCCTGAAGCCTGGCATGTCAGCAAAAGGGTAAGAATTTTGACTTCTCTCTTTCTCGCTCTCTCTCTGTGGTTGAATGAATGGTAAAAATTACTGTTTATCTCCTCTGTAAAGTTTTGATTAGTGGGCAAAAGAATTCATGAGGCTAGTCTTAAACTGTAGTGAATCTGTTGTACTTTGTGCTATGAATTTGTCTTTCCATATCTTTCTGTCAGAAAGAGGGATACCTCAGGATAGAATGCGGGCCTAGGACCCCATAAGCCTGCTGTCTATGACAGTCCAGCAAAACTGGTCAGTTATGTCCTTGGGAGCTTGATCTTGTAACCATGTGGCCCTGCTTTCTCTTTTCACATTGGTGGCCTGGGTTCAGGGTTCAATTCCTGGATCAGGAAATGAGTCCTTTGTCTTCTGTGTAGTTATATGTGTTGTGTGTGTAATATAAAAGAGCTTTTGTTAATTGGCTTAAAAATAATAAGAGCTTAAATCAAATATTTTGTTAGAAAAGTAAAAAGTGTAATGCCTTTTAGTTTGTGTGACTTAATTAATCTTTGGGAAATAAAAACAGTTTGACATGTAAGCTGTGTAAAGAAAGTAAAATGTGTTTTTGGTAAAAGACTATAAGAAGTCATGGAAATGTGGATTTTTTTGCCTAGATTAAAAGGTTAAAGGGTTGTTTTAAGTTAGATAGGATAAAGCTGAAGGTTTAAGCAAGTTGTGGAAGGTTTGTAAAAAATTAATTGTAAAAGAGATTGTGTGTGTGAACATATTGGCTAAAGCTAAAGGGGTATTACTCAGTTTTTCTATAAATTGAACATTGAAATAAAAGCACAATAGGTTTTTCTTAGAGCACTGATCTGCTCTTTCACAAATATTTTAAAGGGTTATAAAAATTTATGAGAATCTTACCTTATGGTTCAAACTGATTAAGATTAAATACATTTGTCTATAAGGTTTTATTAAGAATTGGATTTAACATTAATAGTACACTAATACAACAGTGACATTTGGCTTATTTGGTATAAAAATAATACAGAAAGCATTGTCAAATATAAAACAATGCTGGCTTTCTTAGGGCTGTATTTATATAAATATGTTACTGGTATGTGTTCCAAAATAATGGAAAAATTCCTATAATTCTAATGTGACTCAGCATATGTTATTAATAGCTATAACTGTTATGTAAAATTGTTGTATGCCACAGAAGTAAACAAAATTTCCTTGCCAATTGTGGCTTTAATAGTGGCTGCCCTAAGGCATTTTATCATCCACTGACAATTGTTGTCTTGTTTTAATCCTCTTCAAAAGGTAGCTTATAATCAGCTATAGGACTTTGACAGGTGTTCTTAAATGCAGGTTTCTAATAACTTTGGCAATTGTCACATTAGAATAGAGGAAAGCAACTTTCAGGACTCTCATGGAAAGCTGAAATGTTCACAAATATCAAGCATGACAGGAGTTAACTGCATGGACTGAACTAATAGAAGACTGAAGTGATTTTTTTACTTTTTGCTTAAAACGGTGCTAATCCTTTGTTTTGTTTTTTTAGAGTCAAGAAAACTTTTCTATTAAGCTATTTACAGCTTTTAACAATTGAGTAAAGTATACTCCTATGAACAGAATTTGGAGCATGTTTGTTTCTCTCTACCTGATTTTGCCAGAATTTGGAAACTAGTTGTGAGTACTCTTAACTTACGGCAATATAGTTATTTGCATAAGTGCAATAAGAATCTGTTTTCTTTTGTAACAGGACACAGTTGGAGAAATTGGTTATTTTACCAAGGCTTTGACTGGAATGGTGCACTTTCCTTTAAGGAATTAAACTTGACTGGTAAAGCCAATAAAAGCCCTTTGGGAAAAATGGCCTCATACCTTGTCTACACAGTTTCTGTACAGGGTTCCTGACCTGGTGGTAAACAAAGAATGTCACTTTCTGACAGGCCCAGGAGCTCCAGGTTATCTTGGGACCTCAGGAGGAGAGGAATTTACCCAACTCACAGGTATTTGAGGGTACAAACCTATGGCTGGTCTCAGCTTTAAAAAAGTCTTATTTGAGATTCCTTACAGAACAGAGTTCCACTAAAGTCAATTTAAAAAGCCTATGTGAAAAACAATTATTCCTGCTGCACTTCATACAAATAATCAGGCCAAGTATAATAAAGCAAATCGGTCTTACCATGATTTGTCTTTAGTGAAAATGGGAAACTGGAGAGAGAAATTATGTTTCAAAAACTATGGTACACCCAATTAGATTCTAGTCTCATCAGTTGTTTTTTGAGTATTTTTCTGCAATTTAGACTGACTGCTTATTCCTGTGAACCAACCAGTGATCTTTGGCTGCTGCTCAGAAGAAACAAGAGGGATGGGTAATGTAAAAATCTGGATCAATATTCTAATTCTGGGCACATATTGGAATCAGCTAACAACTCCATATCTGCTTGGTTCCAACAGTTGCCCAGCTCATGAAAAATCTTCTAATTTAGTTTACTTGGGATAATTTTACTTATTTTGCCTTACTGTTGTGGAATATATTGCTGTTGTACTCTTTGTGTAGAAATGCAGAATAAGCCTACTAGATGTTTTCTTAAACATTTATTAATCTTCTAGATATCACCTTTTGTTGGAACTCCAGAGTTATGAGTGGCCCTTGACATACTGACGCTTTCTGACTGAGCTCCTCTCTACCCAAATACAAGAGATCCTCATAGTTAGGCAGGAATATCATCACCCCTATTCAGCCTGAAGAAGTTACAGAATACAGATCTTCATCCCTCTACAACTCTTAAGATTAAGGGTTCTCTTATAAAAGGGAGGGGGGAAATGTCAGAGGCATTTGAACCAGAGTAACTCCAACTTGAATAGGACCTCGGTAAAATGAATCTGAAACCTACTGGGCTGCATTCCTAGATGGTTAAGCATTCTTACTCATAGGATGAGAGAGGAGGTCAGCACAAGATACAGGTCATAAAGACCTTGCTGATGAAACAGTTTGCAGTAAAGAAGCTGGCCAAAACTCACCAAAATCAAGATGGGGATAAGAGTGACCTCTGATCGTCCTCACTGCTACCCTCCCACTCCTACCAGCACCATGACTGTTTACAAATGCCATGGCAATGTCAGGAAGTTACCCTATATGGTCTAAAAAGGGGAAGCATGGGCTGGGCCCCGTGGCTCATGCCTGTAATCCCAACACTTTGGGAGGCCGAGGTGGGCAGATCACGAGGTCAGGAGTTCGAGACCAGCCTGACCACCATGGTGAAACTCCATCTCTACTAAAAATACAAAAATTAGCTGGGAGTGGTGGTGTGCACCTGTAATCCCAGCTACTCAGGAGGCTGAGGCAGGAGAATTGCTTAAACTGGGGGAGACAGAGGTTGCAGTTAGCTGAGATTGCACCACTGCACTCCAGCCTGGGCCACAGAGCGAGACTCCATCTCAAAAAAAAAAAAAAAAAAAAAAGGCATGAATAATCCACCCCTTGTTTAGCATATAACTAAGAAATAACCATAAAAATGGGCAACCAGCAGCTCTCAGTGCTGCTCTGTCTATGGAGTAGCCATTCTTTTATTCCTTTACTTTCTTAATAAACTTGCTTTGGCTTAAAACAACAACAACAACAAAAACCAGAATGGTATTCGCTGTGATACCATAGGAGCAAAATGCTCTAATGATTTTATCAAACTCACCAGTATACACTTAAAGAAACTTCCACTATGCAGGGTGAAACACTTCATTGTGAAAAGAGCTGCTCAGACATTCAGAAAACTATTCAGCATTGCTCCTCAAGCTGTGAGGTAACCTTGATCATCTCATCTGCATTCCTTGCTCAAGATTAAAACTCAAACTCACAGATGTCTGCAGCAGAAAACAGATCAACCACCATGAATATTTTTGTAAAGAGGTCTGATGTAAAGATCTGCTTTTGATGACCTAAGAAATTTTATGGTAAATGACAAAAAGTGCCATGTTATTGGAGCCTAAGTTACAGTATATGAAAAATCATACAATTCTAGAATTAGAAGGAGCTTATCCAAATTTTACGTAAAATAACAATAATAAGCATGTATTATGCACTCACTTTGTACCTGGCACTGTTGTAACTCATTTAACCTTCACTACAATGTATGAACTCAAGTCTATTATTATTCCTATATTACAGCTAAGGAAATACATAAATAATTTGTCTAAGGCAAATTCTCTTAACTAGAGTACCTCGTATTCCAATCCCAGAAGACAGCTTGGGGAGCCCAGGTGCCTGAAACCATGTTCCTTGCTCTACCATAGGGTGATCAAGATGAGGAAACAGGGGCCCAAAGAGGCTAAGTGATTTGTCAAAGGTTAGACAATTGGTTGTTGCTTTACCCACTGATGCAAGCAAAGTGGGGAATGTAAAGCATAGTATCATATACTGAGATGTAGTAAAGAAAAAAAAAAGCGCAACACTTAAAACCAACAAAGACGCTTAATCGAACTCTAATGATAATTTTTTTTTTTTTTTTAAGAGACGGAGTCTTGCTCTTTTGCCCAGGCTGGAGTACAGTTCCTTCATCAAGGCTCACTGCCACCTCAAACTCCTGGGCACAAGCAATCCTCCCACCTCAGCTTCCTGAGTAGCTAGGACTACAGGCACTCGCCACCATGCCTGACTAATTTAAAAAAAATTTTTTGTAGAAACAGGGTCTCAGTATGTTGCCCAGGCTGGTCTCGAACTCCTGTCCTTAAGTGATACTCCTGCTTTAGCCTCCCAAAGTGCTGGGATTATAGGCATGAGCCATCAAGCCTAGCCAAGGAGTCTAATAAGAGTCTTAATGCTCTTTCCTGTTGAGGATCTTAGCACAATTTTGAGGTCTTCAGCTATGACTTACACACATTTCATTTTTCATAATTTTTCTTTCTTACAAATAACTTTGTAAATAATGTTATGATTCAGTAGCGCTAAAAAAGGAGGATGAGAGAGTTTAATTCTTTGATGCAGGTTTGGAGAGGAAGTGAAAGAAAATCAGAGGCCAGCCTATTAATCAGCTCTACCAGACCTGTGCACCTATCTTGGTTCCATAATTTCTTTGAGCAAGGTTCCTATTCTTCCTTGGGCTCTGTTTCCTCATCTACAAAATGAAGACAATAATTGACACCTTTCAGGGTTGTTACACTAGTTACATGTGATACTATCTGTCAATGTAAATCAAAGTTGCCAGCACACACATAGAGCAAGGCTCAGCCAAAGTTAGTTCCCTTCCTGCCCCTTTCTATTCCAGATCTATTGAAGAAAAATTTTTCTAAAATTTATTTTAAAAGCTACCACTGTGATGGTGGATATAAGTCATTAAACATTTGTCAGAACCCATAGAATGCAGCCGGGTGTGGTGGCTCACACCTGCAATTCCAGCATTTTGGGAGGCTGAGGTGGGCAGATCACTTGAGGTCAGGAGTTTGAGACCAGCCTGGCCAACATGGCGAAACCTCATCACTACCAAAAATACAAAAATTAGCCAGGCATGGTGGCAGGCACCTGTAATCCCAACTACTCAGGAGGCTGAGGCAGGAGAATCGCTTGAACCCGAGAGGCGGAGGTTGCAGTGGGCCAAGATCACGCCACTACATTCCAGCCTGGGCGACAGAGTGAGACTCTGTCTCAAAACAAAACAAAAACAAAACATAGAATGTACAACACAAAGAGTGAACTCTATTGTAAAATATATGCTTTAGATAATAATAATTGCTCATCCATTGTAACAAATGCACGACACCAATGCAAAACATTAATAATAGTGGAAAGTAGGGGTTGGGAAGTGAGAAGGTATATAGGAACTCTGAACTTTCTGCTCAATTTTTCTATAAACCTAAAACATCACAAAAATTAAACTCGACTAATTTATAAAAAGTTGTGAGTTGAGCCATCTTTTGACATGCCTCATGGTTCAGGCTGAATTGACTCTCCTGTGACACCCACACACAGCTAGAGAGTTTTCTCTAGAGTAGTGGAGGGCCATCAGTAACAAAAAAGGAACAAGGCAAATCACAGAGAGTTTTTGTTCATCATGCTTCCGGGCTTTTGAGGACTGTCTCTTCTGGGGATCTCCTGACCCACAGCTACTCAAGGGCCACCCTGGTGGCTCACAGGCCATGTCCCCACAGTGAGACACCACGTGTGGCTGCACACCCATGCCAGTGTGCCAGTGTCCATTCTGCTGCACATGCTGGAGTCTCTGATGCAGTGTTGCTCACTGAGCTTAATGGCATTAAGAAAAGCCAAACTTGATCTGCTCACTTTGGCAGAATTTGGGGGTGGCCTGTGGAGAATGCAGGTGGGAGGGTGTTCTCAGGCAGTGGGATTAAACGTGCTTCAAGTACTGGTTCAAAAACAAAATCTCCATAAACATCACAGGCCGCAAATAAAGTATCTGAATGTCTGATTAGATGTCTCACTTGTTGAAAAAATATGTGCAGGAGGATACAGCAATGTAGAAAATTACATCGTATAAGAATTGCAAACACCAGTAAGTCAGAGAAACATTTTAAAAGTGAAACCAGTATGGAACACACAAGCAGTCTTGGCTAAAACACCTTCTTAGAGTCTCCAAGACACAAATAGGCTATATTCAAAATATTGGTTTGCAAGAAATTTGTCTAGAGGTAGAAACGTATTTACTGTAGGCACAATATCCAGATAGGCTGACAAATACAGTTCAAACTGTGATGTCCCTGAGCACAGCAAAAACTCATCATGGTGGAAGGTATTTCTGTGGAAAAACATACTAACTTATCTGTCCTTTACTGTGTTGGCCAAAGGTGATGAGACTCCTTTACTTGGTTTTGCTCAGTTCAGCACACCAAATTCCAGGGCACCATTTATGCTGTTAATACAGACCATAACGTGAACGGTGTTCCTGGAGTTGTGCAATGTGGGGGCTGATTCCCATGGCCTGGGAAAAAGCACTGGCTGCAAATAAACTTCACGCTCATGGCTTCAGACCTACTCCTCTGTCCTAGAAAGAAGCAAACCATTCTTATGAGGGATTACTGGGGCTGCGCTATTAATGAGAATGGGAAACGCACCAAGATGAGTTGCCTCCTTCATCTAGCGGACCCCCTCTTCGGCTTCATATTACCTTCACCCAGTCACCACTCCCAGAGTTTCTGATTTAATTAGGTCTGAGTGGGGCCCAGGCATCTGAATTTAAAAGTACTCCAGGTGATTCTAATGAGCAACCAGGATGGAGAACCACTGCTGCAAATATTAACTGCATTAATAACTGCATTTTATTTTATTCTCCTCTAAGTATGACAAGAGGTAAAATGAGCTTTGGTGTCCAAAGACTGAAGTTAGGATCTTTGGCATGTCTAAAACAACCCTCAGACTCAGTAAGTCTCTTAGTCAGGGTGGAGCGCAGCAGTAGGACTGGGGCTGGGGATGCCACCTCCAAGAACAGCACTAGGAAGAGCCCAAAAGCAAGACCCAGTGTGGAGGTGGTTGGTTGGAGGAGGGCTGGGAAGAGGAGAGGAAGATAGGATGGTCCTAGATAGACAGAGTCTGACACAAGGTAAAGAAAGACAGGACGCTCCAAGGGAGGCATCATGAGCGAACGTTTCATTGGCAGCCTAGCCGGGATGGCCATCCCTGGAAAGCCAGTCCCATGTGTGAGATGTAAGTACACAAGTCAGTGGCACAGAGACATTTCCTGATCTGTGGCTCTGCAAGTTGCTTTGGTGCCAGTCCCCTTATAGTGCATGGAAATCACAGGCTATGGGATTCTTTGGTAGGAGGACTCTGGGGTCCTTGCACATCCCTTCCCCAACTTTAGTTTTTTCCTATGTTGAGAAAAATCTTTGCTAAATTAGCAAAATTGTCAGAAAGGAAGCAAAGCCTAAAATGAAAGAAATTAACATAAAGTTTAGCTACTAAAATTTTGTGCTACCACTAATTTCTGTTGCATTTTAACTTTGTTCCTTGCTGCGACTCTTTAAAGACAAAGATAAGTCTATATAACAATAAATTTTATTATTCATAAGGCTAAGGTTTTTCATGCTTGTTTTAAGACAAGGTAGAAGTGGATATTTAGGTTTAGGCAGTATGTAATAGATCTCTCTAAAACCATAAAATGCAAAATCATTATTGAGCACATTAGAAGGAGATTTGGGGCTATCTGCTTAATCATCTGCTGTAAAGAAGAAAAATTTAAACCTTCTGATCTGTAAATTAAAAGTCTCTCAAATCATTCTATAAGTGTAATTCCCCTCTGTGTTCCTAATGTGTCAATTACTTCTGTTAATTTTTCAGTGAAACAATGGCCCTTATCCCATACTCCTTATAACACTCTTTGACATGTTCATGGACCTCAATCTTGTTCGTTTCAGCCCATATTACTGCCTCCAGCTTTCTCCATGGGATAAACAGTCTGACTTTTTCTACTCAATAACAAAAAATAAAAATCAATTTTTTGAGGGGAAAAAGGAAGTGACTCCTTTTTAAAAAATAAAATGGATTTTTTATATAAAGAGACAGTATGATAGTAATGCATAACACAGGTCACCTTTAGTTCACATGTCTTATTGTAGGAAGACCTCATTTAATCAGCTGAACTAAAGATAAACACTTTAACGACTCACTTTTTGAACACTTAATGTCTGCAGACAGAAGCTCAATCTACAATATAATTAAATTTGTTAAAAATTTCTCAGCCTTGAATTCATCATCTTACAGTGGGGATTCATAATATTGACTTCATGGGGCTGTGAAGATAGTTTTTATGTATTTTTTTTAAGAGATGGGGTCTCACGCTGTCGCCCAGGCTGGAATGTAGTGGCTTGATCACGGATCACTGCAGTCTTGACCACTGGGTCTCAAGTGATCCTCCCACCTGTCTCCTGAGTAGCTGGGACTACAGGCATCTGTCGCCATGCCTGGTTTTTTGTTTTTTTTTTTAAGAGATCAGATCTCACTATGTTTCTCAGGCTGGTCTCAAACTCCTGGGCTCAAACTATCTGCCTGCCTTGGCCTCCCGAAGTGCTAGGATTACAGGCATGAGCCACCACACTTGGCTGTTGTTAATTAATATGGAATTTCAACTTCCATCACTCCTGGACAAGTCTTAGCTCTTAAAGTCTTAATGCCAGATCTCTCTGGCCACAGAGCTAACAATTCAGACTTGATGCCTCTGAGCATTGCTGTGAATATTTAAGCCTGTTGTGAAACACTGTATGATCTCTGACCGTATCTCCATTATCTCACATGGTTGATATCATTTGCCATTCTTAACATAGAAAAAAACTAAAGTGGGGGAAGGGATATGCAAGGACCCCAGAGTTTTCCCATCAGTGAATCCCATAGCCTGTGATTTCCATGCACTATCAAGGGACTGGTACAAAAGCAACTTACAAAGCCACAGATCAGGAAATGTCTCTACTGGGGGTAAATGAAGACCAATAGTTTCCAGTAAAGCAATTCAGCAACAATCCATGAGTGATGGTGAGGCCACATAGTATCTTGAATGCTAAATGGTACACCCAGTGCACTGCCACCTCCTAGCTTGAACAGTCAAATCAGCACCACAGAGGCTCTACGGACAAATGAGAAAGACAAAATTGGTTCCATCTGAGGTTTTTGAAAGATTCTGTAAAAGTGCAAAGCTAGTCCTTTAGTCCTGTCTCAGGAATTTTGTCACCCCATCCTGCTGCCAAACTCTAAGTCCAGAGTATACTACAAACTGATTTTTAAATGGGGGTTTATGGGGCTACATATTTTATTTTACTTCCTTTTGCTGTAGTAATGTCTTAAGAATTGGGAAGACCAGCTTACTGACACCAGGAGGAAGTCTTAACAGAATTACATGGTAAACAGGATTATGAATAGGATATAAATTGCAGTGTTAAACTCTTTGGGTACTATTTAATGTAATCAAATGGCCATTTAACTCCTATTCTTCTCTCACTGATAAATCACCCTCGAGTGACATTTTTATCACCAATCAGCACCTCCAGCAGCAGCTTTTTTTGATTGTTCCAAAATTTCTAAGAGCTTGAGACATAGACTATTTTTCAAAATTTAAGTCAAGTCATTTTTATAAAATGCTGTGTGGTCTCATTTAGATCTAATGTGTGAAAGTAGGTAGCAGAGGCCACAGTCATTCATGAGACCAAAGTTACTGAGCCATGACATGTGGTCAGCAGGAACCTGATATTCTTAAGATGAAGAAAATATTAAAAGGAAAGAAAATTATGAAGAATGACTGATGAGGAAAGCAAAAGGCAATTGCGTCTGTAATTTGAAATGGATGGCTGATGGCTTGACTGCTGGGGAAGAGTGGGTCATTATATCACAGTACATTAAATGACAATGGATTCATGTTAAAAGGGGCTATTTTATATTGCCTGGAATGTCTTTGCTTCCATCCTTATTGAGATCCTTCCCATTTATTAACCCCTCAAGAAATGCCTCATTCAGGATTCCGTAAGACCTCATCATTTCATCTGCAAAGACTTCCTTCCTCCGATTGCAGGAGAATCATATTTTATTTAAACCCATCACAGGGCAGCTATCACATCCTACCTGGTAGTGCATATGCCTATGTGTTTTGAAGGCAGAAGGACAACACTGTCCGCTGCATGTAATATGAGTTCAACTTTTGTAGAAATAAATGAAATTAGCAATTATTGTGCCTTAAGCAGTCTCATAAAAAACAAGAACACCAACACACATTGATATCTTTGAGTTCTTTCTATTAAAACTTAGACATTTCTGGCCAGGTGCGGTGGCTCAAGCCTGTAATCCCAGCACTTTGGAAGGCCGAGGCGGGCGGATCACGAGGTCAGGAGATCAAGACCATCCTGGCTAACACAGTGAAACCGCGTCTCTACTAAAAATACAAAAAAATTAGCTGGGCGTGGTGGCAGGCGCCTGTAGTCCCAGCTGCTTGGGAGGCTGAGGCAGGAGAATGGCGTGAACCTGGGAGGCGGAGCTTGCAGTGAGCCAAGATCGCGCCTCCAGCCTGGGTGACAGAGCAAGACTCCGTCTCAAAAAAAAAAAAAAAAAAAAAAAAAAACTTAGACATTTCTGTGATTCTGGGTTATAGAGACTAGTGACTAGTTTCCTCCTTAAAAGGAAACAAAAAAGAGAGGTTAGGGACATCATTTTCTCATTAGAAATATTTAGAGTTGTCCCTTATAGCTCATTTTTGGTTCTCTCTGGTTAAACATTTTTCTAAATCTTTAAACAAAGATATAGAAGACAAGCTTTATCCAATTCACAGAAAGCACAAATCCAAGAGGGTTAACTGTTATCACTGAGGACACAATCAAGATCCACAGCTTTGATAATCAGAGCCTGGAATGATGCACTGAGCCAGTAAGTTAGCTTCCAATAAGCAAAATTGTGTAACTCTACATTTCCCAAAAACAAGTGCATATGTATGGAAAAGAGCAGATCTGCTTTGGCAGCACTTTATTTTTTAAAATAGTCTGTCTTCAGATGTTTGAAGGGGAGTGACTTGATGGTTCCAGGGTGCAGAACCAGGGAGAATGTGTGAAAGTCTCAACTTTCAGAAAGGACTTTCCCTCAGTGCTGTCCAATAATGGCAAGAGCTGAGGTATAGACACAGAACAGGGTTCTTTGTTTCAGAGAGGGAGTGTGGATTAGGTACTTTCCGGGATCACTTTTAACTGTGCCCGACTGTCCCCTGCACACCTCTCCAACCTCTTCTTGCATGACTCTCCTCCTTGCCATTGACATGCTGGTCAAACTGGACTTCTTCCCATCCTTAAACTCACCATATTGCCAACCCCAGCTTCCAAGCCTTTGCAGGTTTTGTCCATCCTGTTCCGTCTGCCATGAATGCCCTTCCCCACTGCCATCAACCACCTCATTTACCTGGCTAAATTCTACCCATCCTTCAGGCCTCAATCTCCCAAACCAGTTTTATCTGCTCACATGGAATCCTGAAATACACTTTGCCACATGTTGCATATCTATAAGCATTTTGTCATTATTCGCAGCCATTAAAAAAAAAAAGTCTGCTGTTTCTCCTGGTCTATAAACACCTTGAAGATAATAACCATGACTGTTCTGTTCACCCAAGTTCTTTTAGTGCTGATCATTGAATCTTTCACAGAGAAGCTCAATAAATATCAGTGGAGTGACGAAATGCAAATACCAGACCTATTTTTTAAAATGGTGAGAGAGAGAGTGCACACTCCTCCACATGTTTGAATGAATATGTCCTTCCTTTGGTGATGGTTCGCAGGCTCACTACAGTGCAAGCCCAGAGTTTCAAATTCTCAAATAAACATTACCCCTGAGGGGCCCCTTGCTACAATGGAGCAAAATCTTGAGAAAAACAAAATGATGCATCTCCTTATGCATTTATCTAAAACACCTATATGAGGAGAATCAGTAAAAAAATGAAGACAGAATGATTTTCACACTGCCCTTGATTTCTCAATACCAAACAATTTCATAGTCTGTGAGCTCACGGATCTGTGTCAGGCTTTTGGTCTATAAGAATCAAGTGAGGGTCAGGGGCAGTGGCTCACGCCTATAACCCTAGCACTTTGGGAGGCCAAGGCTGGCGGATCACCTGAGGTCAGGAGTTCAAGAGAAGCCTGGCCAACATGGCAAAACCCTGTCTCTACTAAAAATACAAAAAAATTAGCCGGTCATGGCAGTGCATGCCTGTAGTCCCAGCTACTCGGGAGGCTGAGGCAGGAGAATGGCTTGAACCAGGGAGGCAGAGGTTGCAGTGAGCCAAGATCACGCCACTGCACTGCAGCATGGGCAATAGAGCAAGACTCTGTCTCAAATTTAAAAAAAGAAAAAAAAAAAGAATAAAGTGAGAACCAGGCTGCTGATCAGAGTTAAAGGCCACGGGAGTGGTGGGTTGAGACCTGTTCTGCCTAGACATTGGGATCTGGAATGTAACTTTATTTCCTGTTTCTCTTTTCTTTTCATCTATAAATTAAGTCGCTTGCCATGTTTGTTTTCTTTTCAGACATTATACTTGTATTAGCCATCTCCCAAAGAAGAAATATTTATTAAACACTTGTACATCATGCTTCATAAACGAACATCTAGTGAGGTAAGTATCAATGACCTCATTTTACCCCTGAGGAAACTGGCTGAGTAACTTGGCCAACATTACAGAGCCAAAGAACATTGTAGCCTAGGATTAGAACCCAGGTGAAATTTTTTCAAAGGCCATTATTTTTTCCTACTGCACCTCTCTGATTTAACATTCTGGCCCTTGCGTCAATACTGCCTTCTGGTTTTAAAACAATCATTAATGCTTATTGGGTAATATAGAACCATCCTACCATGTGATAATAAAGAGGGACATTTATGTAAAACAGAATTAAAGTATTGCTGTTGTGTTGTTGCTCTGTTGTCTTTCTAAGGTGTAGGATCACTTTAACAAAAAAGAAAAAGTCTGTACTATGAAAGAGATTTGATAGGAAACGCCTAACAAATTTTAAATATTTGGGTGAATTTTCATCTGCGGTATCTATCCTTTCTGCAATCTTCCTAACTTTACTGTGGTTTGAGTTTGTAATTTACCAAATAAATCATTTTTATGCTAACAAGAAACGTAGGCCTTAGAATGAAGGTAGCATGGCAGTGGGTGTGGGCTAATGAGACAAAGTTGTGGCTCACATATTTTAAGAGAAGAGTGCACAGAGCATCTGTAAGTACTAAGCAGCTGATAATGTTTGATAGAAAGCAGGGAAGAGTTCCAGGAAAGCAGAACACCCAATAAAGGACTTGAGGCTCAGTCGCTCCCTGAGCATTTATCTGTCCTTTGTTGCTAGGGAGCCAGATAAGAAAGTTTCAAGGATAAACCTGAGAGTGAAAAGTGACATGCAATCTTAGCAGCCTTTGGATGATGCACAAAAAGAGCATTTTGGGCATCATTTTTTAATACACATTTTCCCCAAATATCATCACCTCCATAAATAGGCAGGTTTAAGGGAGAAACCAAAAACTATTTTTGGCTTCTGTAAAAACTTACCCATGAGAGGCAAAGAACATTTGTTTAAGAATATTCTAACTTAGCAAGATCCCTGTCCTCCAGTCAATAGTTTTCCACTCAAACATATTATCTTCAGACAGCTAGAGGCTATGTTGTCAGAAAAGCACATAAATCACAGCTATAATTTCTTATCTTGATGGCCAAGTTCTAGAGCCCTTTGAAATGGTGCCCCAGTCACTGCAGTGAGAGAAGCTGCATTACAGACAAAATATAGTATAGACAGTATTTCATTAGGGAGTGGGTTTTGCTTTGTTTTCTGTTTCGCTCAGCCCCTCAAAGATATCTGTTTAAGCCTCTCACCTGGTAGCACAAAAGCTGTTGAATCACTTGAATGAAAGGGTCAGGTTGCAAGCTGTGCATGTGTGGAAGCTGTCAAGCCCTGTTCAGACCACCCAGCTCTCCAAAGGAGTAGCGACATCAGATTCAGACAAGATAAGAGGCTGCCCTCCTATGTAACCTGGCGCAGGGAAACAGCCTTTCCAGGGAGTTACGGGATCCCATTGTAAGGAATGGCTACATGCCCTGAAAAGATTACACTTGTCTAACTCAATATTCCTGTGGTCATGGTGCTTTGTGAGAGAAAAAAATATATCTGAAAATATTTGAAGAAAAGCAGTTAGGGAAATCTTTAGGCCTATTCTCAAAGTAAATGCTGAAAAGCTCTCATAGCCCATATCTGTGTTTAGAAGACTGAGTCATATCCATCAATGTCAGAATATCAGAGCTAGGAAGATACCAAAACTCATTTAATTCAACTTATTTTACTGATGAGGAAGTGAATCTTTCAGGGGTTAGATGGCTCTTCCAAGGCTGGTTAGCAACAACTAAGATTTGAAACACCATGAGGACAAGGACCCTGCCTGCGCATGCCATCCCCAGTGGGCATTTTGAAATCCTTAAAAACTATCACTGAGCCTGGCATGTAGCAGGTGCACCTAAATGGTTGGAATGAGGAAAGAAAAGAAAGCAAGGGGCTCTGATGGCCATGTCCAGTTTTCTTTTTAATATAAATATTAAATGCCAGAAAATGCAAGGATGGGGATGGAAGCTGAGCTCTGACTTTCATATATTGTGAAATGAGAATTTTAACACCATGGAGGAATCACTTTCTGTTTCTTCTCATCCCTGTGGGATGGTCCAATCCAAAAATCATTTTATAGGAATGAGGCTCCTGAACCATTCCATGAAATCAAGCTCAGTTTACCCAAACTCAGCCTAGCCCAACCCCTACAGCCCAGCAGCCCCAGGAGGCTGGGAAAGAATTAAGAACAGTCCTGGGTTTAAAGTTTCCAAAACAAACATTGCTTAGCCATGCAGGGGCAGATCAGGCCATATAGCCCAACATGTGAAAGCAGGGAACATGGTAGTCAGGTCCCTTTGCCCAACTCCTTTTTTCCCTCGTGGGAATGAAAAGGCAGAGATGAAAAGGGGAGCAAGAAAAAAAAAAGATGACGTTGGTGGAAAACTGATTAAAAAGCCCTGGTTTGCCAGCCAAGCATGCAAAACCATGTTGCACATTAAGTTATGCTCAACAACAGCTCAAACTCAGGTTTCTTATTTAGATATAAGGTTTAATATTAACCAAGTACATGACAAGAATTTCATGTCAAGGACAATGTAGAGCAATGTTTACCCAAGTGTGACCCACCTGCTTCAGAATCACCTGGGAAGATTCCTGGCACCACTCCAGGTCTAAAATCCTTTGGGCCTGGGAACTGAGAAGCTGCCTTCCACCAAGCAAATGGGGGTTCTTACACACAGTCAGTTTTGAGAATGCCTGATGGAGAGAAACAGCAAAGTTTCCTAGAGCTGCACTGAAGGCACCTTTGTCAAATGTAAGCAGGGGGCTGAGGCACAGCTCTTCAAGCTTTACCTAGAGTCAGGAACAGCGGGTGTCAGTTTTCCAGAGCAGAAACCTGAAGAGCATTTGAATCACTAGCTCTGTTCTGTGAAGCAGCACCACAGAGGTTAATCTCTCCAGTAAGATTCCCAGGCTGTAAACACCAATTGGCTCCCAGAAATGCTCTTTTTAAGCTTTGTAATGCACACCAAGCAACAAGACTGGGTGCAACAGTTTAAAAAAAAATCAGAAACTAAAATTAAATACCTTAAAAACAATAAACAATTTCCATAAGCCAAAAATTGTTTCCTGGATTTCAAAATAAAATGAAAAGAAACTCTTTACAACAGCACCAAAGTCTCTGGACCAAATCTCAGTACTGAGCAGAGAGAGCCTAAAAGTCAGTCCAAAACTTCAGAACAAGGCCATTTCTTTGCCTCCCCAGCACTATCTCTCTTCCCCACAATGAAACAGAAATCATGTTTTTGAAAATATGTCTCCAAATATAACTAAACTTAAGCAAAGGTATCCAGACATTATCTCATCCAAATTTCTCTATGTTTGTAACATGAGGATATTATCTGTTTTGTTCATTTTTGTGTCTTTTCCCTTTGCCATTTCATTTAGCTGAGAAGAAACATTCTAATTTCAGAGGAAACAATTACACAGTTAAAAAATGGTTATTTCATTGGCAAGTGCCAGCACGGATGGACTGAGAAGAGTTAGAAATTTGTGTCACGTAATAAAAAGAACCTCATTTTTGGCATTTGGTTTGTTAACACTGCAAGTTGCCACCTTCTGAGTTAACAGGAGAGTTAAACTTTTGCAAGCCTACTCTTGCAGATGCTTTGCATTGTTACTTGGCATTAATGATATCACACAAACAATCTCTGGGGCATTCTGCTAACAGAACATTCACAGTCACAATGAAAAGAAACACATAAAACAGATACTTACAGGTAGTGGTTTTCCTTTCCAAGACAAAAAGTTAGAAACCCTTGGAACTGGCGGGCAGGATAAGAGTCACTGACACAGCAATCTGGTTTAGAGGGCTTTGAGAGGAAGGGGGAGGAAAAAGAACCCCGGGAAGGAAGAGAGCTGAAATTCCAGTCTTTCAGGTCAGCTGTGTTGGAGATTTCTTTTTACTAAAAATCCATTAACCCACCTCACAGAAAATACAGAATTGAAGTTCACATACACACTCCACTTTCTTTGCTGGTCTTCTCCAAGGCAGCTGCTGCAGCTTTGCAAACTTCCTGAGCGCCAAGCCTCAGGACTCCCTGTGAGAAGGGCATGATAAAGATGCCTTCAACTGTTTACACGGAGCGCGACCTCCCTGGCGGACAGCCACCGCTCGCCCCGTGCCTTCTGCTGGTTGGGTCTGCAGGGACAAAACTGAGCTTTTGTTAATGAGGTCAGTTGCCTCTTCCCAGTCTCTTCCCAGCTTCCTTTCTCACTACTAGTTTTGTACTAACTGCTCTGCCACTCGCCGAGCCAGAGCAGCCTCCCCCGCCTGCAGCACACAGGCACACACACACTCAGACACAGGCACACACACATTCACAAATGGGCACGCACACAGTCACATACAGACACACCCACTCACAGAGGTACACACACACGCACACATACAAACACGATATACACACAATCACCACACACAGACACATACACAGGCAAAAGCATTCACATGCATGCACACAGTGACCCACCCCACACATGTGCATGCATTCTCACGCATGCTCCACACACACACGGGGGAACACACACATACGCACAGGCCGCACATGCCCACACCCACACATGTACATACTCACGCAGACTCTTCCAACACACTTTTTTTCTGTCCTTCTTTTCTCCCAACACATTCCCATCTTCAAAGGTTTTTATTTAAATTTAGATGAGAAGCCCAGCATTCAGAAGGGACAGGGCCCGTTTTAACTTTTGTCATGGCATTTAAGGGAAAAGATAGGATGGAACTAGATCCTAAGGTGCTGTTTTTAAGTACCACCTTAGTTCTTCCATTTGTAAGGCTTTTTGTGTGTCTGGCTCTTTTCGAAAACCCATAAAAATCCCATTAATCTGATCCATTTGCATATAGTGCATGATCCCAATAATGCAGATATATCACAGGCCAAGAACTGTCCTCTCAAAAGAGATTCACATAGTTAACTTGTCAGTATTCAGTGGTCTGTGAAAGTCTTAATCCTTAACAACTGTTTAATAAAATGCTTCCCTGTATTTTATTCCCACCAGGAAAAAAAAAGATAATGGCCTACCATCTGGCCTTTTAAATTAACCATAAAGAGAAAATTTGAAGTATTAACTCGCTTTGGGGGAACTGTTTATATTAAGACATGTCTGGCTATCCTAAACCTTTGCCAAAAATATAGAACACTGTGAATCCAATTCAAACTAAATGTGGTTTCCCGTAACAAGGTCACAACACCATATGCCTTTCTTTGGAAGCCATAAGGAAAAGAGAGAGGAAAATTAAAAAGGAGAAGAAAATTACATGAGGAAGGAAGAAAGAAAAGAGAAAAATGTAAAGAAGAAAAGAATGCATAAGAAGGGAGAAAAAAATTACGTATTTTAAAAACATGCTTTGTGGTTACTTTAGCAATGAATGGTGCATATACACTTACTCAAAGTCATCAGAGATTTCAAATCTTCAAGAATTTCTTGATTCATTTTATTTGCTCTGAGAATAAGTAGGTGAAAGTTAAGAATCACTAAGCTCTTTATAAGTGAACAGATATTATTTACTAAACACAGTTATTATTAAATAAATATAGTGACAATGTGTGAGTCATATATTAATCCTGAAAAGGCAAGAAATAAAGCCTTAATAATGACAGTTAAGAAACACAGCATAATAGACAATTTTATTCCCAAACTGATTTTCAAAATTGCCCAGGTTGTGAATATCTTACCTGCAAAGAAATGAAGATGGTTTTAGAAGCTGTTAGTTGAGACTCGGATTCCATTTGACAAAGGAATTGTATACTATGTACAAACGGTTGCATCAACATGCTTATTCTAACATCTGAGCTAAATAAGGTTTATAGATTAGTCTAGAAACAGAGATAAATGTCTTTATATCACTACTATGGGAAAAATAACTTAAGCATGCTAAGCAAAAAATAACAAACTTAGATTGTAAAGTATTTCAAAAAGTCCGCAGGAGATATAATCTTTCCAAAGTTAATTATATACATGAAGCTTGGCCTAACTGTGATGAACATATTCTGAAATAGGCAGTTAAGAGTTAGATCAGTCAAAATGTCCTGAAATCTGAAGTACCTGTTTATACAAATGTCATTCCTTCTATCTGCCACAAATGAATAAGGGCCTGGAAATAATACAATTATCAACTTCAATCAATAAAATACTGTTTGAACAGATTGAAATGCCAAGCTAGGGAATTTAAAAAGAACTAGTCAAAGAAACAACAAAGAATTCTTCCCCTAAAAGCATGTGCTGCTGAACTTAGTGCTGGCACAAAATTCATTTTTAAAGAAATCATTTTACTTCTAGCCCTAGTTGGAGTGATAATGAAAAATATCAAATGTGTGTTGGAGATTGGCATATCATTTTGGATTGTAAATATGAATGATTTTTGTTGAATTGCTGTAGAATGTAGCATTCTCTGAAAAGCATAGCCAATGCCTTCACCAACAATTCATATAAAAAATTAGGAATGTGCCTATTAAATTTTGATGATGGCAGCAAGACAGAAGTGTTATCTATTGCAACGTAAAGATAGTTTTCCACTGAGTCTCTAAAACTAGATGGCCATGGGAAGCAATACTATGGCGAGAGAAGAGGATGAGTCCAGGAATAGAAAGGTTATACATACCACACTTGAAATAATAAACATGAAAACAAATAAATAAAGAAAAGCAATAAACACCTCTGTGTACCAGAAAAGAGCAATAACACAGCCCAATGAGAGGGTTTATAGGAAGAGCCTTGCTGACCTCAGACTTGGGAGCTGACAACATGATTAGGGGTTATCAGGAAATAAAACCACCCCAGAGCAGGGCACAAGAGGAGCATGCTCTGCTTGCCATGAGAGCGCTACAGGCCAATTTGACTGTTAACATGAATGCAAAATCCTAAATAACTAATTTACAAATCAAATTCAGCTCTGCTTTTTAAAAGACAATATGACCAATAGCGATGAATTTTTCTTTCAGGATTGCAAGGATGTTTCAAAATCAGAATATCTAGCAGTTTAATATATTAAAGAAGGAAAAAAGACATGACTATCTTAATAACTACAGAAAAGAGACATTCAGTAAAATTTAATACTCATTCATTAAAAAACCAAAAACTGAAAACTATTAGCCAACTAGGTCTGGAAGGGAAGTTTCTAAATCCAATTAAAGACATCTTACACCAATCTCCACAATTCAACATTGGATAGGAGATCCTAACCAACACAGTAAGTCAAGATAAAAAAAATGAGGCATAAAAATTTAAAAGGAAAAATAAACCTTTCATTATTTGCAAAAGATAAGAGTCTCTGTACAAATATGCAAAAGAATTTACTGTTTGAACTATTCAAAGAGTTCAGCAAGTTTGTTGCACATAAGGTCAACATACAAAAATAAATGGCATTCATATATACAAGTAACAACTAATTACTGAAAATACTTTTTAAAAGACAGCTTTTACAATAGCAGCAAAACTTTAATAAGCCTGGTAATTCATCTAAATTAATTAAATTTGGGTAAAATTTCATGAAGAAAATAAAAAATTAATAAAGGGCATAAAAAATCTAGATAAATGGGAAGATAATATCAAACTGGTTGAGAAGACTTAATAATGTAAAAATGTCAATTCTCCCAAAATTAAAATTTCAATGCAGTGTCAATTGGAATGCCAACAAGGCATTTTATATAAATATATGTACACATATACATATTATGTACATATATGTTATATATGTATATTATATATACTATGAAATATATAAATTATATGTATTTATATATTTGTATATATTTTGTGTGTGTGTGTGTGTATATATATATATATATATATAAAATGACAAGCTGATACTAAAATTTATCTAAAAGAATAAAAACCAGGAATGGCCAAGACAAATTGAAGAAGATACATTTAATGATGAATTTCCCTGCTAAATATTGATATTTTATATTATAAAGTTTTAACAATTAAGAAATTGTGGAATTTTCACAGTGATAGAAGGCAAAGAAAGAGTCTAGAAAAGCTTGGAAGAAGGTCACTCACATATAGCAACCTGGTGTATGACCAAGGTCAGAATAGAAGTCAGTGAAGAAATAATAGACAATCAATAATATGTTGACAGAACAATTGGTTATCCATATGGAAAACATAGCATTAGATCTCTACTTCATATCATATATCAAAAAACATTAGATCTTTACCTCATACTATACATCAAAACAAACTGCAGTTGATTTGAGTATCTTAATTTGATAACAAAGCCTTTAACTTTTAGAACCAAAAAAATCAAGGAATATCTTCTTAATATCAAGGGAAATTTTCTTAAGTATGATACAATAAGTAAAGGCTATAAAAGAAAAGCTTGATATATTTTATATAATAATTAAAATTTCCCATGGAGCAGAAACTTAAAGTTTTTTTTTTTTTAAAAAAAAAAAACAGAAATTGGGAGAAGGTACTCACAATGAAAATAAATTACAAAATCTTTATGTTCAAAATTTAAAGAAGCTTCTGAAGCCTATACAAATCATTAAGAAAAAAATCTTAATATTCTCCTTTTATTAAAGGAGAAGACACACAAATGGCTAATAAATACATGAAAGCATCCAATTACACAAACAATCAGGCCAGTACAAATGGAGACTAAAAATGAGATTCTCTTAGATAAATAAAACGTTTAAAATCTTACAATAAATTAAATCTGGTAAATTAAATAAATTAAATCTGGTAAAAGATAAGGGGGGGAAAAACTCTTAGTTGCTACTGGAAGTTTTAAATAGTTACAAACACTTAGAAAGTAGTTTGACCATTTCTAGTAAAAGTAAATATTCCAAAAACCTTAAATTAGGCATTTTAACTTCTAGAGTTACACTTAGATTCTCATATGTGTACAAAAAGTCTTATACCTGACATTCTTTGCCATTGTAATTGAAAAATATTGAAACAACCACCATCTAAACCAAAAAGATGTTGAGTAAAGAAAGCAAATTGCAGCCAGGTGCAGTGGCTCACACCTGTAATCCTAGCACTTTGGGAGGCCCAGGCGGGTGGATCACTTGAGGTCAGGAGTTTGAAACCAGACTGGCTAACATGGTGAAACCCCATCTCTACTAAAAATACCAAAAAAATTAGCTGGGCATGGTGGTAGGTGCCTGTAATCCCAGCTACTTGGGAAGCTGAAGCAGGAGAATCACTTGAACCTAGATGTGGTGGTTGCAGTGAGCCAAGATCACACCACTGCACTCCAGCCTGGGTGACAGAGCAAGACTCCGTCTCAAAAAAAAAAAAAAAAGAAAAAAGGAAATTGCAAAAGTACAGGAACATGCTTTAATAAGGATTACACTGAAACTGTAGATCACTTTAGGTAGTATGGACATTTAACTATATTAAGTCTTCCAATCCATGAACATGGGCTGTCTTTCCAATTATTTGTTCCTTCTTTAATATTTTTATCAATGATTTGTAGTTTTTAGTGTACAGCATATGAGACTTTCATCTTGATTATATTTATCACTAAGTAAAGAGGACTTTTTTAAAAAAGTGTTTTTATAAAAAACTTTACATGGATTTCAAAAATTCTTTGCACCAAAATAAATTTGTACTAACTTGTTATAACGTGTCGGAACGTCTAGCTTGAGGCACTAACAACTATAAGACACCAGTTTGAAAAGAACTGCTATCAGAGCAACATGAATTCTGCTAAAATTGAAATAAGAGCAAAGATCAAATTTACGGTGGGAGAATAGTGAAATCATTGGTGCTTTACGAAAAGTTTGTGGGGAAAATGCCCCTACAGAAATCAGCAGTTTGCAAATGGATAACTCATTTTAAGAACAGATGAGACAATGTTGAAGATGAAGCTCACAGGGGCAGACCATCCACATCAAAATGCGAAAAAAAAATTCATTTAGTTCACACCTTAATTGAAGAGAATCAATGATTAATAGCACAAACAACAGTCAACACCATAGACACCTCAGTTGGTTCAGCTTACACAATTCTGACCAAAAAATTAAAGTTGAGCAAACTTACCATTTGAGTGGTGCCAAAACCACTGTGCTGTGATCAGCTGTAGACAAGAACAGAGTTTTCATTGGAAATTTTAAACAAGGAGGAACAAGATCCTGAAGGATTTCTTCAAATAATTACAACAGAAGATAAAACACTGCTTTACCAGTATGCCCCTAAAGACAAGGAACAATCAAAGCAATGACTACCAAAAAAGGTGCAAGTTGTCCAGCCAAAGCAAAAGCAGACCAGTCAAGAGCAAAGATCATGGCAAACTTGTTTCGGATGTTCAAGGAATTTTGCTTGTTAACTTTCTGGAGGACCAAAGAACGATAAGATTTGCTTACTATGAGAGTGTTTTAAGAAAGTTAGCCAAAGCTTTAGCAGAAAAACACGCAGGAAAGTTTTGCCAGAGTCCACCTCCACCAGGACAATGCTGCTGCTCATTCCTTTAATTGAACAAAGGCCATTTTGCAAGACTTTTGATGGGAAATCATTATACGTCCATCGTACAGTCTCCAAATTTGGCTCCTTCTGACTTCTTTTTTTCCCCCAACCTTAAAAAGTCTTTAAAGAGAACCCATTTTTCTTCAGCTAATAATGTTAAAAAGACTGCACTGACATGGCTAAACTGCCAGTATTTCCAGGTCTTTAGGGACAGACTAATTAGCTGATATTATCATTTACAAAAGTATCCTGGACTTCATGGAGTTTATGTTGAGAAATAAAGTATATATTTTTTATTTTTATTTTTTAATTTAATTTTTCCACAATTTTTAAAAGTCCCCTCATATGGCATTTATTGTGTTTAGGTAAATTCCTTTTACACCTAGAAAAAAATCATAAAATTCATATGAAAGCACAAAAGATTCGAAATGGCCAAAACAATCTTAAAAAAAAAGAAGAAAACTGGAGACGCAACACCTCCTGATTTCAAAATATAATACAAAGCTATATTAATCAAAACAGTGTGATACTGACATAAAAACAGAGATAGAGACCAATGGAACAGAATAAAGAGCCCAGAAATAAACCCAGGCATGTACAGTCAACTGATCTTTGACAAGGGTTACACAAATACGCAATGGGGAAGAGACAGTTCTTCAACTGATGGTGTTGGCAAAACTGAATATTCACATGCAGAAGAATGAAATTGGGTCCTTAGCTTACACAATATACAAAAATCACCTCAAAATAGATTAAAAACTTAAGTGTTACACATGAAACTATGAAACTTGTAGAAGAAAACGTAGGGGAAAAGCTTTATGACATTAGGCTTAGCAATGATTTGTTGGATATAATACCAAAAATATAAGTAACATTAGAACAAGAATCACTGAGGAGGAAAATTCCAAAAAAAAAAAAACCGCCAGAAGTAACAAAAGCAAAATTAGACAAGTAAAAATACATCAGACTAAAAATCTTCTGCACAGTAAACAAAACACTCAACAGATTAAAAGGTAACCCATAGAATAGGGAAAAATATTTGCAAATCATATTTCTGATAAGGGATTAATATCCCAAACATACAAGGAACTCCTGCAACTCAATTAAAAAATGGGCAAAATTTCAATAGACATTTTTAAATGGGCAAAAAAATTCAACAGACATTTCTTTAAGATATAAAAATAGCCAAAAGGTATATAAAAAATGCTTGATGTAACTAATCTTCAGGGAAATGCAAATCAAAACTGTAATGAGATATTATTTCATACTATTAAGATGGATATTACTTTATTAGTCAGGGTTCTCTAGAGGGACAGAATAGGATAGATGGATATAAAAAGGGGAGGGGTTATTAAGGAGTATTACTCACGTGATCACAAGGTCCCACAATAGGTCCTCTGCAAGCTGAGCAACAAGGAAGCCAGTCAGAGTTCCAAAGCTGAAGAACCTGGAGTCTGATGTACCAGGGCAGAAAGCATCCAGCATGCGACAAAGATACAGGCTGGGAGGCTAAGCCAGTCTCATCTCTCCACATTCTTCTACCTGCTTTTATTCTGGTCATTCTGGCAGCTAATTAGACAGTGCCCACCCAGATTAAGGATGGGTCTGCCTTTCCTAGCCCACGGAGTCAAATGTTAATCTCCTTTGGCAACACCCTCACAGACACACTCAGGATCAATACTTTGCATCCTTCAATCCAATCAAGTTGACGCTAAGTATTAACCATCACAATTATAAAAAATAAAAGCAAAACATAAATGTTGATGAAGATGTGGAGAAACTGGAACCCTTGTACCCTCTTGCTGAGAAGGCAAAACGATGCAGCCACTATAAAAAAAAGTGTGGTGGTTCCTCTAAAACTGAAAAATAGAACTATCATGTGATTCAGCCATCCCGCTTTTGAATGTACATCCAAAAGAATGGAAATCAGGATCTTGAAGAGATATCTGCACTCCAATGTTCACTGCAGCACTATTCAGAGTAGCCAAGATACGGAAACAACCTAAGTGTCTATCAACAGATAAATGGGTAAAGAAAATGTGGTGTATATACACAATGGGATATTATTCGGCCTTTGAAAAGAAGAAAATCTTGCCATATGAGACAAGATGGATGAATCTGGAGGAAATTATGCTAAGTGAAATAAGCTAGCCATAGAAGGACAAATACTGCATGATTCCACTTATATGTGGTATATAAAATAGTTAAACTCATAGAAACTGAGAGTAGAAGGGTAGCTGCCAGGGACTTGGAGGCAGGAGAAACAAGGCGCTGTTCAATGGGTACAATGCTTCAGTTATGCAAGATTAATAAGTTCTAGAGATTTGCTGTACAACATTGTGCCTATAGGTAACAAGGGCACACTGTATTTAGAAATTTGTTAAGATAGATCTCATGTTAAGTATTCTTACAACAAAACAAAATGAAACAAAGCAAAAAACAACGAGGCACAAGGAAATTTTTGGAGGTGGTCGATTTATCTATTACCTTGATTATCTATTATGTGCATATGTTCAAACTCATCAAATTGTATATGTTAAATGTGTGCAATTTTTATATAACAATTATACCTCAATAAAACTATTTTTAAAAAGATGGACAGAATAATATGTAATTTTTAAAAACAAAAAACCAACACAATTGTTTATTTGTACATCTGTGGTAAAAATAAAAGCATAGATGAAAAAGATACATACCAATTTCAATTCACCAATTACCTCAAGGGCTTCCAGGCTGCTAGCAGGCTATTGTTTTATTTCAGACAAGAGGCAGGCTTTAAAGGAATCGTCTGCATGAAGGCTTTGAAGAAGATGCTCCTGACTGGAGAGACACTGAAGGGACAGGCTTTCAAATACACACATGCACACATCGTGCAAGCATGTAGCTATTAACAACAAAGGAATCCTTCTCCCAGCACTTTGTTTTATTTCTGGAGCTAATGGTCCAGCTGGATCTGAAAGGATGAGGGATTCAGGTCCCCTAACTTTACAAGGGCTTATACTCAAATCACGTGCTTCAGTGAATCTATTTGCGCAAACATTTCCCATCCTCCATATTCAAGGCTATTGTGTGTAGATATGGAAACTTCAGGGTAAAAATTCTACTAATTATATTATCATTTCCACATTTGTCCACTAAATTCAGACAGGAAATCAGAATAAACTGACAGCTTCCATTCCACTCTGCCTTCACAACTGAAAATCAAACAGGCAATGCATTTTTTTAATAATTAACTTGAACACAGCTTCAAATGCTAGCATTAACTAGACATAAGAATTTTGCACATGCATTAAAAACATGAAAAAATCATCAGGAATCCTTTTTATCTCCACCTTTTACAGAAAAGGGGAAGATGCACCAAAGGCAACATAAAGAATTTAATTTTCAGATGTTTTCCATTTTAACAATCTGTGTGGGACTTGAGAGTGATTTAGTAATTTCAAAGCTTAGCACCAGGAGCAATTTTATTTTTCCAAGCATAACTCAAGGAGTTGGGAGTCTTTGCTGACTGACCTTAATTTTTTAAAATGTGACTCTAGAAAAATGTCCTAACTCCAGCTTTCTCAAAAGACATTTTGCATGATGAAAAATAAAAATAAAATCAGTTTTCGCACAAAAACATCATGGCAACTTAGCCTAAGTTAGAACACAATGAAATTAACAAAATAAAACCACAGGCAAAGATGCTTTCCACATATTAGGAGTAAATTTCACAATTCTACTAACGAAATCACAGACTGTTTGGAAAGCTGAAGCCACACACTGGTTGTGCCTCACAGAAATATGCTGATCCCTTCAACGAGGGTTACTGAACCAAGGCCAAGTTACTGAACTGAGGCCAAGTGCTGAGTAGGACCTAGTGCCTGCTCTCAAAAACTTTACAGTCTAGTTGGAGAAGTAAGATAAGAATACATAGAAATGTTATACATTGAGATATGATTGAGGACAGCAAATTATTATTGAACATATACACTCTTATGTACGTTTTTATTTACATGCATTAACTCATTTATTTTTTTTTTCACTGTTCAAGGTTTTTGGGGGTTTTAGTTGGTATAACACTTGGATAGTTAGCTGCATTGTTTACATGTAGATCTTTTTACATTATATGGTAATGTACACTGCTGATACATATAGTTCACAAAATAAGATCCTTTGGAACAATTATGCACAAGACATACGATATTGGATTTACACACTGGATCCCAGGATGTGACTGATTGGGAAAAAATGTTGGACTAGGCATGTTCAGTGAAGGAGCCAGGAAGTTATAAAACACACGGTAAACATCCACCTGGCTCAAGGGGCAAATGCAGCATGTACAGCATTGGCAGTGGTGCGTCAGAGGTGGCAGAACTACTTCACACTAACCAGTTTAGGACTACACAAGATTAATACCATCCAGCATCAGGATATAGCTGTGGATTTTACAAATCATTCCTATTTCTAACTTGAGGAGTTGATGTTTTTCCCAGTCCATCTTAAAATATTACTGCTTTAATCACAGATCAGATAAAAAGGACAGCATGTACAACCTCCAACTAGAATCCTGTTGTAGCCTAGACAGTAAAATGATATGACATCAGAAGACTTTAAAATTGCAGCTCTTTTTGGATCCCCCAAAGTGTATCTGCACTCTTCTTCAAACAGGCCTCTTCCTCAGGAGTCAGAGTCACCTTCACAAGGTCTGAGATTCCATTCTGTCCCAAAATGCAAGGAACCCTAAGGAAGACATCATCCTTTATTCCATAGAGACCCTTAATCATGGTGAAAACTGGGTGCACCTGCCTAAGATTCTTCATTGTACTCTCTGCCAAATCTGCTACAGAGAGTCCGATGGCCCAGGATGTGTAGCCTTTGAGTTTGATCACCTCATAAGCACTCTCAACCACCAGTTTGTGAGCCTCTTTCCACTGTTCCTTATGTTTATCAGTCTCTAAATCTGGGTGCGGAGTCTTCAGGGAGACACCAGCAACATTCATTCCACTCCATACAGGTGCACTGGAAACTCCATGTTCCCCAAGGACCCACCCATGACAGCTTAATGGGTGAACTACCAGCCTTTCCCCCATCAGGTAACGGAATTGGGCTGAATCCAGATTGCAACCACTTCCAATAACACGGTTTTTGGGAAAACCACTTATCTTCCAAGCCACGTAGGTCAAGATATCCACTGGATTTGAAACAATAAGCAACTTGCAGTTCAGGCTGTATTTTACAACATTAAGAATGATGAATTTAAAGATGTTCACGTTACGCTGGACCAAATTGAGACGGCTTTCTCCCTCTTGCTGACATGTCCCAGCCATGATAATTACCAGTTTGGAGTTTGCAGTTACATTATAGTCTTTGCCAGAGACAATCTTTGGTGTTCTAAGGAAAAGGCTGCCATGTTGGAGATCCATCATCTCTCCCTTCAATTTGTCTTCGATGACATCAACAAGATCAAGTTCATCTGCCAAGTCCTTCATTAAGATATTGATGGCACGGGCCATGCCAACAGCACCAACCCCAACAACTGTAATCTTATTCTGGGCGGTCTGTTCTTCCTTTAGAAGATTATGAAGCAGCTGATCCTTGAGAGTTGCCACATTGGACTTGGAACCAAAAGGAATCAGGAAGGCACATCAGGTGGTCGTTGGGGCGTGTGGCAATGAGATCTGGAATCAGCGGCAGTGGCTGCAGCACTCCCATTATTAACTCATTTAACCCTGACAACAACCCTACTACCTTGAGTGGATCTAGGGACTTAAATAATAGCATCAGTTCTTTCTCTCTCTATCAGCAAGCTCTGTCTCCACATTACTTTGCATATTAACCTTATTTGCTCCTAGTGCAATACAGGCTTTTTCATGGGAAAGAAGAATAGCAGCAATGTAGGCCTGCATACCTATGACTTGTGAACCAAAAAGAAGAGAGTCATCGTTCATAATAGTTTTAGCAAAAAAAAAAAAAAAGACAGAACAACTGGGGAAGGAGTGGGGGCTTTGGATGTGGACACATCAGAATCACATGGGGTGGGAAAAGATTTTAGAAATGGTAGCAGGGAAGAGGGATAAGAAAGCTGGTCAGGCACCATAACATCTGTCTAGTTCAATCTTTGAGGCAAGAGGGAGCTACTAAAGGGTTTTGAGTAGGGGAGAGACATAGCACTAATCACTCAGACAGTGAGTGAACCTTACCCCCAGCCCAAAATCTACAGCTCACCAGAGCTTTGCTATTCTCATCTAATGCATGATCTTCATTAATCTTCAAAACGAACATTTGAAGAAAGTACTCTTTCCCCCACTTTAAAGGTGAAGAAATTAAATGGTATCTTGAGAGACTTGTAAATGTCAAGTGTCTAATGTATGATAACCATTACGAGTAGTTCTCTAAAGATTTGTGAATGAATAGGTTGAATACTAATATCCATTACATTTCTGGCCTTATGTTAAGTACTGATTAGGGTGGAGAAAGTGATATACATTATGTGGCCCTCACTCCCAAAGAACCTGCAGTGCTGTTGAGGAGATAAGATTTATACACTAACACCTGCCACACAAAATAGAGAATAATACCAGGTAATAAATACAAATTATACCAAGAGATTTGTTGGCCAAGTAGGGTCTCTCTGAGGAGGTGACACTTTATCAAAACCCTGGATAAAGTGAAGATTCTGGGGATGAGGAAAGCCCAGGCAGTTAGCTGCTAAAAGGAGACTTAGAGATTTTCCAATTTAAATTATGGGTTTTGAATATTTTTTAAGCATTGAAATCATTTTGTAAATAAACATTTTGATAGTATCCTAACACATAAAACAGAAATAAGTAGTTCTCTTTGTTTGGAAAGTAGCGGTAGAGGACCAAGTGTCCCCAGCTCTTGGATTTTTGCATGCTGCAATTCAGGACACCTCCTAGAATCTCTAAGATCCCAAGTAACACTGTCTGGGGGAAAAAGTGTTTAAATATGAAATCCTTATTTGACAGATGGGTAAACCAAGACCAAGAGACTAAGTCACTTGCCTTAGAAATCACAGCTACTTAGTAGTGGTTCTGAGTATAGAACTCGTATCTCCTCCCTCAGAAAATAAGACTCCTTCTACCACACTCCATTCCCTCATTCCATAAGTATCGATTAACCTCCAACAATGCCTCAGGCACCAGCTTCATCACTGAAGAAAATGCAATGAGAAAAAAAAAACAACATGCCACTGGCCTTGTGCTGTGTTCATTTCCTATATTAAAAAATAATCACAAAACTAAATACTTAATTATGAATTGTGGTAAGTCCAACAAATAAATGTACCCTGAAGCATTGTAATATGCCCTTCATAAGACTAGGAACAGAAAATAGATTTATCACATGGGCTATAGGAAGGTTTTGTCTTAAGAATTTACATTCTTAGTAATATGCCTCCCCCACGTGACATATGTTGACTCTTTGTATTTTAATAAAGACTTTTCATGATTGAATTCATGCTCACACATCTGCTTTGTCCATCAGACTGAAAAGACTTTAACTTAAATCTAGCCACCAAGTCAGGTGCATTGATTTGAATAAATGCTGTGTACTGAAACACCTTTCTTTTCCTGCAGTATTTACCCAGCATCTAACTATTGACATTTTTCTCTACTTAACATATATGGAGATGACCCTTCTCTCCTCCTTTCCTTAGGGAGTACACACTTTGCAATTGGAAGGAAAATTACATTCTTCAGTCAGATTGAAAATCAATGACATCGCTGGTCACAATCCCCAGGGAGTTTCTCAAGGAGAAAAAACAGTCTTAAGAATTCCACAAGAAGAAATTGAAACATCGTGCATTATTAGTGGGATTATAAAATGGTGATACTTCTGTGGAAAATAGTACGGAAATTCTTCAAAAAATTAAAAATAAAACTATCATATAATCCAGCCATCCCACTTCTGGGCATATAGCCAAAAGAATTAAAAGCAGTCTTGAAGTGATATTTTAACACCCACGCTCATCAGAACACTCGTCACAATAGCTAAGACATGGAAGCAATGTAAACATCCATAGATGGACAAATGGATTAACAAATGTGATTTATTCATGCAATGGAATATTATTCACCCTTTAGAAGAAAGGGAAGTCTTGCATATGCTACAATGTGGGAGAACCTTGAGGATATTAGGCTAAATGAAATAAGTCAGTCACAAAAAGACAAATACTGTTTGATTCCATTTATATGAAGTGTCTAAAGTAGTCAAATTTATAGAAACCGAAAGTAGAATGGTGGTTACCGGGGCTGGTGGGAGGCAGAGAGGGGTGTTGCTTAATGGGTATGGAATTTCAGTTTTTGCAAGATGAAAAAGTTCTGGAGATCTATTTCACAACAGTATGAATATACTTAACAAGCCTGAAATCACTTAGGATCTGGCATTATTTGAAGAATGACCAGCTATGCAATGAACTTTATCATTGTTTCTTTAAAAACATGTCTTTACTTACAAGTACAGTTATGATAGGTTCCCAACTTACAGTCAACTCACTCAACCAAATATGTTTGAGGTAGGGGGTGGGAGTATGATAAAAAATGCTTTTTTCTAAAAGTTTCTTTGTTCAGAGTTTCAAATTATCTCTCATTACTTCTAGATCTCAAAGATGGGGTCTCACTCTGTCGCCCAGGCTGGAGTACAGTGGCGCGATCTCAGCTCACTGCAACCTCCGCCTCCCATGTTCAAGCCTCAGCCTGCCTCAGCCTCCTGAGTAGCTGGGACTACAGGTACATGCTGCCACACCCAGCTAATTTTTTTATTTTTTAGTAGAGATGGGGTTTCACCATATTGGCCGGGCTGGTCTTCAACTACTGACCTTGTGATCTGCCCGCCTTGATCTCCCAAAGTGCTGAGATTACAGGCGTGAGCCACTGCACTGGGCCTAATTAAATATTTTTTTAAATAGATGACACTTCCCCATGTCTAGGAATCTTTTGGAGGTCTTCTCTGGAATTATATCAAAAATACTTCTCAAACCTTTTGTTCATAAAGTGGACTTGGCTCTAAACAGAAAGTAAAAGACAATTATAAGGCGGCTTCTCTAGAGTCTGCAGACCCTTTCTCTAATTTTTTAGCTATAAGCAGTTGACCTTACATATTTTATTTCACCTTTTAACTTCATGACTAAGTTTTCCAGTATGAAATGGGGGTGAAAAAAGAATATACAATTTCAGAAAGCCATACCAGCACTTCAGACACAAATTATATACACTAAACCTTGTTCACAAGAGGCTGCAAATATTTAGTTAAGCCTTTCTTTAATTTCTGCACTGTATACTTCTGTGTTTTGCACAGCCCATTTAGTACACTATGCTTTTAATGTTATCTATTTTTAGCCCAATAATTCATAGGAATTATATAAACTATATAACTTCAATTGTATGACACTTCTCACTGCATCTTGCCCTGGTAAGCATGTAAGAAATGGCATTGATGATGGTGCAATTTGGGTTCATGCTCTAAACAATGTCACAGAAGTGTCTGAGCTCTCTTTGCTGGCATCAATAAAAATGTAGTTAGGAAATAAACTCTGGAAGCCACACTAGACAACCACTGAAGACACACTGGAGATGGCTAAGCAGAAGCACAGGTGCCATTGAAAAGATATGGTCTAAGTGGACTGATCACTTTGGGCTGCTTTTCTTTGCTTTTATTCTATAGCATTAAGTCAATTCATTCATTCATCTAACATTTATTAAACACTAAGCATATGTTAACCACTACTTTGGTGCTGGAAGTAAAACAATGAATATAATGTATACAATGAACTATTAAAAGCCTGGGCTTTTACCCTACTTGCAAGCTAACAAATTAGCTTGCCACATTTACTTGAATGCTGGCAGAACACACAAAACTTGTGAGTTTGAGACAAAGAACAGTTTATCACGCGTAGCAATAGTAGCAGTAACCAGTGTATTAACATTTGCACCACTTACCTAAAATTCAACCACAGGACAATGTAAAGAAGGTCATATAATACCTGCATCTGCAGTAGTATGCATTATAAGATACCATGGGAGGATCAAGGATGGGCTAAGAGAAACATTCAGAGAAGGCTTCTCAGAGGACATAAATGCCAGGGCTGATGCTAAAAGGAGGAATAGGAAGGAGCAGATATAGAAAACCAGATGGGTCATTTTAACCAGCAGTCTTTCTAAGACCACAGGCATGGGTATGTGAGTAGTTTGCTACAAGTAGAAAAATCACAAGTTGGGAGTCACTGAAGCTTAAAGCAGAAGGCCAAGGGTAAAGGAAGATGAAGTGAGATAGGCAAGCAAGACCTAGAGTTTGGAGAGCCTTTGATATCTTGCCAAAGAGCTTAGTCTTTTCCCTGTTGGCATTGGAGAGCCACTGGACGTCACAAGCAAATAGGTTTGCATTGGATAGATAATGCTAAACAGAAAGGCATCTATGTCTTTGGCATATTGCTGTGATTCTGATATGATATAGCAAGTCCCCAGCAATCTCCAGCAACCTCTGATAACTCACAGCAAACGATGTGTGTGGTTGCCATCAACCATCCTTGTGCATTCTTTGATAATTCAGTAGGGCTGTTTGCACTTCTGAGTCCTGACAAGTGTGCTCTCACTCTCACATTCACCCTATGTCTCCAACAGTGTACCAGAGCTGTGTTTCTTGCAGCATACTTACCAACCCCCACTGTCTTCAGAGTAGTTTAATCTTGTTCCCTGGGGTTTTAACAGTCACTGATAAAGATATCTAATTCAGCATTTTTCTATAATCTAATTTCCTCCTCTGACAAATGCTGTCACTGAAAAATGATGGAGAATTTCCTGACGCCTTCTGTTTTCCTTACTGAGGCCCCTCTAGAGCATTTTGGCATGTGTTATTGATGGGGCCCCTGAATACTGGGAAGAGTGCTGATATCACAGTTTCTAATCATGGATAGAAACTAAGGGCTGGGTAGGGGGTCTTTTTAATCATCTATTTCCAAGAAATGGGAATGTAAATCTTTTTAGAATTCTTCGACTTAGATCCAGTGGGTCCTTTAATTAGACATCACCAGAAGTTGTTTGGACATAAAATATACCCTAGATACTTTGTCATCACTAAATGTTACAAAATGGCACCTAGATCTGTCACAACTCTAATTATGAGGGATCAAAAAGGCCTGACTTGATCTCAGAAACTTCTGCCTCCCAAAATTTCAAGACCAAAATTTATTCTGCAGGGCACTCCTTCCATGACACATTGAACCAGCATCCTTTTAGCAAAGTAAATGCTCAGTACTACGGCCAATGGAGTAGGAATTTATTACCTATCTTGTCCATGCTTTTCCATTGATCTGTTATTTTGCTCAACTTATGCCACCATATCTTGGAACCAAGCAGGTATTTGTCAAGGATTTTTGTCTTCTTAAGTAGAGAATCCTCTAGAAATTGACTTTTCACTATCATCAGTAGAAATATTGAGCATATTGTAACCCTGGGTTCTTAGGGTGGCCCTTAGGATTTTAAAACCATAAACTGCATCATCCAATAGACAGCAGCACATCATCTGTAACCTCTGAAGTGATGATCAAATGTTACTAGATCAGTACATGAAGAGAGGAATGTGAGTGATCTAACCTACTCTAACATGGCTGATCTCAAATGAGTATTAATTACTCCAATTATTGCAAATTGCATATGTAATGCAATATTCGGTAGCCTTTTTCAATTTCCAAAGCTATTTCATAAACATTAACTTGTTTGATTATTATAAAACACTATGATTTTGGCATGACTGTGTTCATCTCACACACAGTAGAATCAAAGACTTGTAGCTGCATTTTTGCAGCAAGAGGCTGCCTCTAAGGCTTGTATTCATAGAATATATTCACGGAGTTTCAAGGGATATTAGTGATGAACTGGCCATGGCTGAACTGGCCATTGGTCTTCTTTTTACAGAAGAGAAATTCAAAACCCAGAAATGTGCCCAAGTTCCCAGAGGTAAGGGTGGGATTAAACATAAGCTCAGGTCCTTTTTTTCCAAGCCAGCATTCCATGTTATGTGGCTTGTGTCTTTGCAATGTATTTCATAATTTCTAATTTCCCTGTGGTAGGGAGAAACCTACCAATCTTAGCATTTTCATCTGAAGTGATGTCAAGTCTTCAGTGTGTCAGGGTGTCCCTAATGCTCTAATCTGCTGGATCATGGGACAGCTTAACAACATTGCACAGCCCAGATCTAACAAGGCCCTGTTGTTGACTCTCAGGTGCAAGCCTATCTTCAGCATAAAATGTCATTTGTTCACAAATGAAGAACCTTCAAGAAAGTTAATATTTTGAATTCAGATCAGTTCCATATAATACATCTGTAAAAGAACAATGGAGTAGCTTGGTCATGCATGGAATCATGGGTAGCAATAGTGGTATAGAGTCAGAGGCTCTGGGATTGAAGGAAGCCTTGGCATTTACAAGTTGTGTGACCTTGGAGAAGTGGCCTCATCTTTCAGAACCTCAGTTACTTGTGGATAAAATGAGGGTTTTTCTTTTAGACATCTCCAGGAGTTGACATAAATTTTAAATGGAATAATATGTACAACCATAAATGTTAATTATCAAAGTTAATCATATTATTTATGTAGAAAATAGGACACTTCTGAAAATTTGAGCATAGCAAAATTTTTTCCACGTTGCAGATTCAAAATTTCCTCTAGAAAGAATACCAATTCTGGGGTTTTTAAAAAAACATATTTTGAAGCATAATATGTATAAAGTGCATAAAACACATTAATTAAGGGTAGAGTTGATGAATTTACACATTCATTTACGCTCATGTAACCAACCTCTAGATCAAGATATAGGACATTTTCTGCACCCCAAAAGGTTTCCTCATTTCCATGTCCAGTCAATACTCTCCGCCAGCACTCGGAGTTGAGCACTATTTCAGCCCCACTCCTGGTTCTCAGGCCTCTGGACTCAAACTGGAACTTACACTATCATCTCCTCTGTTTCTTAGGACTTCAGATTTGGACTGGACCCACACCACTGGTTCTCATGGGCCTCCAGCTTGCAGAGAGCAGATCATGAGACTCCTCAGTTTCCATAATTGCATGGGCCAAACCCTCACGATAAATCTTTTTCTATATATCTATATGTCATCTATTGATTCTGTAGATGAGTTTTGTTTTTCTTGAACTTTGTATACATGGAATAATATAGTTTGTATTGTCATTTGTCTGTGAAATTTATCCACGTCTTTCACATACAAATAGTTTCTTCATTATGACTGCATATTATTGCATGAATATTAAACAAATTATTTATCCATTCTCTGTTAGTGGACATTTGGATTGTTTCTAGTTTGGGGCCATTATGAATAAAGTTGCTATGGACATTCTTGTGTATATCTTTAGGTGGACCTGTGTACTAATTTCTCTTTAGGTGGACCTATGTACTAATTTCTCTTTAGGTGGACCTATGGACTAATTTCTCTTTAGGTGGACCTATGTACTAATTTCTCTTCCGTATATTTTCAGGTCTGAAATTGCTATATCATAAACTGTTGTATGTTTTAGCCACAGCATTTTGAAACAGAGTTTTAAGTAATAGCATTAACTTCCAAGTCCAGTCAACCCTAGCCTGACTAAATCTGTGGATTTATTAGAGTCAATAAGCCAATAAATATTGGTTTAACACCTGCTATGTGTCAGGAATTGTGATTGTTAATTTTATGTGTCAACTTGACTGGGCTAAGGAATGCCCAAATAGCTGGTAAAACATTATTTCCAGGTTTGTGAGGGTATTTCTGGAAGACATTATCATCTGAATTGGTAAAAAGAGTAAAGAAGATCACTTTCACTAACGCAGGCGGGAATCATCCAATCCATTGAAGACCTCAATAAAACAAAAAGACAGAGGATGGGCAAATTTGCTCTCTGCTTGAGCTGGAACATTTATCTTCTCTGGCCTTCAGACACTGGCACTCCTGGTTCTCAGGCCTTTGGACTCAGACTGGGACTTACACTATCAGCTCCTCTGGTTCTCAGGCCTTCGGGTTTGAACTGGACCCACACCATTGGTTTTTGTGGGCCTCCAGCTTACAAGTGTCAGATCATGAGACTTCTCAGCCTCCATAACTGCATGAGGTGATCCCTCATGATAAATCTTTTTCTATATATGTATATATTGCCTATTGATTCTGTTTATCTCGAAAGCCCTGACTAAATACAGGACTACAACAGTGAGCAAGGCAGGTGTGAGCTTCTCTTCATGAGGCTTACCATCTAATTAGAGCAGGACATCTAACTAGAAATGGGAACATGATGAGGGTCATGAGGGGAAGTGAAAGTCACTACAGGAGCATATAACAAGCATTCTAATGTGCTCTTAGGTTGAGTGCATTTCCCTATTTTTACTAAAAGCTGAGTTTTCCAACCAAATGGACAAGAATGAGTTGTGATCAAAGCACTTTGGGCTCCTTTTGCAGTTTTTCCATTAAGCTGTTTTGTGACTTGAGGCAAAACCCCTACCTTCCTGAGTCTCATTTGCAGTACGAATATCATCTTATATGTGCTTCACAGCGAATTGCTCCTCTTAAGTTGTTCGAAGAAATGAGTTTGTAAAGTAGTCACTGGTTATGCAAACTAGACAGTAGAAGTCAGACAAGGAGTCCTGAAGCTTTTCCGACTACAAAAAGATATTTAATCCCCTTATATTCAAGTGAAGTAACAGAAAACTTGGTTTCTCTACAAACAATGTGTATCTTTAGCTATAAGAATAATTGTTGGGCTGGGCACGGCGGCTCACGCATGTAATCCCAGAACTTTGGGAGGCCAAGGTGGGTAGATCACCTGAGGTCAGGAGTCCAAGGCCAGCTTGGCCAACATGGCGAAACCCTGTCTCTACTAAAAATAAAAAAATTAGCCAAGTGTGGTGGTGCGCACCTGTAATCTCAGCAACTTGGGAGGCTGAGGCAGGAGAATCACTTGAATCCGAGAGGCAGAGGTTGCAGTGAGCTGAGATCACACCATTGCACTCCAGCCTGGGCAAAAAGAGCAAAACTCAGTCTCAATAAATAAATAAATAAATAAATATTTTTAAAAGAATAATTGTTAAAATCACAGGAGATTACTGTTAACTCATCATGTTTTTAAATGACAGCCTAGTAAAATCTGTATGATTACTAAATCAGATTCAGGTATCATTCTTCAAGGAAGTACCCTCATCACAACATAAAATGCAATATGTGTTTTTATTTTTTATTTTATTTCTTTATTTGAGACAGATTCTCACTCTGTCGCCAAGCTAGATAGAATACAATGGCCCAATCTCGGCTCACTGTAGCCTCCCTCTCCCAGGCTCTAGCAATCCTCCCACCTAACCCTCTGGAGTAGCTGGAACGGGGTGCACATTATTACTTCATCTGGCTAAGTTTTGTATTTTTTGTAGAGACATGGTTTTGCCGAGTTGCTCAGGCTGGTCTCAAACTTCTGGGATCAAGTGATCTGCCTGCCTCAGCCTCCCAAAGTGCTGGAATTACAGGTGTGAGCCACCATGCCCAGCCTCAATGTATGTTTTTAGTATCTTCTAAGCCAGCAATCCTCAAAGGAGTCAGGGATGACTGGTCTCTGAGACCATTTCAGGGGATGCATGAGGTCAAATTATTTTTATAATAATACCAAGATATTCTTTTCCTTGTTTGCTCACATTCTCTCATAAGTATAGAATGCAATTTTCCAGAGGCTACATGACATGTGACATCACAAGAGATTGAATGCAGGAGCAGATGTGAAGATCCAGCTGTTTTCCATTAAGTCAGACACTAAAGAGACTTGCAAATAGATAAAACAACACCACTTTTTCACCAATTTTTTATTTTCAAAGATATAGTTATTTTTTATGAAAATAATAATGTTTACATGTAATAAAGGTATTGTTTCTTTCAAATAAATATTTCTGTTTTAATTTCTAACACAGTAAATATATAGATATAACTCACATATATAAAAGCTCTTTGGGGTCTTCAATATTTTTTAGAGTGAAAAGTAACCCTGAGAATAAAAAGTTTGAGTACTAAGTAAATGTCTTGCAAATGGTCTCAATCTCCTTATGTAACAAGCTCCTGGATTAGCAGTTTCTATCTCCTTATGTAACAAGATTGTCAATCAGTCTGGCTTTAGTCATGATTGTAGTAGCCAAGACTGAATCAAAGAAAATAGAGCTTATGGAAGCTAAGAAACAATGAAGGGCTTATATATTCCATCAAAGAATATTGGGAAGATATTTATTCTGTCTCCACAAATTGTGTCATGCTTCATGCTTCATGACTGTATATTTACATTCATGATTTTATTTAATGCTCAGAACTTAGGTAGACAGAAAAGGTGTTAGTCCAGCTACTCGGGGGGCTGAGGCAGGAGAATCGCTTGAACCCTGGAGGCGGAGGCTGCAGTGAGCCAGATAGCACCACTGCACTCCAGCCTGGGTGACAGAGTGAGACTTCATCTCAAGAAAAAAAAAAAAAAAAGAAAAGGTGTTAGTCTCCTGATTTTACAGCTGAGGAAATTGACCTAGAGGAGCTCAGTGAATTGAGCCATGGCCACAAAGCTAACAGGCTGGACTGGGATTGGAACGTAGGTATCTGTGATGCCCTATCTAGTGCTCTTTCCATGTAGCAGAACGTAAGAATTTTATGTAAATATTCTCCAAGTTAACTTTGAATCTCAGTAGTTTGTAATTCCATAATTCTTAATCAATGTTATCCTCCTGGTATTGTTTTCTTCAAAAAAAGTCAACATCATTTTTTTTCTCTAAAACTTACTCTCACCAAACCTGAAAAGAGCTTAAGAGAAGCTAATTTTCTGGAAGCATCTTTATACTTGAAGGGTAGAAAAGTATCCATCTTGTCTTTACATTGACTAAAAGTAAGCATAGTCTAATGGGAACTAGAAGCAAATATATCTTCTGAGAAAGAACTAAGAGTTAATACATATTCCATAAAAAGGCTGGAGACTGTCTTTAGCAGACTGATAGCAGTTAAGTACCTTAAGAGAACCAAGTGAGTTTGTTTTTTGTTTTTTTGTTTTTTGGTTTTTGTTTTTTTGAGACAGAGTCTCGCTCTGTTGCCCAGGCTGGAGTGCAGTGGCACGATCTTGGCTCACTGCAAGCTCCGCCTCCCAGGTTCACGCCACTCTCCTGCCTCAGCTTCCCGAGTAGCTGGGACTATAGGCGCCCACCACCACGCCCGGGTAATTTTTGTATTTTTAGTAGAGATGGGGTTTCACCGTGTTAGCCAGGATGGTCTCGATTTCCTGACCTCGTGATCCGCCCGCCTTGGCCTCCCAAAGTGCTGGGATTACAGGCGTGAGCCACCATGCCTGGCCGAGAACCAACTGAGTTTTTAAATCAAAAAAAAAAAAAAAAGCTTTTTGCAATCCTTTCCTAAAACCAGGTGTTGAATAGTTGTCTCATGATTTATCGATAATTTTCTGTTCTCTCTAAAGCTCTGCACAACTTGATGGATTTTCCTCCACAATTTGATTTATTTCTTAAACCCATTATTAAGTAATGTCTGACACTTCCATTTCTGCTTGAGATTAATGGCATGCCAAATTCTAATTTATAGAATCAACTAAAATGTCACATAAAATGCAAAACATGAATTGTTTACTGAGTAAGGTGGTCTGGTTTTAAGGAGACAAAGATCATAGTTTCAATTTGGGAGTGGCTAAAGAGATTAAAATCACAAAGACAAACTCTGTTATGGCTACATTCACAAGAATACCAATAATTTGAAGTAACTGAGCCAGATACTTAGAGCCAGGAGTACCTTTAAGCATGGTTGTTAGGTAGGCTTCAAAAATTTCTAAATATAAAAGCATTTTAATACTTATTAATGAATAATCAATCACTTTCAAAATATGTCAATGCCTTCTACTAAGAAGGAGCTTTTTTGACTTCTCCAAATAAAGCTTAAACAAATGAAGTATAAACTTCCAACTTTTGACTGGGTGTGGTGGCTCACACCTGTAATCTAAGCATTTTGAGAGGCTGAGGCAGATGGGTCACCTGAGGTTGGGAGTTCAAGTATCCATTAGACCAACATGGACACGCCATGTGAAACCCCATCTCTACTAAAAATACAAAAAAAAAAAAATTAGCCAGGTGTGGTGGTGCGTGCCTGTAATCCCAGCTCTTCGGGAGGCTGAGGCAGGAGAATCTCTTGAATCTGGGAGGTGGATGTTGCAGTGAGCTGAGATCGTGCCATTGCACTCCAGCCTGGACAACAGAGCAAGACTCTGTCTCAAAATAAATAAATAAATAAATATACACGTACATACATACACAAACTTCCAACTTTTACATTTGAAAAAATCATATGGTATTAGTTATTTTGTTATTAGTAGTAAAACTGTGGAATTACGGAGAAGGAGCTGGGTTTGAGAGCTGGAATGGAGAGTGAAGAAATAGTTTTTCTTTTGAAACTACCTCCTTAAATTTGACTAGAGAATTCTAAACCATCCCCCCATAACTGAAATGAAAGATCACAAATCTGCCAACTTTTGGTGTTGGAACTGTTTTTATAACAGAAGGATAGAAGGCTACACTTGCCAAAACAAGAGAGTGAGGGGGGAGAAATCCTTCCATTCTAAATGAAGATCCTTTAGAGTACCCAGGAATGGCAAATCAACACTAAGTTGTATTTTCTCCTAAGCAAGTCATCACATTTCAGCAGCAATTTAGCTTTAGCAAAAACAATAATAAATTCCCTTTATAAAAAGGCCAGCTACCATAGTCACAGGTTGGGCCGTATGGTCATCAGAGAATTCGAAAAGAAAGCAAGCTTTGAAAATGTGGCCTGCTGTGCTTTTGTACACTCCCAGACTACTGCCACAATAAAGCATTCCTGGTCAGTTGCAGAGTTAGGGAGGCAATTTCCCCAGAATAGCTGATAAAATGCCCCATCTGTTTTCATAAACTGCTGCAAACAAAGGCTCTTCACCTGAGTATTTTCAGGCATCACTGAGTTTACCTCTACATTAAAAAAAAAAAGTGTTCATCAATGTAAATTAATGGCCCCCATTACACAAATTGAAACTTGGGAATTTATTTCTGTTTTTTTTTTTTAACTTGGGAATTTAGAAAAGAGGCAACATCCAAGAGGGTTCAGAATTTCTTTTTCTTTAAACCAAGCTCTATTTCTATGTCTATGCATCCATGCAATGGCACATTGCCTTTCTACTCCATATTAGAAATTTATAGCATATGTTTTCAAATTATTTACTAGTATACATAAATATTAATTAAATGGATGATTTCTTTTAAGATTATGCTTAATTGCAATGTAACATAAATCTTGGCCAAGTAAATATCTTGAGACATTTATGGCAGATTCTGCCCCCTAGGCAAAGGTTTCTTGAGCTCTGTTTTGTGGGAGTGTAGCATCTGCTTACTATCAAGAGGCAAGCAAATGCATTTTATGGTGACTGTTTCCTGGAGAAATAAACAGGGGGAAAAAAACCTTAATTTTTCAACATCCATTGTTTTAAACCTTAAAAACCCTTAAATTTAGCAGCACTTTTACAACTAACGATCTGGTTTTATAGTAAGAACCTAGAGCTAGGGGAACTCTATTTCCTTTAGAGCCACTTGAAAGTAGACAATTGCTCTGTTAAGTGGTCTCTTGGCAGTAGGATATGTTAGATATCTTTTCAGTCAAGCCAAAACTGATTTAAAGAATCTTGAAATGGCCACATCTCTTTAAACATGTCTGATTCATAGGTTATCTAAATGCTGTTTTACGGTATTTTATATGCTAAAAACCTGTTGATTTTGTTACTTTTAGAATCAAACCAAGTAAATGTTCTCCTCTCTAAAAAAAATCTTAGATCAGAATCTAACTAGCAGGGGGCTGCTCTTTGGTGGTCTCCTGGGCGAATGTAATCGAGCATTTATGATGCGGTCATCTGGCAAACAGACCTTTGGTTCAGTTCATTACTAAGCTACAGTCACTGGAGTCAAGGATTCTAATCCTAGGACAACTTTTAACCTCCCACAGAATTTGCTTTCTGTGGGTTACACTTTGGCAATATGTTTCTCTTGACTTACATTAAGGGACACTGTGTATACATGTAGAACACCCACTGTTTCATTTATTGTTAGGAGTGTAGCTTTAAAAATATTGTTAATTACATCAGGAATTTTTAAAAACTAATATTTATAAGACATGTAGTATGCTACCACTTTGTATGCTTCACTTCATTTAAAACTTTAAAACTCTCAACAATACTGTGAGGAAAGCACTTTTATTATGATTTTGCCCATAGGAAATACAGGCTTAGGAGCTGTAAATGAAAAGAACAAAGAATAGAAGTCAGGTCTATCTAATGCCAAAAAAACAGCTATCCAGCATATGAGACCCTCATGGAAAAGCTATCTGAGGTCTAGTCACTCAAGGAGGCTTCTAATTTTCCAGGGTGCAGCATGCTTTTCTTTGTGGACAATGAAGAGCATGCAATCTGCATTGTATTCAGTTCTCTTACTTTGGCCACGACTAAGCTCTTCTTTTTTTTTTTTCTTTTTTTAATAGAGAATAGTACAAAGTAGAAAGTTTTTAAAACTAACAAAATTCTATCATCCAGAAATCCCTGAAATCAGCTCTTTCTGAAGATAAAAATAACTGATGATATGCAATGTTGGTGAGAGAAATACAAGACAGTCACATTTATATCCTGCTAGTGCAAGAGAAAAGAGGGGAAATCTTTCTGGAAAGCCATTTGGCAGCTAACTAAAGAATTTTAAATGTCTGGTCCTTAAGCAATATCACTTAAAGGACACTGTCCTACAACATTAGGAAAAGGAAAAAAAATTTATAACTTTTAAGTTATTTTATGAACGTATAAGTAATTTTATATATAATACTTTGATCATCAGGTATTATTTATTTCTAAAAGAATAGAATTAGAAACAACAAACACCTAAAATTAGAACATTTTTAAAATTGTGATATATACAAAAAATAAACTACCACACCTCTTTAAAATTCAAATTACTAGGCCAGGTACACCTATAATCCCTGCACTTTGGGAAGCTGAGGTGGGAGGATTGCTTGAGGCCAAGAGTCTGAAAAATCATATCAGTTATGGTATAATGTAAGTGAAAAAAGCAAGCCATAATATGATATTATGTAATTAAAAAAATTAGTTACTTCAATAGGTAATATAGTGATATTACATTAATATTAGTACAGGCAGGATGCAGTGGCTCATCCCTGTAGTCCCAGCACTTTGGGAGGCCGAGGCAGGTGGGGCATTTGAGGCTAGGAGTTCGAGACCAGCCTGAGCAACAGGGTGAAACCTCATCACTACTAAAAATACAAAAATTAGCCAGGTGTGGTGGCACATGTCTGTAATCCCAGCTACTCAGGAGGCTGAGACACGAGAATCTCTTGAACCCAGGAGGCAGAGGTTGCAGCAAGCTGAGATCTCCCCACTGCACTCTAGCTAGGATGACAGAGAGAGACTCTGTCTCAAAATATACATATATAAAATATATAAATATATATATTTATGTATTATATATGTATTATACATATATATGTATTTAATATGAATGTATTGATGCTATTATTGATATAATAAATTGATTGAATATTAATATAATATTGATATCAAGTATTTTGATGTATATGTTGATACTAATATAATTATATGTATATAAATTAACATATTGATCAAATATTAATATGTTGATATTATATTCACATTATTATTAATAGCTAAAAACCTGAGTTTTTTTCCTCTATTCCAGGCTCTGTTTTAATCCCTTCTTATGGATTCTTTTATTTAGTCTTTGTAACAACACTGTAAAATAAACACTCGGTTTTTAAAAATAACTCTAAAAACTATTTAGAAATAACTTCTCACTTATAGAAAACTTGTAAGAATACTATAAAGAACTGTTCTACATTGTTCACTTGGATTTACCAATTAACAATTTGCCATATTTGCTTTATCTTTCTTTGTTTCTCTGTCTCTGTCTGTCTCTTTCTAGATACACACACACTTTCTGAACAAGTTGGGCAAGTTGTGTATCTCTTGTTCTTTTATCCCTAAATACTTCACTGTATGTTTCCTTAGAAAAAGGGCATTTTGTTATATAATCACAGTATAAAAATTAATATCAGGAGATTTTACACTTACACAATACTTTCATGCTGTATTGTCTCAATAACATCCATCATAGCAAATTTTTTTGAGATCCAGGATTTAATCTTGGATCACTCATTGCATTCAGATGTTGTATCTGTTTAGTCTCTTTCAATCTGATACAGTTCCTCAGCTTTTGTTTTTAATGACAGTAAACTTTTGTAAATGCTTGGGCCATGCATTTTGTAGATTTCCCCTAAATTTCTGTTTGTCTTCATTTTTATGGTGTTTGCAAATTAGTGATCTTCTAACTCCATCATTCCTGAATTTCTCCTGTAAGAAAGAGATTTCTTTTTTCTTTTATTTATTTACTTATTGTCACTATGGACTCACAATTCTTACTTTATTCAGTGAGTTATAATCCTGTATTGTTGTTATTTATTTTCTTTTTTATAAGTCCTGTGATGGTTAATTTTATGTGTCAACTTAATTGGACCACAGGATGCCCAGATATTTGGTCAAACATGATTATGAATGTTTCTGTGAGGATGTTTTTGGATGAGATCAACATTCAAATTAGTAGGCTGAGTAAAGCAAATTGCCCTTTTAATGTGGGTGGGCCTCATTCAATTAGCTAAGGCCTGAACAGAACAAAAAAAGTTAGCTCTCCTTCACAAAAGAGAGCATTCTTTCTGCCGGGTGGCCTTCGAGCTGGGAGGTCGATTTTTCCTGCCTTCAGACTAACTGAGATATTGTTTCTCCCTAGGTCTTGAATCTGCTGGCCTTTGGACTGAAACAACACCATTGATTCTCTTGGTTCTCAGCCCCTCAGGCTCACATGGAAACTATACCATCAGCTCTTCCAGGTCTCCAGCTTGCCACATAGATCTTGAGACTTGCCAAGACCTTCATTATTGCATGAGCCATTTTTTCATAACACGTCTCTTGTTTTTTATTGATCCATTCATCCTATTGGTTCTGTTTCTCTGAAGAACCCTAATACAAACTCCCATTGTTTTTTAAGTACATCTTTACTTTTTAGCCAAGAATATGCTTCAGGCTCATCTTGGTTTTTCTCTTCCCTGGCCCTGGAATCAGTCATGAATTCTAGCACCACTATCTATTTTTAATGGGGCATGATATTTGCAAGCAAAAGTGCACTGTTGTTATTGTTGTTTGCTTCTAAGTCTTTTTAGCAGGCAGTTAGGGAATGTGTGTGTGTCCATAGATACATATAGATGTATCTGTATACACCTATAATAGTGTTAATGTGCATATATACACCTATAAGTGGACAAGCATATATACACATATGTGTGTATATAGATATACAGATATTCATACTAATACCTCTAATTACAATCCAACACCAAACACTACAGTGCTCCTCACAGCCTTCCTGTTTTTTATTGGTATCCTTGTTCTCAAACTATGAAAATCTGGTTGTCAGCATAATCAATATATTTACTCATTTGCTCAGTCCTACCATACACAGAAAGTAATTTCAGAATAGCTAACTCATACATTGTGGAAATCAAACCTAATATATATAGTTCAGCTTTGTCTTTTAGTGGACAATAGCCGAAGTTCTATGAGTTTGTTCTTTTTCACTGTTCAGTATGGTCATGTTATTCATTTAAAGGTTAGGTTGATCTACTTCTGTTTGTATTCCATTTTAGGGTTTTTCCCCTACACCCTTGTTGATCTAATTTTTTTCAGAGTGAAAAACATGAGCATGATGCCAAAAGTCAAAACTTCACTTTTACCTTGTTCCTATCCATCTCCTGCAGGTAATCAATCTCGTTAGTTTCCAATTCATCCTTCCTGAGATGTATATTATCACTTTCGTTTCTTACAGGACATATAGCATACTCTATGTACTCCTATGCCTTTTGCTTTTTTCGCAGTAAATTATTTCATCTTTGTTTATGGAGATTTTTTAAGAATCTCCCTCCGTCACCAGGCTGGAGTGTAGTGGCTTAATCATGTTTTACTCCATCTTTGGCCTCCTGGGCTCAGGTAATCCTCCTACCTCAGCCTCCTGAGTAGCTGGGACTACAGGTGCATGCCACCATACCCAGTAAATTTTTAAATTTTTTGTAGAGAAACGGTCTTGCCATGTTGCCGAGGCTGGTCTCGAACTCCTGAGCACAAGTGATCTACCTGCCTCGACCTCCCAAAGTGCTGGGATTATAGGCATAAGCCACTGCACCCAGCCTGGAGATATTTTTGCAGTTTTTCATGATGTGGATGTTCCATACCTTATTCAATAAAAATGTCCTATATTTGGGGATTTAGGTCATTTCTAATACTTTAAAATTATAAATAATACTACATTGAATAACCTTGTGCATATATATTTTTATATTGTTGAGATCTATCTTCAGAGTAAATTCCTTGAAGTGGGATTATTGTACCAAAATGTAAACACACTGTGGTCTGATTAGGCATTGCCACATTCCACTCCATACGGATGTACCATTTTGTGCTTTCACTAGCAATATGTGGACATGCCTGTTTTTTTCCTGCCTCCCTGAAAAAGTACATTGTCAAGTTAATTTTTTGCCATTAGTTTGCACTTTTCTCATAACATTAAACATTTTGTATATGATTAAAATTAAACATTTTGTATGTGTTTAATGGCCATTTCAATCTTTTTTGGTGAGTTATCCCTCATGTCTCTTATTTTATAATAAATCTCTAGTAGAAAAATATTTTTCTCATAGAAGAACATTTGCCAATTTTTCTATTAGGTTTTTGCTATCATCCCTCTTGAACATATGAAGCAACTGGCTCAAAGAAGAGTAACCCAGGGCCATTCATGTAGGAATTGCTGGAGCTGAAACTGCATATTACCATATAAAGAGAAAATTGCACAACATAATTTTTGTTGTTCTTTGGACTTTTCTATGTGACTCCCAAAATTTCCTGCCAGAGTATTCAGATATTACTTTGATAATTAAGAGGAAAAATGAAGTAAATTTTTTTAAATGAAAGAAATAGAAGAAAACCCAGCTGTTCCTTAAGTCACAACAGCTTTCCACAGTCTGCCAGGAGAATCTGCACCTGGAAGGTGGGAGCGGCCAAGCATGCAGGCTGCCACCTGCCAAAGGCTAGAGGAGTTTACCCTATTTGTGTTTATTTTAAATGAAAAAGTAAAAACAAAGGGAGAAGTAAGTAGAAAATATTGATAAGGTGACATTTGAGATGAATGATGCTTCATACTGAACCCAAGCTGCAAGTGGGGAAGAGAGACACACCCTCTAAAATCCATGACTTGAGATTCTCAAGAGAAACAAGAAGGAGGGAAAGGAGAGAGCTCACCAGTAAGACATAAATCTCAGAGGCTGTCTGGGAGTCTCAGGAGTGGCTTGAGTGAGGTTTTCAACATAGAGAGGAATGAAGAAGTTATGCAACAAATCTGCTACTTTGGAAAATTGAAAAACGGCGAAGGCTGGGGAGATGAGGCATAAATCATTCGTCTGCTAGGCAGTGGATTTCAGTCCCGACCGTAATTAACATCACCAGAGGAACATTTAAAGCAAACAGATGTTTGGCCCCATCCTTAGAAATTAAATCAGAATCTCAGGGGTGGGATGCTAAGATCCTGTTGAGAACCGCAGGTCTAGCAAATGTACAAGAGGCACAGAACTTCATGGATGTTTTCAGAGTATCTTTCAAGGATAAGAGAAAGAGATCAGCTCTGGATTTTAACTCAACAAATCTACCTATCAGTGCAGATAAAGAAATTATGTCACCATTGTTCCCATCATTATCATCATCATCCTCATCATCGTAGCTCCCATTTAATAAACACCTGATTATGCCCCAGATTCTATGGTAGGTACTTTATACTCCTTACATATTTTATTCTTCACAGCAACTCTTCAGGATAGTTTTGGTTTATTTAAGAGTTGATGAAATGAAGGCTTAGAGAGATTAAAAAATTTATCCAAGTCAATTATTGGCATTTTTTTAATCCCATTCAGTACTGTGATTATATAACATTGGTTCATATTTATCAACTTCACCAACTATACTTTCTTTAAAATAAAGCAATTTCACTCCTGGATAATACAACCAAGAGAATTGTGTATTAGGCTATTTTTGGTTTGCCATTAAAAAAAACCTGAGAATGGGTAATTTATACAGAAAATAGGTTTATTTGGCTCATGGTTCTGCAGGCTGTAAACAAAGCACAGTGCCAGCATCTGTTTCTGGTAAGGGCCTCAGGAAGCTTCCAATCATGGAAGATGGTGAAAGGGGAGCAGACGTCTCACATGGCTAGAGCAGGAACAAGACAAAGGGAGGTGCCACATACTTTTAAACAATCAAATCTCATAAGAACTCACTCACTATCACAAGGACAGCACCAAGCTATTTGTGAGGTACCTGCCCTCATCACCCAAACACCTCCCACCAGGCCCCACTTTCAACATTGGGGATTACATTCAACATGCGATTTGGAGAGGACAAACATTCAAACTATATCAGAGTGCATATATCTGCAAAAAGACTTATGCAAAATAGTCATAGCAACTCTATTCGTAATAGCCATGACATAGAAACAAAAGAAATGTGCATTAGCAGAAGAAAGAATAAACAAATTGGTATAACCATATACAACAAACTTCTAAACTTATATATAAAACAACATGGGTGAGTTTCTTTTTTTTTTATTTTCTTTCTTTTTGAGATGGTGTCTTGCTCTGTCACTCAGGCCAGAGTGCAATGGTGCGATCTCGGGTCACTGCAACTTCCGCTTCCCAGGTTCCAGCAATTCTCCTGCCTCAGCCTCCCAGGTAGCGGGGACTACAGGTGTGCACCACACCCAGCTAATTTTTGTATTTTTAGTAGAGACGGGGTTTCATCATATTGGCCAGGCTGGTCTCGGACTCCTGGCCTCAGGTGATCCACCCACCTCAGCCTCCCAAACTGCTGGGATTACAGGCATGAGCCACCATGCTTGGCCCAACATGGGTGAATTTCAAAAATTCAAAATTTTATTGAACAAAAGAAGTTAGATACAAAATAGTACAAATTAAGTGATTCCATTTATATAATTTTTAAATACAAAATTAAGTCATAGTGCTAGAAATCAGAATAATGGCTCAAATTAGGGGAGGGGGATGTAGATGGTCATATTGGCATATAGGAACATAAAAACTTACTGACTTATACATTTAAGATCTGTGCATTTTACTATACGTAAATGAGGCCTCAATCAAGTTCTATAATTTAAAAATAAGTGACTGGGTAAGGTGGCTCATGCCTACTGTAATCCCAACACTTTGGGAGGCCAAGGCAGGAAGATAATTTGAGCCAAGGAGTTTGAGACCAGCTTGGGCAACATAGTGAAACCCCATCTCTACAAAAAATAAGAAAAAATTAGTCAGGTATGGTGATATGTGTCTGTAGTCCCAGTTACACAAGAGTCTAAGGTGGGAGCATCACTTGAGCCCAAGATTTCATGGCTGGAGTGGGCTATGATCGCACTACTACACTCCAGCCTAAGTGACAGAGTGAGACTCTGTCTCAAAAGATGATAGATTAGCTAGCTAGCTAGCTAGATAGGTAGGTAGGTAGATAGATAGATAGATAGATAGATAGATAGATAGATAGATAGATAGACAGATAGAGACAAATACATAGAAGCTTACCCAAGACCACAAAACTAGTGTCTGAGCCAAGAACAGAATTGAGGTTTATCTGAGAAAAACTTATGATCTATAAATAGGGCCACTTCCTTCTAAGTGTGTATTAACTGCTCCCATCCAAGTATCAATTACTCAACAGAAGTGAAAACAGCACAAATGCCTAACCTTATGACAATGATTAAGTAAATTATGATATGCCCCCCCCCACATAATGAAATATAATTCAGCCACTAAGTGATGATTATGAAGGTTTAAAGCAATACAACTAAAGGCTTATGATACAATGTATTTGAAATAAAGCAGAATACTACATTGTTTCTATATACATTATTATAGCAATGTAAGCATTAGGAATGCAAATACATAAGGACTAGATGGGAGCATTAAAACTCAAAATCTGTTATAATTGAGGGATTATGGATGACTTTCTACATTTGATTTTCATTATCATTACAATATTGTCTTGACAATGAAGTGGGTTGTTGTGATGAACACTTGGAATAGCATGTGATCCTTAGCAGGGAACATCAAAAAGGTGATGCAGGTTTGCAGAGTTCTCACCCAAAAGAGAAGAATAGGGCATTAGCGCCAAGACTTCCAGCCAAGATGTTCAACGACTGCCAGAGGTTCCATAAAAGACTAACTAGGGAGGCAGAGCAAGATGTCCAAGTAGAAACCTCCATTGGTCATCTTCCTTGCAGGAACACCAAATTTAACAACTATTTACAGAAAAAATCACCTTCAAAAGAACCAAAAATCAGGTAAGTGATCATGGTACCTGGTTTTATCTTCGTATCACTAAAAGAGGCACTAAAGAGGGTAGGAAAGACTGTCTTGAACTGCCAACACCAACCCTCCACTGAGAATCTGTGCTCTTGGGGGAAAGAGAAAGCAGTGATTATGGGACTTCGCTTTGGAACTCAGTGCTACCAACACCAGGCAGAACTCAGCTGATGACAAGCCTCTCCACCATGGGGTAAAGTGCTCCGGGCTCCTATATAAACTGAAAGTAAGTCTAGGCAAGTCCCAGTGTTGTGCTGGGCTCAGATCCAGTGGACTTAGGGGGCATATGACCTAGTAAGATGCCAGCCAGGGTGGCTAAAGGAGAGCTTGCATCATCCTTCCTCCAATCTTAGGCAGTGCAGCTCACAGCTCTGAAAGAGACCCCTTCCTTCCACTCGAGGAGAGGAGATGGAAGAGTAAAGAGAACTTTGCCTTGCAACTTGGATACCAGCTCAGCCACATTGGATAGGGCACTGGAAAGAATTGTGACATCCCCATTCCAGGCATTAGCTCCCTGACAATATTTCTAGACACACCCTGGGCAAAAGGGAAAACCACTGCCAGAGCACTTGAGCCCTGATCAGCACTGGTAACCAGGTAGTACACAGTGAAGGAAACAATCAACAAAGTGAAGAGACAACCCATAGAATGGGAGAAAATATTTGCAAACTAACCATCTGACAAGGAATGAATAAGCAGAATATATAAGGAGCTCAAACAACTCTATCGCAAAAAATCTAATAATCTGATTTTTGAATGGGCAAAAGATCTGCATAGACATTTCTCAAAAGAAGACATACAAATAGCAAACAGGCATATGAAAAGGTGCTCAACATCATTGATCATCAGAGAAATGCAAATCAAAACCACAAGGAGATATCATCTCAGCACAGTTAAAATGGCTTCTATCCAAAAGACAGGCAATAACAAATGCTGGCGAGGATGTAGAGAAAAGGGAACCCTTATACACTATGTGTGGGAATGTAAGTTAGTACAACCACTATTGAGAACAGTTTGGAGCTTCTTCAAAAACCTAAAAATAGAGCTACAATATGATCCAGCAACCCCATTGCTAGGTATATACCCAAAAGAAATCAGGATATCCAAGAGGCACCTGCACTCCTATGCTTACTGTAGCACCATACACAATAGACAAGATTTGGAAACAACCTGAGTCCATCAACAGATGATTGGATTAAGAAAATGTGGGACTTATAAACAACGGAATACTATTCAACCATAAAAAAGAATAAGATCTTGTCATTTGCAACAACATGGACAGAACTGGAGGACATTATGTTAAATGAAATAAGCCAGGCCCAGAAAAACTTTACATGTTCTCACTTATTTGTGGGAGCTAAAAATTAAAATAATTAAGCTCATGGAGAGAAAGAGTAGAATGAAGGTTACCAGAGTCTAGGAAGGGTAGTGGGGGTTGGGGGGCAAGTGGAGATGCTAATGAGTATTAAAAATAGTTTACAAGAATGAATAAGATTAGGATTTGATAGCACAGTGGGTGACTATAGTCAATAATAATTTAATTATAAATTTTAAAATAACTAAAACAGTGCAATTAGATTGTTTATAACATAAAAAATAAATGCTTTTTATAAAAGGTGATAGATATCCCATTTATCCTGATGTGATTATTACAGATTGTATGCCTGTATCAAAATATCTCATATACCCTATAAATATATATATATATCTCTAATATGTACCCACAAAATTAAAAATAAACTTATTTTTTTTAAAGACAAACTCTAAAAATAGGATGAGGCATTTGTTCCAGAGGCTTCATCCACGGAAAAGGGAACATGGACAGGAAGATCCATGGCCCAAACCTAGACAATGTCCACTTTTAGATATTAGAGTTGCCTCTGCAGGCAAAAGGGTTATTGAAACTCATAAAGGACAGTTTCATCATTGGCAACACCTAAGGAAGACACTAGGGCTTGTGCAGAGACTTAATGCGAGAAAGAAAAGTGCACTCAAGGAGCAACTCAAGGACCCAGCAGAGCCCAAATATACAAATCCTTGTGATGACATGGCGCCACTTCTGTGAGTGAGGGAAAGGGCTAGGGGCCACATCCTGCAGCTTTCAAGAAAGACCTAAGAGTCTGAATGCTCTAAGCATGAATAAGCATTTCACAGAATCAGAAAACCCAAAACAACCTTTGAGGCAACCCTTTTCCCTGCTACCAAAGAGCCTATGTCCCCAGCCAGGGTTCAACAGCCTAGACCAGGAACACCAGTCTCTCAGGCCACGTTCACCATAGCCCCAGGGTCTGTCTCGGGGAGTGTGCTTCTCTGGTGAGCCAGAAAATTCTCCATTATTCCCTGCTTCCAGAAAAATCTCTCAAAGAAATGCAATTAGGGAAAATTAGTTCTTACATTATCACATCTTCTGAAGAGGTTGGTCTCTATTTCTCCTAACCAGCAATAATTATTTTCAAATCTATTTGTTTTTTCTAAACGGAGTGGTATCTTCTGTCTCTGGTGTGTTTGGAGCAAAAAATTTAAGGGAATTTCAATAACTTAGGCTTAGACAAAACAAGGGTTTGACTTTAGCTCTCAAGAGCTGGCTCTGGCTCCCAGAAGGTGACTAGGTTTAGGGACCAGGTTAGGGAAGGGAGTTGACAGTGACATGGCACACTTGCCACCATCCTGAATTCCTTCATTTTACCTGTGAAGATTATCCCATTTATTTTATTATTATTTATTTTAATGTATTATACTACTACATTATAAATAAATACATACACCCACAGACGAACATCAGCCCTTATGATCATTCAGATATTTAAACAATTAGAAAATCCAATAAAGACCAAGCCCCAAGACCTGGACCAATCATTCCTTCCTCTGCCCCTTCATTGTCTTGAACATTACACAACTTTGGGGTGGAGTACAAGGGGCTACGCAGTCATCAAAGGGCCAAAAGATACCCACTCAGCCTCCAGAATACTTCACGTATTCCCAAAATGGAACTGAAACCTTAGAGGTTGTGAGGCCTTGAGCTCAGAAGCACAAGGAGAAATCCCAATAACCCTAACTCTTTTAACAAATAGTTTCCACCTGCCCCCTCAAATCTCCTTCCATCCCAAGAGGCTGAGGAGATGTACTTAGCTTAGCCTTAATTAAAAGGTACCTCTTACTGCCACCTTACCTTTCCTCTCTCTTTGCAACTCAGCCACTGAAGTCAATGCAAAGATGGCAAATGAGTCCACATACCCTCCACATCTATGTTGTCCAGGTCATCGCCATTAAAGGGCCAAGTAAAGGGGATACTGGGAAAAAAGGAGCCACAACCAAATGGAGTCATCAAAGAAGGAAGCATCAATGGCTATGGTGTAGAGAAAGGAACCACTGTCTCCAACTATTTGCCCCTGCAACTCTTCTAGAGGGGAGGATAGGCAGGAGGGGTGTGGCTCATCCTAGCCCACTATAGTTTTCTCACTAGAAAGTTTAAGTTTTCTCCTTAGCTTCCAGATCCAGGGCCTAAAGAAGCAACTCTGATCTCCTACAAAGAACTTCAGACCTGCAGAGCAAGCAAATCCTGGGAGATTATTTTCTGCTTGTTATTACATATTTAATAATATACACATTCTTCTTTTTATTTGATTCCCCCAACTTGAAGTTCAGAGAGGCCTGGTAGTCCCCATGCCTGCCAAAGAGGCAAATGAAAGGTTATGGCTTTGTCACAAGTTAACGTCCTGATTAACTTCAGGAGATCTCAGAATATTCTTTGGTTCAAAGAAGAGAATATCTGCACAAACTGATAACATGTTGATAGTCAAAGCCCTTTGGTTCTTTGTGTTAACTGAAAAATTTAGTTGATGGTCAAAGGGGGCTTCTACACTCTTCAGAGAAATGTTCAGGATTAGAAGAAGGCATTTGAAAAAAAGTTGGACCTATTGAAACAATTTAAAAGGAGAACAAAATAGTACCCTTAAAAAAAAAAAAAGAAAGAAAGTAATCAACTTCCTCTATTCCAGCTTCTGGGAATTTCAGCTCAAAGAAACATACTAAAAGTGAATAGTAAAAGAGAAAAATGCAAAAGTAAGAAATCCAGAGAGATGTCAGAGATGTCCCAAAACAGGAAATCCAGAGAGATGTCACAACGATTTAGGAAAGAGGAAGAGGGTGGCTGGCAAGACGGCTGAATAGGAATAGCTCCGGTCTGCAGCTCCCAGTGAGATCAATGCACAAAGCAGGTGATTTCTGCATTTCCAACTGAGGTCCCCAGCTCATCTCATTGGGACTGGTTAGAGAGTTGGTGCAGCCCACAGAGGGTAAGCCAAAGCAGGGTGGGGCACTGCCTCACCCGGAAAATGCAAGGGGTCAGGGAACTCCCTCCCCTAGCCAAGGGAACTCCCTCCCCTAGCCAAGGGAAGCCATGAGGGACTGGCTTCCCTGTGCCATGAGCAACACTGCACTCTGGCCCAGATACTACCCTTTTCCCATGGTCTTTGCAACCCGCAGACCAAGAAATTCCCTCGGGTGCCTATGCCACCAGGGCCCTGGGTTTCAAGCACAAAACTGGGCGGCTGTTTGGGCAGACACTGAGCTAGCTGCAGTTTTTTTTCACACCCCAGTGGTGCATGGAATGCCAGCAAGATAGAACCATTCACTCCTCTGGAAAGGGGGCTGAAGCCAGGGAGCCAAATAGTCTAGCTCAATGGATTCCACCCCCATGGGGCCCATCAAGCTAAGATCCACTGGCTTGAAATTCTTGCTGCCAGCACAGCAGTCTGAAGTTGACCTGGGATGCTCCAGCTTGGTATGGGGAGGGACATCCGCCATTACTGAAGCTTGAGTTGCTGGTTTTCCCCTCACAGTGTAAACAAAGCCGTCAGGAAGTTGGAACTTGGGGGTGCCCATCACAGCTCCGCAAAGCCACTGTAGCCAGAGTGCCTCTCTAGATTTCTCCTCTCGGGGCAGGGCATCTCCAACGCAGCAGCCCCAGTCAGGGGCTTATAAACTCCCATCTCCCTGAGACAGAACACTTGGGGGAAGGAGCAGCTGTGGGCACAGCTTCAGCAGACATAAACGTTTCTGCCTGCTGGCTCTGAAGAGAGCAGTGGATCTCCCAGCACAGCGCTCAAACTCTGCTAAGGGACAGACTGCCTCCTCAAGGGGGTCCCTGACCCCCAAGCCTCCTGACAGGGAGACACCTCCCAGTATACACCTCCCAGGGGTTGACAGACACCTCATACCGGAGAGCTCTGGCTGGCATCTGGCAGGTGCCCTTCTGGGACAAAGCTTCCAGAGGAAGAAACAGCAATCTTTGCTGTTCTGCAGCCTCTGCTGGTGATACCCAGGCAAACAGGGTCTGGAGTGAACCTCCAGCAAACTCCAGCAGACCTGCAGCAGAGGGGCCTGACTGTTAGAAGGAAAACTAACAAACAGAAGGGAATAGCATCAACATCAACAAAAAGGACGTCCACACCAAAACCGCATCCAAAGGTCACCAACATCAAAGACCAAAGGTAGATGAATCCGTGAAGATGAGGAAAAACCAGCACAAAAAGGCTGAAAATTCCAAAAACCAGAAGGCCTCTTCTCCTCCAAAGGATCACAACTCCTTGCTAGCAAGGGAACAAAACTGGATGGAGAATGAGTTTGACAAATTGACAGAAGTAGGCTTCATAAAGTGGGTAACAACAAACTCCACAAGCTAAAGGAGCATGTTCTAACCCAAAGCAAGGAAGCTAAGAACCTTGAAAACAGGTTAGAAGAATTGCTAACTAGAATAACCAGTTTAGAGAAGAACATAAATGACCCAATGGAGCTAAAAAACACAGCACAAGAACTTCGTGAAGCATACACAAGTATCAATTGCTGAATTGACCAAGCGGAAGAAAGGATATCAGAGATTGAAGATCAACTTAACGAAAAAAAGCATGAAGACAAGAATAGAGAAAAAAGAATTAAAAGGAATGAAGAAAACCTCCAAGAAATATGGGACTGGTGAAAAGACCAAACCTACGTTTGACTGGTGTACCTGAAAGTGACGGGGAGAATGGAACCAAGCTGGAAAAGACTCTTCAGGATATTATCCAAAAGAACTTCCCCAACCTAGCAAGACAGGCCAATATTCAAATTCAGGAAATACAAAGAATACCACAAACATACCCCTCGAGAAGAGCAACCTCAAGACACACAATCGTCAGATTCACCAAGGTTGAAATGAAGGAAAAAATGTTAAGGGCAGCCAGAGAGAAAGGTCAGGTTACCCACAAAGGGAAGCCCATCAGACTAACAGTGGATCTCTCTGCAGAAACCCTACAAGCCAGTATAGAGTGGGGGCCAATATTCAACATTCTTAAAGAAAAGAATTTTCAACCCAGAATTTCATAGCCAGCCAAACTAAGCTTCATAAGCAAAGGAGAAATAAAATCCTTTACAGACAAGCAAAGACTGAGGGACGTTGTAACCACCAGGCCTGCCTTACAATAGCTCCTGAAGGAAGCACTAAACGTTGAAAGGAACAACCAGTACCAGCCACTGCAAAAACATACCAAATTGTAAACCATCGACACTATGAAGAAACTGCATCAAATAATGGGCAAAATAACCAGCTAGAATCATGACAGGATCAAATTCACACATAACAATACTAACCTTAAATGTAAATGGGTGAAATGCCCCTATTAAAAGACACAGACTGGCAAATTGGATAAAGAGTCAAGACCCATCAGTGTGCTCTATTCAGGAGACCCATCTCACATGCAAAGACACACATAGGCTCAAAATAAGGGATGGAGGAATATTTACCAAGCAAATAGAAAGGAAAAAAGAAACAGGGGTTGCAATCCTAGTCTCTGATAAAACAGACTTTCAACCAACAACGATCAAAAGAGACATTACATAATGGTAAAGGGATCAATGCAACAAGAAGAGCTAACTATCCTAAATATATATGCACCCAATACAGGAGCATCCAGATTCATAAAGCAAGTTCTTAGAGACCTGCAAAGAGACTTAGACTCCCACACAATAATAGTGGGAGTTTTAACACTCCACTGTCAATATTACACAGATCAACGAGACAGAAAATTAACAAGGATATTCAGGACTTGAACTCAACTCTGGACCAAGCAGACCTAATAGACATCTACAGAACTCTCGACTCCAAATCAACAGAATATACTTCTTCTCAGCACTGCATCACACTTATTCTAAAATTGACCACAAAATTGGAAGTAAAACACTCCTCAGCAAATGCAGAAGAACAGAAATCATAACAAACAGTCTCTCAGACTGCAGTGCAATCAAATTAGAACTCAGTATTAAGAAACCCACTCAAAACTGTACAACTACATGGAAATTGAACAACATGGTCCTGAATGACTACTGGAAAAATAACAAAATTAAGGCAGAAATAAATAAGTGCTTTGAAACCAATGAGAACAAAGACACAATGTACCAGAATCTCTGGGACACAGCTAAAGCAGTGTTTAGAGGGAAATTTATATCACTAAATGCCTACAGGAGAAAGTGGAAAAGATCTAAAATTGACAACCTAACATCACAATTAAAAGAACTAGAGAAGCAAGAGAAAACAAATTCAAAAGCTGGCAGAAGACAAGAAATAACTAAGATGAGAGCAGAACAGAAGGAGATAGAGACATGAAAAACCCTTAAAAAAAATTCAATGATCTGGCAGCTGGTTTTTTGAAAAGAATAACAAAATAATTAGACCACTAGCCAGACTAATAAAGAAGAAAAGAGAGAAGAATCAAATAGACACAATAAAAAGTGATATAGGGGGATAACACCAGTGATTGCACAGAAATACACACTACCATCAGAGAATACTATAAACACCCCTATATAAATAAACTAGAAAATCTAGGAGAAATGGATAAATTCCTGGACACATACACCCCCCCAAGACTAAATCAGGAAGAAGTTGAATCCCTGAATAGACCATTAACAAGTTCTGAAATTGAGGCAGTAATTAATAGCCTACCAACCATAAAAAGTCCAGGACCAGATGGATTCACCATTCACAGCCAAATTCTACCAGAGGTACAAAGAGGAGCTGGTACCATTCATTCTGAAACCATTCCAATCGACAGAAAAACAGGGACTCCTCCCTAACTAATTTTATGAGGCCAGCATCATCCTGATACCAAAACCTGGAAGAGACACACACACAAAAAAAGAAAATTTCAGGCCAATATCCCTGACAAACATCGATGTGAAAATCCTCAATAAAATACTGGCAAAGCGAATCCAGCAGCACATCAAAAAGCTTATCCACCACGATCAAGTCGGCTTTATCCCTGGATGCAAGGCTGGTTCAACATACACAAATCAATAAACGTAATCCATCACATAAAGAGAACCAATGACAAAAACCACATGATTATCTCAATAGATGCAGAAAAGGCCTTGGATAAAATTCAACACCCCTTCTTGCTAAAAACTCTCAATAAATTAGGTATTTATGGAACATATCTCAAATAATAAGGGCTATTTATGACAAATTCACAGCCAATATCAGACAGAATGGGCAAAAGCTGGAAGCACTCCCTTTGAAAATGGGCACAAGAAAAAGGTGTCCTCTTTCACCACTCCTATTCAACATAGTATTGGAAGTTCTGGCCAAGGAAATCAGGCAAGAGAAAGAAATAAAGGTATTCAAATAAGAAGCGAAGAAGTCAAATTGTCTCTGTTTGCAGATGACATGATTGTATATTTAGAAAACCCCATCGTCTCAGCCCAAAATATCCTTAAGCTGATAAGCAACTTCAGCAAAACCTCAGGATACAAAATCAATATGCAAAAATCACAAGCATTCATATACACCAATAATAGACAAACAGAGAGCCAAATCATGAGTGAATTCCCACTCGCAATTGCTACTAAGAGAATAAAATACCTAGGAATCCAACTTACAAGGGATGCAAAGGACCTCTTCAAGGAGAACTACAAACCACTGCTCAAGGAAGTAAGAGAGGACACAAACAAATGGAAAAACATTCCATGCTCATGGATAGGAATAATCAATATCATGAAATTGGCCATACTGCCCAAAGTAATTTATAGATACAGTGCTATCCCCATCAAGCTACCACTGACTTTCTTCACAGAATTAGCAAAAACCACTTTAAATTTCATATGGAACCAACAAAGAGCCCAGATAGCCAAGACAATCCTAAGCAAAAAGAACAAGGCTGGAGGCATCACACTACCTGACTTCAAACTATATTACAAGTCTACAGTAACCAAAACAGCATGGTACTGGTACCAAAACAGAGATACAGACCAATGCAACAGAACTGAGGCCTCAGAAATAATGCTACACATCTACGACCATCTGATCTTTGACAAACCTGACAAAAACAAGCAATGGGGAAAGGATTCCCTATTTAATAAATGGTGTTGGGAAAACTGGATAGCCATATGCAGAAAACTGAAACTGGACCCCTTCCTTACACCTTATACAAAAATCAACTCAAGATGGATAAAAGACTTAAACATAAGACCTAAAACCATAAAAATCCTAGAAGAAAACCTAGGCAGTATCATTCAGGACATAGGTATGGGCAAAGACTTCATGGCTAAAACACCAAAAGCAATGGCAACAAAAGCCAAAATTAACAAATGGGATCAATTAAACTAAAGAGCTGCTGCACGGGCAAAATAAACTATCATCAGAGTGAACAGGCAACCTACAGAATGGGAGAAAATTGTTGCAATCTATCCATCTGACAAACGGCTAATATTCAGAATCTACAAGCAACTTAAACAAATTTACAAGAAAAAAAACAAACAACCCCATCAAAAAGTGGGAGAAGGATATGAACAGACACTTCTCAAAAGAAGACATTTATGTGGCTGACAAACATGAAAAAAAGCTCATCATCACTGGCCATTAGAGAAATTCAAATCAAAATCACAATGAGATACCATCTTACACCAGTTAGAATGGCAATCATTAAAAAGTCAGGAAACAACAGGTGCTGGAGAGGATGCGGAGAAACAGGAACGCTTTTACACTGTTGGTGGGAGTGTAAATTAGTTCAACCATTGTGGAAGACAGTGTGGCGATTCCTCAAGGATCTAGAACTAGAATTACCATTGGACCCAGCAATCCCATTACTGGGTATATACCCAAAGGATTATAAATCATGCTACTATAAAGACACATGCACACACATGTTTATTGTGGCACTACTCACAATAGCAAAGACTTGGAACCAACCCAAATGTCCATCAATGATAGACTGGATTAAGAAAATGTGGCACATATACATCATGGAATACTATGCAGTCATAAAAAAGGATGAGTTCATGTCCTTTGCAGGGACACGGATGAAGCTGGAAACCATGATTCTCAGCAAAATATCACAAGGACAGAAAACCAAACACCGCATGTTCTCACTCACAGGTGGGAATTGAACAATGAGAACACTTGGACACAGGGAGGGAAACATCACACAACAGGGCCTGCAGGGGGTGAAGGGCTAGGGGAAGAATAGCATTAGGAAAAATACCTTATGTAGATGATGGGTTGATGGGTGCAGCAAACCACCATGGCATGTGTATACCTATGTAACAAACCTGCATGTTCTGCGCATGTATCCCAGAACTTAAAGTAAAATAAAAAAAGAAAAGAAACAGAAAGAAAACACTAAAAAACAAAACAAAACAAAAAACTAAGAATTTTTTAAAATCCACATATAAAACAATGACAAATCTTCTGAAAGGGGCAGAGAAGTAAAAAGCCAAATGTTATAGGAAAGAGGAGGGAGGAAAAAAAGGTCAAACTCACTGGAATGAGATAGCATTAGGAAGAGATGTCTTCCTAACATCGATTGATAAGTTAGCAAGCAAACTGCTAATATAATAGCGGAAGTGGTTTCTAAGAAAGACTGATGAATGAAACAAAGAAAGAGAATGGAGAAAATAAACAAAACATAATTACCTAAGCTCCTCCAGTTCTTTGTCCCACACTTTCTTCTACTCCGGAGAGGGAAATAAGAACTGATATTTTAATAAAGTTCGCCTGAGCTGCCTGGCTGTTCCAGCCTCATGACCTTTGCCAGAACTTAAAACAGCCTCCAAAACATTTGGCCTTTATCAGGGCTTCAGTGGATTATAAAGCAAACCATGTGTCCTATTTCATATCTAATCACAACTCACACGGGCCTTTCAGCTAAATCATAGTATCTTGGAAACTTCCAATTGGAAACAGTCATTTGAACATCTTGTCTGGAGGCAGGGCAAAGTGCACACACCCTATATAGTCTAGCTATTTGCTATGTTTGGTCTTAAATGCCTCAGGGGATGTGATTTTTTATTCTCCTCTTTGAGATATAGTCTGTCATTATTAGGACCCACTGTCAGGAGATTCTTTCTAATGCTTGCCTTCTGCTGCTAATATCTCATATTTCTCATTAGTGAGTATCTCCACCACTCTTAGAGGAGGAGTTTCCCCACCAGGAAATAAGAAAGATACCATGACAAATGTGGCTGGGGATTCTGGGGAGAACTTAGAAACTAGAGGCCAAAATATGCTTGGAAATAAATAGGTTAGGTTTCCTCCTTGTTCTGTAGACACCTTACATTGACTCCCTCATCCCCCGGGACTTCTCACTTTCTCACCTTGCATATTCTATTTTTATGTTTATATTTCTACCTCTCCCATTAAAATGGGAGTATGCAGCAGTCATGGTGGACACAATATATGATAACTGTGTGTGATTGTGAAAAGAAACTTAAATTGCATTAGTATGGGGTTTTGCCGGGTAATTTTGGTTTCTAGACATGGAAAGGATAACTCATATCATAACAGAATCATTTTAGGGCCAGGCACCAGAGTGATCCATAAGTTACCCAAATATCAAACAAAGAGCTGTGTGTTATTCTGGCCAGAAAGCTGCAAGCAGCCATTGAGACTGTACCAGCCCCAACGCTCTCACTCTTCAGACAGATGGACCAGGAAACTCTACTGAAACTTACTGATACCCCAGCCTTGCCTCATGCTTCAGTGGGAGAAGCCAAGCCTTCCAGCATCCTTTCACCACCAAATTCCCAGCCCATCTGTGTCCATGGCTACCTCTTGTTACTTCCTTCCTGTTAAGAGAATCAAAGGCCACTTCATGCTTTGGGCCAAGATCCTGTTCCCTCTCTCACTACAGAAAGCTCATTCCTTCAGTTTCTTGTTCCCCATCCAGCAGAATCTTCTCTGCTCCCCATCAGCATTGCATATGCTCCAGTATCTCCCAGCTCAAAACACATGCAAACCACCCCCCATTTGACCCCACAGTCCTGTAAGTGCACAGCCTCATCATCTGTTCTCTTTCTCAGACAGTACTCTCACAATATGTTGTCTGCAAACATTTTCTGCACTTCCTCTCCTCTGATTCGCTCTTCAGTCCTCTGCAAATCACCAAAAGGCACCAGAGACCTCCATTTTCTCAAATCCAATGAACAATTATTTTCTCAAAAAACAACCTTCTTCTTTATGAAACACTCTCTTCACTTCCTTGCACTTGTCAAAGAAAAACCAGAGCTGGATAGTAGTTGAAGCAGTAAAAACAGCTTTTATTCAGGACTCTTGCAACAGGGGGAAAGGAATCTCGGTGTAGAGTTGGGCTCAATTCCAAACACAATATAGGCAACTAGGAATTCACAGCCAAGGAGCAGGGTGAGGGTCTCTGGATGGAAAATTACTAACAGGGAGCACTGGGGAAAAGGGGACTCTGGCTATACCTAACTAATAGGAATCTTGCTAAAGACAAAGGAAGATGATCAGACATCACTTGGGGGATGGTGGAGGATAGGAGGATTAGATAGATATCAAGGTGATCAGATAGGGAGGACAGGGTGGAGGGGTTCTTAATAAACTGGCATGGAAGGGGTTTTGCTAAAATTGGACTTTATAATTACAGAGATGGGTTCAAACAAAGGTTCAGGAGCCAGATTAAAGTTTGGTCAAGCACATAATCTTTTCCACACTCTCTTCTTTTTTTTCTTCGCATCTCTCAGATTCTTTGTCACTCTCAATTGCTGGCCCCACCTCTTCCACCCAAACTGTTGGAGTGGCTCAGGACTCAGTCCTACGCCTACTCCTTTTCTTACACTACCCTGTGCATAGAGAATTCCATCTAATCCCATAATTTTAAATAAATATGCCAATGGCTCCAAAAGTTCTATCTCCAGTCCTGATCCTCTGGGCTCCAGAACAATCTACAACTGCCCATTTAACATTTCCACGACTATATCTGAGAGATATCTCAAACTTTAGATGTCCATAACAGAACTCTTAATTTTCCAAGTCTTCCCCCAGTGTTCACCCAACCAAGCCACTCCCCAGCCTTTCCTCAGATGCTACGGCCTCTCCCCAGTTTCTCAAGCCTGAAGCCTGAATCATTCTTGACGCCCTTCTTTTCCTACTCCCTACATCTAACTCAACTTCATATCGTGTTGATTTAATATCCAAAACATATTTTAAAATCTGTCAACTTCTTTCCATCTTATATCTTGTAAATGGTCTCCCTGCACCCATTCCTGTCCCTTCTCATACATTTCCACACATCAGCCAGGTTATCTTTAAAAACCATCTGACTGCATTAGTCCTCTGCTCATCCTTGTATTGCACATGGAATATTAATTCCTTACCACTACAGCCTTTCATGATGTGGTTCTATCTGCCTCTCTAACTTCCCTGTGGCTCTCTGCACTCTGGCTTCATGGGGTGCACTGCAGGAAAGCTAAGAACCACATTTCCCCCAATCCTCCTTGCAGCTAGAGACCAGCATGTGATTTAATTCTGCCAGTTAGAAGCACCTGTCTGAGACTTAGCTTTGGGCCTGAGTTTAGTAGGGGAAAGAGAGAGACAAGATGATGTGTACATTTTGTTGACCAGAATCAGTGTGGATCTGCAGTCATTGGCTTCCAGATTTGGTGGTTTGCTGCAGTATCAGCAGCTTTCCCAATCACAGAAGAAACAGTATGGTTCCAGGAAATGCTAAGAGCAGATTTTCTGGAAGCTCTGCCTACATTCTCAGCTTTAGGGTTTCCCCTCCTGCTCTTGCAATGGCTTAGTAAACCACTGAGTACCTGATAAATCTCTTCTTCCTGAAACTAGCTAAAATGGCTTCTATTTCTGCAATTGAACTCTAACAGATGAACTGAAAGACTGAGTTATTTAACTGAACTAAGACTATGGTTTAGAAAGTAAAGTTTTTTGATCATTCTGCATGAATTTGAACCCCCATTCCAATACTTACACACTATATGACCTTAGATAAATTGCTTAATCTCTCCAGCTTCAGCTTTACTCATTTGTAGAATAGGAATAAAAATAGTATTTTGGCCCAGGCATAGTGGCCCACACCTGTAATTCCAGCACTTTGGGAGGCAGAGGTGGGATAATTGCTTGAGGCCAAGAGTTTTGAGACCAGCCTGGGCAACATAGTGAGACCCTATCTCTGCAAAATATTTAATTTTAAAAATTAACTGGGCATGGTGGTGTGCACCTGTATTCCTGGCTACTTGGGGTGCTGGGATGGAAAGATTACTCGAGCCCAGAACTTTGAGGCTGCAGTGAGCTATGATTGTACCATAGCACTCTAGCCTGGGTGACAGAATAAGACCCTGTTTCTAAAAAAGCATAACATTTACCCCAGAAAGTGTTTGAGGATTAAATGACATAATACTGGTAAAGCACTTAATATAGTATCTGGCATATAATAAGAGTTCACTAAATGTTAACTTTTATAATTACTATGATTAAGTATTATTATTTCCTTACCCTGGCCCTTGCAATTTGCTCTTCCTTATGCTGGGAGTGTTTTTCTGTCTGAACTACCCCAAGTTTACTCCTACTTATCCTTCAAGTTTCAGTTTATCTAGCACTTACCCAAAAATTACTTTCTTGGTCCATTTCAACTATACCACCCCCACTAGTTTTTTCTCATAATGGCGTTTTTCCCTCAGAGAACTCATAAAGATTTGCGATCATGTATTTTTTTGTATGTTCGTGTATCTACTGCTAATTCCCCCATGGAGCTACAAGTTTCAGGAAGAGGAGTCATGACTGCATGTGCCCCATCAGGTGCCAGCACCCAGCTTGACATTTTGCTCCATACGTAAAGGAGCTCAGTAAATGCTTTTCAGATGAATGGCCCAGCCCTCCTGGTGGCAAATATACCAGAAATTGCTAATGATACAGAGAAATGCATCACCAACACATTCTAACATAAAGAACACAGGTTTTCTTTGCCATGAAACAGCCCAAAATAAACTCAAGGAACTATCTGTAAATATTCTTTATAATATTAAGCTACCTGTTGATAGTACTCTACAGTTTTCCAAGCCCTGTTACATGTATGTATGTATGTATGTATGTATGTATGTATGTATGTATTTTGAGACAAGGTCTCACTCTGTTGCTCTGGCTGGAGTGCAGTAGTATGGTCACAGCTTACTGTAGCCTCAACCTCTTGGGTTCAGGTGATCCTCCCGCCTCAGCCACCCAAGTAGCTGAGACTACAGCCACATGCCACCACGCCTGGCTAATGTTTTTCATTTTCAGTAGAGACAAGGTGTTGCCACGTTTCCCAGGCTGAACTTGGCTCAAGCGGTCCTCTTGTCTCAGCCTCCCAAAGTGCTGAGATTACAGGTGCGAGCCACTGCACTTGGGCAGATATATTAATTCTTTTAATACTTATGACAAACCAATTACCTTTTGATTTCATCTTACAGAAAACGAAATGGAATCTCCAAAGGGTGTGCATCATGCCTAACATAACACAAATAGGAAGCAGCACATTTCATGAATCACCGACCCTGGCTTTGCCACTTTTTGCTGTGTGGCCTTGGGCAAATTGCTCAACTTCTCTGAGATGTTTTCCTCATCTGTGAAAAGGAAATAATAATAATACTTTTGTTGTGAAGATTAAAGATTATACGTAGACTATCTGAGATGTGCACTGGGTAAACAACAGAGAACCCAGATGTTATCATTATCATCATCATTGTTACATCGCTCAGTTTCACTCAGCAAGATGGCAAATCAGGTTTCTCTGAGGCAGGAGAATAGGATCTGGAGGCAGGGAACCTAAGGCCATTTCACACAGACTTCCTAGAACCAAATTGAAAGGAAAACCCTTACTTTCCATGCCCAAGTAATAAAAGGACAAGAGGCTACTCCCTTTGCAAATCCCCACCTTTGCTCCGCAGCAAATGGGAAATTGGCTGTCCACAACCAATCAGACTGACGGCAGGCCAACTCTTCGTTTGCATAGAAGCGCAGCTTTGTAACTTCACCTTACCCTGTGATTGATTGCTTTTTGCAGCCAATCAGATGTTTGCACAGGAGTGTGACCTTTGTAACTTTAATTCAGCCTCTCATTGGTTGCTTTGCCCAACCAATCAGACCGATTGCAGGCCACCACTTCATCTACATGAGGTGACCACCAAAGGGCCAATGGGAAACCTGTAGAGGGTGTTTGAAGCCGAGAAGATCCTGTATCTTGGACCTTGAGCCACTGCTCAGGCCTGCTGCCACACTGTGGAGTGTACTTTCATTTTCAGTAAGTCCCTGCTTTCTTCTTTCATTGCTTCCTTCTTCCTTTGCTTTGCTGGGTGTTTTGTCCAATTCTTTGTTCAAAACACTAAGAACCTGGACAACTCGCAGTCAAGATCCTCTAATGGTAACATCTCCACAAGATCTTTAGATTCTAGACCATTGAAACCTTAGAATGACATGCATCCTTCACTTTGTTAACTGACAGAGTTAGTCCCCACATATCCAGCACAGATACACAAATCAGCTTGTTTCATCTCTGCAATTCGATTTTCACTCTTTGATTGTAGGGACTAGAGAGCCTCATTTTTCTAGGGTGCTTTGGATGTAGGTTTTGATTATTTATCAATGAATGAGTAATAAAGAAGAAAAAAAATTGCTATGGACAGGAAGTCCAAAGAACTTCAAAAAACCAGTCCTATTTCAGAAAGATTTCCATAAGGGAGATGATCCAAATCAGAGCCAAAGGTCCTGGCCCCACGCTCGGAACTTTTTAAGCCTTAGGCCAGAAGAACCAAATAGTCCTGTGTTCTGTTTCTGGGGAGAAATCAACTCTCTGATGAGTACACTGTTAGGCAGAGTGCCACAAACAACAATCGCGGTTTTTGCTGTCACTCAGACTGACCTGGTTAAACCATTATGGAGCAGGTATGACTAGCACAGGGAACTCAGTGAAGAGAGGACAGGTGGCAAAAATTAGGAGACCAGGTAATAGGAGTGAATCCAGAGGTTCCCATTTTCAGCATCCTCTAGATACCATCTGCTATAACCACAAATAAATTGTACACAACAAATGCTTTCAAAGGGATTATGAGTGTTCCTGGTTCCTCCCCCAGGACTATGACTTCAACATCTTGAATATCCATATTAATAAGGATCCCTGGTTTTAATTCTACAAGATTGACCACAATATTTCCTGTTTGCAGCTCAGCTGAACACAATGGATGGGATTCAGAACTCCTACTCCCCCACAATACCATGTCTCAGGGCTTGAAGGGGCCTCCCATTGAGGTCCCAGGCCATTGTGTTTCCACACTGACAAGTGAAAACCCCTTCACAGTAGAAAGACTACTCAGAAATGGTGGAAGGCAGGGAATTTGTCACCTATATTATGACCTTAAACCAATCTCTGCTGTATTGCTTCAGAATTTCATATCTTAATCACAAAAATGCCAGCTTCTATGCTACGAAATCAGTTAATGACTTAACATAAAAATAGCCTTACATTTTGCCAAGCACTATGCTAGATTTCAAGGAAATTAACTCCTTAATCTTTATCACAACCAAGTGAAGTAGGTACTATAATTATCTCTATTTTACAGATGACAAAATAGAGGCTTAGAAAAGTTAAGTAACTTTTCAGAGGTCACACAGCTAGTTAGCAACAGAAAGAATACTCAAACTCAGGTCAATCTGACCTCAAAACTATCCTTAGTAGATTTCTATACAAGGTTCTCTCATTTCCCTAGGCCACACTGGGGAGGGTCTGCAGCTTCACTCCTGAAGCCAGCCAGACCACAGACCCACCAGTAGGAACGAACAACTCAGGACACACCACCTTTAAGAGCTGTAACACTCACTGCGAAGGTCTGCAGCTTCACTCCTGAAGCCAGCAAGACCACGAACCCACCGGGAGGAAGGAACAACTCAGGATGCACCACCTTTAAGAGCTGTAACAATCATGGCAAAGGTCTGTGGCTTCACTCCTGAGGACAGCAAGACCATGAACTCACCAGAAGGAGGAAACTCCAGACACATCTGAACATCTGAAGGAACAACCTCCAGACACACCATCTTTAAGAACTGTAACACTCACCGCGAGGGTCCACGGCTTCATTCTTGAAGTCAGCGAGACCAAGAACCCAACGGAAGGAACCAATTCTGGACACAATATCACCCCCTCTCCCTCCCTAAATATTACGAGCCATGTGACAGGGGTGTGTCCACCCTCAGCCATATGGGGCATACTATCACCACCCTCTCCCTCTCTGTATACTATGAGCCCTATGACAGGGGGTGTCCACCTCCCACCATATGGGGTGTAATATCACCTCCCTCTCCACCCCGATAAGGGGGGTGTTTACACAGCGTGTCTACAGTATTGGGAGTAATATCATATCCCCCTTTGGAAATTATGAACAATATGAGAGGAGGGTGTACAGCACCTGTGATATTGGGAGTAATATTATCCTCTCACTTCCCTAGATATTAAAAAAAAATCACAAAAGAGGCGTACACCCTCCACGATATTGGGAGTAATATCATCCTCTCCTCCCCTGGATATTAGGACCAATATCACAGAGGGGTGTACACCTCTTTCTATATTAGTATTAATATCACCCCCTCCCCACCTTGATATTAGAAGAAATATCACTGGATGTATACTCCTGATGCTGGGAGTAATATTATCCTCTCCCCCCGCCCAGATATTAACAATATCAAAAGGGGTGTACATCTTTGCGACATTGGGATTAATAGCATCCCCTCTCCACCTGGATATTACGAACAATATCACAAAGGGGAGTGTACAGTCCCTGTGATACTGGGAGTAATACTGTCATCTCGCGTTTTAAATATAATGAACAGTATCACAAGGAGGGTATACACCCCTGCCATATTGGGAGTAATATCCTCTCCTTTTGTAAATTTTAGGAACAATGTCACAGGGCAGGTGTACACCCCCTGCTATATTGGGAGTAATATCATTCTTTCCTCCCTGAATACTAAAAACAATACAACGGTGGGGATGTACACCTGCAATACTGGGAGTAATAACATCCTCTCCCTTAATGGTTATTAGGAAAAATATCACAGAGGGTGTGTACACCCTCTGCGATATTGGGGGTAATATCATACTGTACCCCCTTGGATATTAGAGACAATATCACAGGGGAAACATACATTTACTGCGATATTGGGAGTAATGTCATCCTCCTTCCATTGGATATTGGAACAATATCACTGGGAGGGTGCACAACCCATGCGATATTGGAAGGAATATCATCCTCTTACCTCATGGTTATTAGAAACAATATCATGGGGGGGTGTGCACCTTCTTCGATATTAAGAGTAATTTCATTTTCTTCCCTCCTGGCTATTACAAACAATATCACAGGGAGTTGTACAACCCCTGCAATATTGAAAGTAGTATCATCCTCTCCCTCTTTGAATATTAGGGAAAATATCACAAGGGCGGTGTACACTTTCTGCAATATTGGAATTAATATCACCCTCTCACCCCTTGGATATAAGGAACAATAGCACAAAGGGGGTGTACACCACCTGTGATTTTGGGAATCATTTCATCCTCTTCCCTTTGAATATTAGAAAAAATATTATAGAGCGGATGTACACCCCCTGAGATATTGGGTGTAATATCATCCTCTTCCCCCCTGGATATCAAGAACAATATCACAAGGGCATGTACACCCTGCAATATTGAGAGTAATATCATCCTCTCCCCACCTGGATATTAGGAAGAATATCATGGGGGGGTGTACACCCCTGAGATACTGGGAATAATATTGTCATCTCTTTCCCTAAATATTAGGAACAATATTACAAGGAGGGTATAAACCCCCTTGTAACATCATCCTCTAGCTTTCTGGATATTAGAAACAACATCTCAAAAGCGGTATACAATCCCCTCGATATTAGGAGTAATGCCATCCTCTCCCTCCCTGGATATTAAAAACAATATTACAGGGGCAGGGTGTAAACCCCCTGTGATATTAGGAATAATATCATCCTCTCCCCACCCCCAGATATTAGGAACTATATCACAGGGGAAGTTTACACCCCATGTGATTTTCGGGATAATATCAGGCTCTCCCTTTTGAATATTGGGAACAATATCACAAGGGGGTGTACACCCCCTGCAATATTAATAGTAATATTATTCTCTCTCCCCCTGGATATTAGGAACAATATCACAGGTGGGGTGTACACCCCGTGCCATATTGGTAGTAATATCTTCTTCTCCCTTCCTGGATATCAGAAATGAAGTCATAGGGGGGTGTACACCTGCTGCAATATTGGGTATAATAAATTCCTTTCCCCCCCTATATATTAGAAAAGATACCACAGCAGGGGTGTACACCCCATGCGATATGGGGAGTAATAGCATCCTCTCCCCTACTGGATGTTAGAAACAATATCACAGGGGCGGTGTACAGCCCCTGCGATATTTGGATTAATATTATCATTTTCCCCCATGAATATTAGAAACAATATCACAAAAGGGGTGTACACCTTCTGCGATATGTGTAGTAATATCATCCTCTCCCTCCCTGGATAATAGGAACAACATCACAGAAAAGGTGTACACCCCCTGCGACATTGAAAGTAGTATCATCCTCTCTGCCCGTGGAAATTAGGAATATTGTCACAGGGGGGTGTACACCCTCTGCGATATTGGGAGAAATGTCATTCTTTCCCAATCGGGATATTACGAACAAAACCATGGGGGACGGGGTGTACACCTTCTGCTATTTGGGGAGTAATATTATCCTTTTCCACCCTGGCTATTTAGAACAATATCACAGAGAGGGGGTACACCCGCTGTGATACTGGGAGTAATATCATCCTCTCTCTTTCTGAATATTAGGTACAATATCACAGGGTTGTTTACCCCTTCTGCAATATTTAAAGTAATATCATCTTCTTCCCCCATGGATATTAGAAACAATATCACTGAGAGGGTGTACACCCCATACAATATTGTAAGGAATATCATCCTCTACCCTCATGGTTATTAGAAACAATATCGCATGCGGTGTGTACACATTCTCTAATATGGAGAATAACTTCATCCTCTACTCTCCTGGATATTACAAACAATATCAGATGGGGTTGTGCATACCCTGTGATATTGAAAGTAATAACCTCTCCCTCTCTTAATATTAGGAAAAATATCACAAAGGGGGTGTACACTTTCTGTGATATTGGAATTAATATCACCCTCTCAGCCCCTGGATATTAGAAACAATATTCCAGTGGGGGTGTACACCCTCTGAGATACTGGGAGTAATACTGTTCTCTCCCCCTACTTGATATTAAAAACAATATCACAAGAGGTAGTGGACACCCTCTGCGATATTTGGAGTAATATCATCCTGTCCCCACCCCCACCTATTGGGAACAATATCACAGGAAGTGTGTATACCCCCTGCGATGCTGGAAGTAATATCGTCCTTTTTGCCCCTGTATATTAGGAACAATATCACAGAAGGGTGTAAATCCCCTGAAATATTGGGGGTAATATCATCCTCTCCTCAGAAGGATGTACACCCTCTGAGATATTGCGAGTAGTATCATCCTCTCACCCCATGGATAGTACAAACAATATCACAGGGGGGTGTACACACAGGGTGCTTACGATATTGGGATTGATATCATCCTCTCCCCCCCAGATACTGCGAGCAATATCACAAGGGGCTGTACACCTTCTGCCATATTCGGAGTAATATCATCCTGTTTCCCCCTGGATATTATGAACAATATCACAGAAGGGTGTACACCCCCTGCGATATTGGGAGATATATCATCCTCTCCCCTTCTGGATATTACAAACTATAACACAGGGGGTGTACATCCCCTGCAATATTTGCAGTGATATCATCCTCTTCCCCCCGGATGTTACAAACAATATCACAGGAGGGGGTACACTCCCTGGGATATTGAGAGTAATATTATCCTCTTTCTCCCTGGATGTTAGGAACAATATCACAGGGGGTTGTACACCTGCAGCAATATTGGGAATAATATTATCCTCTAACCCCCTGGGTATCATATCCCTTCCTGGATATCATATCCCTTCCTGGATATTATGATATCATAGGGAAGTGCACACCCCCTCCGATAGGGGGAGCAATAACATCCTCACGCCTCCTGAATATTAAGAACAATATCACAGAGGACTCTACACCTTCTGTGATATGGGGAGAAATGTCATTTCCCCCTCCTCTGGATAGTACAAACAATATCGCTGGAAAGTGTATACCCCCTGCAATACTGAGAGTAATATTATCCACTCCCCCCTCGAATATTAGGAACAATACCACATGGGAGGTGGACACCCCTGCAATACTGGGAGTAATATCATCCTCTCCCATTGGGATTCACTCAGGATGGTGGCAGAAATATTAAAGGGAAATATTAGAGAAAGTTACAGGGAAGAGTCTCAAACCTTTTGGAAGGTCGAAAGGTTACCTAACTTGTACTAATTGAACAGGCTGAAGGCAGCCGGATCTCACCTTAGAGCATTAGGTCATAGGGCAAATACTAGGGACAACAGAGGCTTCCCCAGGTAAGTCTGTTTACCCTACCTCCATTAACTAACCTTTGAGCCAGATGGCCCTCTGGCGGGGAGGTAGACCAGGGAAACTGCCCCCGATGGTATTTACTTTAGACCTTGGTACCTGAGCTTTAAACATTCGTAAAACTACTCTCTTAACCATGTTAATTATCCACAAGTGTGTTTACTCAAAGCTTCTGTTGTTAATTCTATACTAAATAAATGCCTGGAGTATGAGCTGCTCAGGGTATCAGTGAATGAAGACCAAATTAATGAAATAAAGTGAGAAGAGAAGTTTAGGGAAAAAAGAGCAAAAAGAAATGAACAAAGCCTCCAAGAAATATGGGACTATATGAAAAGATCAAATCTACATTTGATTGGTGTACCTGAAAGTGACGGGGAGAATGGAACCATGTTGGAAAACACTCTGCAGGATATTATGCAGAAGAACTTCCCCAACCTAGCAAGACAGGCCAACATTCAAATTCAGGAAATACAGAGAACACCACAAAGATACTCCTCAAGAAATGCAACCACAAGACACAAAATTCACAAAATTGTCAGATTCACCAAAGTTGAAATGAAGATAAAAATGTTAAGGGCAGCCAGAGAGAAAGCTCGGGTTACCCACAAAGGGAAGCCCATAAGACTAACAGCAGATCTCTCGGCAGAAACTCTACAAGCCAGAAGAGAAGTGGGGGCCAATACTCAACATTCTTAAAGAAAAGAATTTTCAACCCAGAATTTCATATCCAGACAAACTAAGCTTCACAAGTGAAGGAGAAATAAAATAATAAAATACTTTACAGACAAGCAAATGCTGAGAGATTTGGTCACACCAGGCCTGCCTTACAAGAGCTCCTGAAGGAAGCACTAAACATGGAAAGGAACAACAGGTAACAGCCACTACAAAAACAGGCCAAATTGTAAAGACCATCGAGGCTAGGAAGAAACTGCATCAACCAACAAGCAAAATAACCAGCTAACATCATAATGACAGGATCAAATTCACACATAATATTAACCTTAAATGTAAATGGGCTAAATGCCCCAATTAAAAGACACAGACTGGCAAATTGAATAAGGCGTCAAGACCCATCAGTTTGCTGTATTCAGGAGACCCATCTCACGTGCAGAGATGCACATAGGCTCAAAATAAAGGGATGGAGGAAGATCTACCAAGCAAATGGAAAGCAAAAAAAAAAAAAAAGCAGGGGTTGAAATCCTAATCCCTGATAAAACAGACTTTAAACCAACAAAGATCAAAAGAGACAAAGAAGGCCATTACATAATGGTAAAGGGATCAATTCAACAAGAAGAGCTAACTATCTTAAATATATATGCACCCAACACAGGAGCACCCAGATTCATAAAGCAAGTCCTTAGCGACCTACAAAGAGACTTAGACTCCCACACAATAATAATGTGAGATTTTAACATCCCACTGTCAATATTAGACAGATCACTGAGACAGAAGGTGGACAAGAATATCCAGGACTTGAACTCAGCTCTGCACCAAGCAATCCTAATAGACATCTACAGAACTCTCCACCAAAAATCAACAGAATATACATTCTTCTCAGCACCACATCACACTTATTCTAAAATTGACCACACAGTTGGAAGCAAAGAACTTCTTAGCAAATGTAAAAGAACAGAAATCACAACAAATTGTCTCTCAGACCACAGTGCAATCAAATTAGAACTCAGGATTAAGAAACTCACTCAAAATCACACAACTACATGGAAACTGAACAACCTGCTCCTGAATGACTACTGGGTACATAACGAAATGAAGGCAGAAATAAAGATGTTCTTTGAAGCCAATGAGAACAAAGACACAACGTACCAGAATCTCTGGGACACGTTTAAAGCAGTGTGTTGACGGAAATTTATAGCACTAAATCCCCACAAGAGAAAGCAGGAAAGATCTAAAATCGACACCCTAACATCACAATTAAAAGAACTAGAGAAGCAACAGCAAACAAATTCAAAAGCTAGCAGAAGGCAAGAAAGAACTAAGATCACAGCAGAACTGAATGAGATAGAGACACAAAAAAACCCTTCAAAATATCAATGAATCCAAAATATCAATGAATCAAAATATCAATGATCTTTTTTGAAAAGATCAACAAAATTGACAGACTGCTAGTAAGACTAATAAAGAAGAAAAGAGAGAAGAATCAAATAGATGCAATAATAAATGATAAAGGGGATATCACCATCAATCCCACAAAAATACAAACTACCATCAGAGAATGCTATAAACACCTCTATGCAAATGAACTAGAAAATCTAGAAGAAATGGATAAATTCCTGGACACATACACCCTCCCAAGACTAAACTAGGAAGAAGTTGAATCTCTGAATAGACCAATAACAAGCTCTGAAATTGAGGTAATAATTAATAGCCTACCAACCAAAAAAAGTCCAGGACCAGACAGATTCACAGCCGAATTCTACCAGAGGTACAAACAGGAGCTGGTATCATTCCTTCTGAAACTATTCCAATCAACAGAAAAAGAGGGAATCCTCCCTAGCTCATTTTTATGAGGCCAGCATCATCCTGATACCAAAGCCTGACAGAGACACAACAAAAAAAGAGAATTTTAGGCCAATATCCCTGATGAACATCAATGTGAAAATCCTCAATAAAATACTGACAAACTGAATCCAGCAGCATATCAAAAAGCTTATTCACCACAATCAAGTCGGCTTCATCCCTGGGATGCAAGGCTGGTTCAACATACACAAGTCAATGAACATAATCCATCACATAAACAGAACCAATGACAAAAAACACATGATTATCTCAATAGATGCAGAAAAGGCCTTTGACAAAATTCAACAGCCCTTCATGCTAAAAACTCTCAATAAACTAGGTACTGATGGAACGTATCTCATAATAATAAGAGCTATTTATGAAAAACCCACACCCAATATCATACTGAATGGGGAAAAACTGGAAGCATTCCCTTTGAAAACTGGCACAAGACAGGGATGCCCTCTCTCACCACTCCTATTCAACATAGTGTTGGAAGTTCTGGCCAGGGCAATCAGGCAAGAGAAAGAAATAAAGGGTATTAAATTAGGGAAAGAGGAAGTTGGATTGTCCCTCTTTGCAGATGACGTGATTGTATATTTAGAAAACCCCATCGTCTCGGCCCAAAATCTCCTTAAGCTGATAAGCAACTTCAGCAAAGTTTCAAGATACAAAATCAATGTGCAAAAAATCAAAAGCATTCGTATACACCAATAACAGAAAAACAGAGATCCAAATCATGAGTGAATTCCCATTCACAATTGCTACAAAGAGAATAAAATACCTAGGAATCCGACATACAAGGGATGTGAAAGACCTCTTCAAGGAGAACTACAAACCACTACTCAATGAAATAAAAGAGGAAACAAACAAATGGAAGAACATTCCATGCTCATGGATAGGAAGAATCAATATCATGAAAATGGCCACACTGCCCAAGGTAATTTACAGATTCAATGCCATCCCCATCAAGCTACCAATGACTTTCTTCACAGAATTGGAAAAAACTACTTTAAAGTTCATATGGAACCAAAAAAGAGCCTGCATTGCCAAGACAATCCTAAGCCAAAAAACAAAGCTGGAGGCATCAAACTACCTGACTTCAAACTGTACTACAAGACTACAGTAACCAAAACAGCATGGTACTGGTACCAAAACAGCATGGTACTGGTACCAAAACAGATATATAAACCAATGGAACAGAACACAGGACTCAGAAATAACACCACACATCTACAAACATCTCATCTTTGATAAACCTGACAAAAACAAGAAATGGGGAAACGATTTCCTCTTTAATAAATGGTGCTGGGAAAACTGGCTAGCCATACGTAGAAAGCTGAAACTGAATCCCTTCCTTACACCTTATACAAAAATTAATTCAAGATGGATTAAAGACTTAAATGTTAGACCTAAAACCATAAAAACCCTAGAAGAAAACCTAGGCAATACCATTCAGGACATAGGCATGAGCAAGAACTTCAAGTCTAAAACACCAAAAGCAATGGCAACAAAAGCCAAAATAGACAAATGAGATCTAACTAAACTAAATAGCTTCTGCACAGCAAAAGAAACTACCATCAGAGTGAAGAGGCAACCTACAGAATGGGAGAAAATTTTTGCAGTCTACCCATCTGACAAAGGTCTAGTATCCAGAATCTACAAAGAACATAAACAAATTTCCAAGAAAAAAACAACCCCATCAACAAGTGGGTGAAGGATATGGACAGACATTTCTCAAAAGAAGACATTTATGCAGACAAAAGACACACGAAAAAATGCTCATCATCACTGGTCATCAGAGAAATGCAAATCAAAACTACAATGAGATATCCATCTCACTCCAGTTAGAAAGGCAATCATTAAAAAGTCAGGAAACAACAGGTGCTGGAGAGGATGTGGAGAAATAGGAATGCTTTTACACTGTTGGTGGGACTGTAAACTAGTTCAACCATTGTCGAAGACAGGGTGGTGATTCCTCAAGGATCTAAAACTAGAAATACCATTTGACCCAGCCATCCCATTACTGGGTATATACCCAAAGGATTATAAATCATGCTGCTATAAAGACACATGCAAATGTATGTTTATTGTGGCACTATTCACAATAGCAAAGACTTAGAACCAACCCAAATGTCCATCAATGATAGACTGGATTAAGAAAATGTGGCACATATACACCATGGAATACTATGCAGTCACAAAAAAGGATGAGTTGATGTCCTTTGCAGGGACATGGATGCAGCTGGAAACCATCATTCTGAGCAAACTATTACAAGGACCGAAAACCAAACACCGCATGTTCTCACTCATAGGTGGGAATTGAACAATGAGATCACTTGGACACAGGACAGGGAACATCACACATTGGGGCCTGTCGTAGGGTGGGGGAATGGGGGAGGGATAGCATTAGGAGAAATACCTAATGTAAATGACGAGTTAATGGGTGCAGCAAACCAACATAGCACATGTATACCTATGTAACAAACCTGCATGTTGTGCACATGTACCCTAGAACTTAAAGTATAATAATAAAAAAAAGGGATATCATCTTCTTCTCCCCTGAATATTAAAAACAGTATCACAGAGGAATGGACACCCTCTGCAATATTAGGAGTAATATCCTCTTCCCTTCTGGATATTACAAACAATATCACATGGAGTGTACACCCCCTGCGATATTGGGAGTAATATCATCCTCTTCCCCCTGGATATTAAAAACAATATCACAGGGGAATGTACACCCCCTGCTATATAGGGAGTGATATTATCCTCTACCCCCTTGGATATTATGAACAATGTCACAGGGGATGTACATCCCCTGTGATATTGGAGGTAACACCATCCTCTACTCACCTTGATATTATGAACAATATCACAGAAGGGTGTACATCCCTTGTGATATTGGGAGTAATATCATCCTCTCCCCCCCGGATATTAGCAACAGTATCACAGGTGCGTGTACGCCCCCTGCGATATTGGAAGTAATATCATTGTCCGCCCCCCACCAGATATTTCAAATGATATCACAAGAGGGGTGAACACTCCCTGCGATATTGGGAGTAATATCATACTCTCCACCCCTGGATATTATTAACAATATCACAGAGTGGTTTACACCCCTTGCAATATTGGGAGTAATATCATCCTCTGCCACCCTGGATATCATGAACAATATCACAGAAAATGTACGCAAAGGGTGTTTACAATATTAGGAGTAATATTGTCTCCCCCCTGGATATTACAAACAATATCACAGTGGGGTGTACACCCCCTTTGATATGGGGAGTAATATCATCCTCTCCCCCTCTGAATATTACAAACAATATTTCAGGGGTGTGTACATCCCCTGCGATATGTGGAGTAGTATCATTTTCTCTCCCCTTGAATATTACGACAATATTGCAGAGGAGTGTACACACCCAGTGATATGGGGAGTAACATCATCTCCTCCCCCTGTGGATATTACAAACATATTGCAGGGCTGTGTACACCCACTGCAGTATGGGGAGTAACATCATCCCCCGGATATTACAAACAATATCGCAGGGGTGTGTATATTCCTTGCGATATAAAGAGTAACATCATCCTCTCCCCTCCTGGTTATTACCGACAATATTGCAACACCCCCTGCGATATCGGGAGTCACATCATCCTCTCCCTCCCTTGATATTACGGTCAATATCGCAGGTTATTTACAGGGAGTAACATCATCCTCTTCCCCTGCACATTACAAACAGTATCTCGGGGGGGTGTACACTTTTTGCGATATGGGGATTAACATCATCTTCTCCTTCCCTAAATATTACAAACAATATTGCATGGGGGTGTACACCAATATCGCATGGCAGTGTACATTCTCTTACCTAAGGGAGATATTACTCCTAATATCACAGTAGGTTATTTGTAATAGCTAAAGGAGATATTACTTCTAATATCATAGTAGGTGTCCACCCTGTGATTTCATTTGTATTATCTAAGGAAAATATTACTCCTAGTATCACAGTGAGTTTATACACTGTATGTACACCCTTTGATATTATTTGTAATATCTAAGGAGGATATTACTCCTAATATTACAGTAGTTACATACCCTGTGATAATATACGTAATATTTAAGCGAGATATCACTCCTAATATCACAGTGGGTGTACACCCTGTGATATTATTCATAATATCTAAGGGAGATATTACTTCTAATTTCACAGTGGGGATACGTCCTATGATATTATTTGTAATATCTCAGGGAGCTATTACTCCTAATGACACAGTGTGTGTACACCCTATGATGTTATTCATAATATCTAAGAAAGATATTACTTCTCATATCACAGTGGGTGTACTACACCCTGTGATATTATTCATAATATCTAAGGATTACATTACAGCCCAGGCTGTAATGCAGTGGCTCCACCTCGGCTCACTGCAACCTCTACCTCCTGCATTCAAGCGATTCTCCTGCCTCAGCCTCCTGAATAGCTGGGATTACAGGCACGTGCCACCATCCCCAGCTAATTTTGTAGAATTATAGTAGAGATGGGGTTTCATTTTGTTGGGAAGGCTGGTCTCGAACTCCTTACCTCAAGTGATTCACCTGCCTCGACCTTCCAAAGTGCAGGGATTACAGGCGTGAGCCACCACACCCAGCCTGACACTGAGCTTTTTCAAAAGCCACTTTTGCATATATGCCATCTCTGGCTGACCAGCACCCTTTTAAGAACAGAATCTGCCCAGAGACCAAGTCACTGGCCAAGAAGGAGGAGACAGAAGCACTGACATGCTCGCAGGGATGAGGAAGCCAAATAACTCACTTTCCTGTCCGTGTTTCTGCCTTCCAAATCAGATGGAGAAAAATGATTTGCTTTGCAACCACTCACTGACCACACATTGTCTACAATCATGACTCTTGGAAATAAATCATTTTCAATGCTCTTTAAAAAATTTTTTTAATTAAATATTAAAACATTAAAAATTAGCTGGTCATACTAGTGTGTACCTGTAGTCCCAACTACATAGGAGGCTGAGGCGGGAGGATCACTTAAGCCCAGGAGATCAAGGCTGCAGTGTGTTGTGATCAGGCCACTGTACTGCAGCCTAGGCAATAGAGTGAGACCCTGTCTCAAAAGTAAATACAATTTTAAAAATAAAATAACACCTGATTCATTTCTCCTTATACATTCTTTCAAGGCCTAACCCATGACCTTCCAAGGCATCCTGGGTCAACATCCAGTTCACAATGATCTCTTATGAATTTCAACATTGCTACTGTCCCAGCAGCCTTCGTAGTTGACTATTCCAACGTAACTCTAAACTCTAGGTTCATGGTGCGTAGGGGCTACGTTTTCTTTCAACTTAGTCTCAACATCTCCTAAAAATTACTCAATAAATACTCACGTTAAAAATTAGCCTGAGCAAGGCCAGGCATGGTGGCTCACACCTGTAATCCCAGCACTTTGGGAGGCCGAGGCGGGTGGATCACGAGGTCAGGAGATCAAGACCATTCTGGCTAACACGGTGAAACCCTGTCTCTACTGAAAATACAAAAAATAGCCGGGCGCCTGTAGTCCTAGCCACTCGGGAGGCTGAGGCAGAAGAATGGCATGAACCCGGGAGGCAGAGCTTGCAGTGAGCCGACATAGCGCCACTGTACTCCAGCCTGGGCGACAGAGCGAGACTCTGTCTCAAAAAAAAAAAAAAAAAAAAAAAACATTAGCCTGAGCACATAATTAGGAGACTAAATTTTTGAAAGAAAATCCCCCAAACATAAGACATCTCAAAGTCCATCCTGCAGATTATCTAAACCTTTGTCCCCCAATTAAAGAATCCACCTACATTTTCTTTTTTTTTCTTTTGTTCTTGGGAGTGGGGGGCGGGTGGGGATGGAGTCTAATTGTGTTGCCCAGGGTGGAATGCTGTGGTGCAGTCTCAGCTCACTGCAATCTCCACCTCAGGTTCAAGCAATTGTCCCACCTCAATTGTCCCACCTCAGCCTCTCTGAGTAGGTGGGACCACAGGCACGCACCACCAGGCCCGGCTAATTTTTTTATTTTTAGTAGAGACAGGGTTTCACCATATTGGCCAGGCTGGTCTTGAACTCCTGACCTCATGTGATCTGCATGCCTCAACCTCCCACAGTGCTGGGATCACAGGTATGAGCCACCGTGCCTGGCCCCAACTTCATTTTCTTTAAATGGCCATACACCTGATAATGGTGGGACAGCAGATTGAAATCAAAATGTTATGAATCATTTAACTTCCATTTCTCTTAACAGGTGACTGACCTGTCCATTGTATCCACTCTTGGAGTTTATGCCTTGGGTAGAAAAATGTGCCTTTCCTAACAATGAAGGAGAGTGTGAGTAGGACAAAAGTCCACTCTTCCCCTTGTACTTGGTTCATGGGACATACTTGGTTGGGTTCATTCATTTACTCATTCACACAACATTTACCTAGCTTCTCCAAATGCCACGCAAGTTAACAGGTGCTGGTATAACAGATCCTCACAATAGAGCTAAGACGGCACTGCTGCAGATTTGCTCCGCAAGACAGGAAACATTAGCTGCAGGTTTTACTGACATGGGATAGAGCTTCAGGTTAAAAAAGAAGAAAAAACGTCATGGCTGGGCACAGTGGCTCACACCTGTAATCCTAGCATCTTGGGAGGCCAAAGAGAGAGGCTAGCTTGATATCAGATGTTCAAGACCAGCCTGGGCAACATAGTGAGACACTGTCCCTACAAAAAAATAAAATAAAATTAATTAGCCAGGCATGGTTGTGTGGGCCTGTAGTCCCAGCTACTTGGGAGGCTGAGGTGAGAGGATCACCTGAGTCCACTCGGTCAAGGCTGCAGTGAGTTATGATCATGCCACTGCACTCCAGCCTGAGAAAGAGTGAGACCCTGTCTTAAAAAAAAAAAAAAAGAGAGAGAGAAAGAAAGGGAAGGAAGAAAGGGAGGGAGGGAGGGAGGGAGGGAGGGAAGGAAGGAAGGAAGGAAGGAAGGAAGGAAGGAAGGAAGGAAGGAAGGAAGGAAGGAAAGGAAGGAAGGAAAAAAGTCACTAGTCTTCCACCAGAACGCTCCTAAGTGTAAGGCTAATCTTGTCTACCTGATCTGAGAGCATGGTTGGAAGGACAAGTAAGCTCTAAATTTTGTCTAAGCCACAAAGATCAGCCGGCTAGGTCAGCTCCTCCCCCTTGCTCTTCCGAGGTCCCTGCCCTGGGGACAGACAAATGGACTCTGGGGACCACTCCATGGGCTGGATCCAATCTCCGATGCCGCTGCAGCGCCAAGATCTCAAAGCATTCACAACACGATGCAAGAGACGGGCAGTCACTTCAGGAAAAGGGAGAGAGGAGAAGGTAGGTACAAGGGCAACGGCAGGCGGAGCTTTCCCAAGAAAGGTTCCCAACTGAAGACAAGGCATTAGAAGCTGTGTTATTTCTCCAGGAGGGGATGGGTGAAAGCAAAGACCCCTGATTGTGACCGCAGAAACGCAGCCAGGCCCTTAGAAACCAGCGGCTTGGCCCCTCCGCTGGGACCTGGACGTGGATCCCCCGCAAGCTGGGCCCTGCCGCCAACCGCGTTTCCAACAGCTACAGCGCGGAGGCGCCCAGCTCGCCCACCCACCCTAGGGGGTGCGTGGGAACCGCGGGGTTCGCTGCGCGCACTTCGGAGTCCCTTCTGGGCGGCTCGGAGGCCTCATCTCGATCGCGGGCCCTCCAGGAGCTGCCCCGGTCCAGAGCAGGATAGGATGGGGGCTCCCCAAGGGAGGACTGCAGGAAGACAGAACGGGATTTCTTCACCTGCCCTTCATCGCCTAAGTGGGCCTAGACTCTAACTGGCTGTCTCTTCCATGCCGTCGCCACAGTCCCCATGTGCACCCGGTTTGCCCTCCCCTCTTCCTGCCCTGTGTCGCCTGCCCCCACTCCGCCTCCCTTCGTGACCGCTGGCCGTGTTGACCCTGCGAGGCCGGCGCCCTTAACTCTCAGGCCAGCCTGTCCTCCTCTCCCTGTGTGCACCCCAACGCCTCCCAGCTCAGCCTGGAGCATATATTAGGTTGGTACAAAAGTAATTGCGGTTGTGCAATTTTTTTTTTAATGGCAAAAACCGCAATAACTTTTACAACACCCATAAATAGGCAGGGGGAAAGTGCAAGAAAAGCCTTAGAGAAGGGGCCAAGATCCAACCGTGTAGCCCGCCAGGAGTATGGGTTGGCCAGAGGCATATGACATACTGAAGCAGGAAAGGAAGAAAAAAGATTAAGGAGACAAATTGTTCGTGATAAGGGATTTCCTGATAAACTCAGAAACAACAACTACCAGTTATGGAGCACTTAAACTGACACTATCTCATTAATCCTCACAACGGTCCTGTACAGGTGGTGGTTTTATTTGTTTTTTACCATCTTACATGCCAGAGCTGCAGTTGGTATGCAACAAAGGCAGCATTTGAACCCTGGCCTGCTCATACCAGAGCGGGGACATCCAACTACACCCACAAAGGACAATGGAGGAAGACTGTGTCATTTGTAATATAAGCAAATGGGGAAAAGACAAAACAAATACTTGTATTATGCCCAAGTTGTAAATTTATAAACATGAATGAAATACACATACAAGAGGCTAACCGTTTTCTTTTTTCTTTTTTTTGAGACAGAGTCTCTCTCTGTCACCCAGGCTGGGGTACAGTGGTGCAATCTCGGCTCACTGCAACCTCCGCCTCCCGGGTTCTAGGCAATTCTCCTGCCTCAGCCTCCGGAGTAGCTGGGATTACAGGCGCGCACCACCACACCCAGCTAATGTTGTATTTTTAGTAGAGATGGGGTTTCACTACGTTGGCCAGGCTGGTCTTGAACTCCTGACCTCAGGTGATCCACCCGCCTCGGTCCCCCAAAGTGCTGGGATTACAGATGTGAGCCACCATGCCCGGCCATGGCTAACCATTTTGTGAAAACAAAGAGAGTAAATGGGAAGTGTACAAAAAAGAAATTTTTAAATTTATGTAGTTTCTTGTTGATTTGTAAAGGGTGCCATTTGTTTGAAATCATTCTTACACTCTTGGATTAAAACACCAGTTCCTTCACACACTTGTATTTTGAAGGGAGTATAAAATGTGATTCCCTCACACCCGTAATCCCAGCACTTTGGGAGGCCAAGGCGGATGGATCACCTGATGTCAGGAGTTTGAGACCAGCCTGGCAAACATAGTGAAACTCCATCTCTACAAAAAATACAAAAATTAGCTGGGTGTGATGGCGGGTGCCTGTAGTCCCAGCTACTCAGGAGGCTGAGGCAGGAGAATCACTCAAACCTGGCAGGCAGAGGTTGCACTGAGCCAAGATCGCATCACTGCACTCCACCCTGGGTGACAGAGCAAGACTCTGTCTCAAAAAAAAAAAAAAAAAAAAAAAAAAAAGATGTCATTCCATATGACACGAGTGTTAGAAAACAGACAAATGACAGTTTGCTGACTCCAGCAGGGAGTTACCTGTCGGGAGGTAGTTCCCACCACAGCCCAGGATGCCAATGTTTTATCTAGTTACATGTTAAGATCTCCATATCCAGGGCATCCCTCCTCAAACAATACTAGTCCTACACTGCTAAATGTTTACTGTATGGATGGATGAATGAAGGCAACATTCTTAGATGTGGGAATCCCATAGTGCTTGGTTCTCTAGATGAATCTCTGGGGGCCTCTTTTGAACTTGGTTCTTAAACCTCCTCAGTTGCCCACATACTACGTCCTAGGGTGAGGCATTTCTCCAGAGCTCACTTATTACCTTGAAAGTGCCATACTCCCACATGTAGGCCTTGACATGCTAGGTCTTTTGCCTAAAATGCTCCCTCCTCCTCTCCCTGCATTCCCCACCTTTCATCTACCTCTATCCACCCTTTTGCTCAAGCCAAAAACCTAGGAATTTTCCCATTACCACTTTGCTCCACTGCTATAACCACAGGTGACAGTGACTTGTACCAAGGATACATACCCACCAGCAAGTGCTAGTTATCAGAAAAAAATTAAGAGTAAATTTGGTCACCGTGTAATGGAAATGCAAATCTAGTGATGGCAGCAGGGTTATCTTGACAGGAGATAGGAAGTTGGGAGCTTTGACCTGTGATCTGCCATTGTCAAAACTGTCCAACCCTGTTTCAGAGCAGGGTTTTGACTAGCTCCCTAAAAAAAACAATCTCTGGATATTCTCTCCTAGTATCCCAGAGAGTTCTGGGAGCATTTGAGATCAGTTGCAAACTAATGACAGAGTCATCAGTGATGAACTAGGGAATGAAAAGCTATCAAACTTCACTGGGTTTTGAGATCTGTGTAATACCAACATCAATTTGGGGTATGTTTTTGTTTTCTTTCTTTCTTTGTGTGTGTGTGTGTGTGTGTATGTGTGTGTGTGTGTTTTTAAACAGGGTCTCACTCTGTCACCCAGGCTGGAGTGCAGTGGCACAATCTCGGCTCACTGCAACCTCTGCCTCCTGGGCGCAAGTGATTCTTGTGCCTCAGCCTCCTAGGTAGCTGGAATTATAGGTGCACACCACCACGCCCAGCTAATTTTTGTATTTTTAGTAGAGACAGGGTTTCGCCATGTTGGCCAGGCTGCACTCAAACTCCTGACTTCAAGCGATCTGCCCGCCTCAGCCTCCCAAAGTGTTGGGATTACAGGCATAAGCCACTGCACCCGGCCTGGGGTATGTTTATTAAAATATTCCTCTGTAAAATGGAGCTAGCTGCTTTGTCGAATTGTGAGAATAACATTTAGATATGTACAAACATACGTGTGTGTAACCTCAATTTATGTTCATGACAGTGGGGTTTTTTTTTCATGTCTACATTCTTTCTAATAAACTGTTGGAAGACTTCTTGGCTGTCCTTTAAAGTCTCTGGCTTACTGTAATTTTTATGTATTTACCATTTACTGGAATGGAGTTTTTCATTCCATTTGAGGAAGAATTTCGGATTATTCCTCTGTTTGAAAAAAGAGACTTGCTGTAATGTCACAGGAAACCTTTTTAAAGTGGATCTGTAATAGAATATTGTAGATGTACTTTGTAGCAGTTGGAAAAGTAAGTGTGGTTTGATTGAAATAAAACTAAATGTGTTGTCCTCCTCTAAAAAAAAGAAAAAACAAAAAAGAAGCAGCTGTACTGCAGCTGTAGCCATGACAATGTGCTTTCCTTCTAAGAGCCCAGGGAATAAGCAGCCTTATGACAAACATATATTTTCTCCGAAAGAAAATAATGCCTAAAGATGGAAGGAACAGAGTTTACCTCTTTCTTTTGCAGACAGCATCTGAAGCTATTGATAAAGCCATTTTCATCAATTTCATGGTGTAATTTACTAAAGAAAAAGATCTGAAATTCAGAAGCTATTTCAGCAGTGGGAAAATAGATGTACCTAAAAAAACCAAAACCACCTATTTCCATGACTCTGATTTCCCAAATGTAAAATAAGAAGAGTCTGTCATTTATCCAGCTCAAAACCAGAAAGAACAGAAAAAAACACTGTTCTAAACTTGCCTTATTTAACTGATTATTTCTCCTTGCTAAAAACCAGATTTCCTCTATCTTGTCTGTTAAGGAACTATTTTGGTCTGTTTGTGTTTGTATAACAGAATACCTGAGACTGGGTAATTTATAAAGAAAAGAGATTAATGTAGTTTATGGTTCTGCAGGCTGGGAAGTTCAAGCACAGAGCCCTAGCATCTGGTGCTGCATCATAACATGGTGAAGAAGGTCAAAGGAAGAGCAAAAATGTGTGAAGAGGCCAAACCCAAAGGCTACCTCTTGACTTATAACAACCCACTTTGTTGGGAAAATTCCCATGAGAACTGATCCAGTCTTTAGAGAGTGAGAGCTCACTCACTACTGCAAGAATAGCACCAAGCCATTCATGAGGGATCTGCCCCCATAACCCAAACCACCCCAAGGCTGCACCTCCCAACACTATCACACTGGGGTTCAAATTTCAACATAAGTTTTGGGGAAGACAAATTCAAACTATAGCAGAAGCGTTCAAGGATCTGCTCATACATTTCCCATACACTGTCTTTATGTGTAACTGCTACCCTCTCTCTTACCCTCATGTAACAGGTAGAAAACTGCATGAACTGAATAATTTTGAAATCTTACCTCCTTCCCAGAAAAAGAGCTCCTGATAAATCTGCTTGGAGCAGACTACCATTGATTCTAGGTAGGGTGGGAAATAAAGTCCCTGGCTAGACAATCGCCTCCTACCTACCACAAATTCATGCTAAGGAAGGCTGAGCACAAAACAGCCATCTGACTGTTCAACCTCAAAAGAAATACTAAACAAAACAATTAGCAAAGACTGTGTTTCATGACAATGCTATTTTGAAAAGAGCACTCTCAAGTACTGCTTCTAACTGATAAAAAAATTTTCATTCCAATTTCTTTTCTAACATCTTTATTTTACAGTTTGAGAAACTATGTTTCAGAACAATTGAGTGACTTCTCAAGATTTCTGAGCAGACAAATGGCAAGGATGGGACTAGAACCCGGGTTTGCCAATCCTTCGTCCAATCCATTTTTTAAAACCTCATCTTTAAGTTATAAGTCTGAAGGGGCTGAAGACAAGTAGAATGGAGATAAATCAGACAAGCCCCTATTTTTTTATCCTACCATGCGTAGGTTATTCCCAAGTAGCAGTGCCCTTAACTCGTGCCAATGGGAAAATAACATACACTCTTTTTGTTTCTATTTATTTATTTATTTTAAAACGTTTTTATTTTACTCTCCTTTTCCCCCAGCCTTATTGAGATATAATTGACCAATAAAAATTGTATACATTTAAGATGTACAACTTGATGTTTTAATATACATGTATTTTTGTGAAATAATCACCATAATCAAGCTAATTAACATAGCATCATCTCACACAGTACCTTTGTGTGCGCATGTGGTTAGAACATGTTAGATCTGCCCTCCTAGCAAATTTTAAGTATGTGATACACTATTCTTAACTGTAGTCACAATGTGATACGTTATTTTGTTTCCATTTCAAACTGCCTTGTTTACAAAGCAATTTGGGAATATGGATTATGACACTAAGTTTATTCCTATCTGTGGGGCCAGCAGTTCCTCTAAGAATCTGAACTAAGGTAATATTCAAAAATATTTTTTAAAACTTTATGTACAAAGATGTTGACCATAGAGTTATTCACAGCAATAAAAAATTATGACACATAGTAAAAACTTATGACTAAGGGAATAGTTAATTGCTTTATCAAACATTTGTCCAATGGCATATTTATGTAGCCATTAAAGTATTGATGAAACATTTTAACAATGTTTATTTGTTATAAAGCTTACTTATTAAGGCCAGTTACAAAATTTTATGTGTAGTACTATTTCATTTTACAAACTATAATATGATACATGTAGAAAAACACTGCATATACCAAATATTGTCTGAGATTGCATCTGGGTGGCATAATATGATAATTAATTTTCTTTTTATTTTTAGATATTATTCAAATTTTCTAAAATTCTTACTATTTTTTATAGAGACAGGGTCTTGCTATGTTGCTCAGGCTGGTCTCGGCTTAAGTGATCCTCCCACCTCAGCCTCCCAAAGTGCTGGGATTACAGGAATGAGCCACTGCACCCAGCCCTAAAAGTAATATATAACTTTATATTCAGAAATTAAACACATAACTTGGAGGGTGAGGAGAATGACCTTGTATAAGACAATTACTCAATAGTAATATCCTGTTGGATCCTTCTAGTAACTGCCCCCTACATTCCCAGCTCTTGTTTCCTTGGCTGTTCTCCATGATCTTGATCTCAGTTGCTGCTTTTGACGTTCCCTTGTAACATCACCTAGCAAACTCCTCATATTAACTGAGCTTGCTCTCTACCATATCACCCTTTGTTGTGTCATTTCTTATTTCCTGGTAGTAACACTACTAGTTCAGAATTTTTGTCTGATCAATTCTGTGATAGTCACAGAGTAAAATGATTAGATCAGTTCTTTTAAAGAGACTACTCTGGAGCAATGTGTCTGGAAGACTGGAGTGTGATAAAGACTTACATAATTCTTACACCTCTTCTATGTGACTAGCAGGAATACTAACTGTACTTTTATAGGACTCCTCAGTACACTATAAGCTCCTAGAACATAGCAACTGTGTCATCTTGGTCTTTCCAGTGCCTAACATAGCTCTGACACATAATTGGGGCTTAATAAATGTTTTGAATGAACAAATGACTGAAAAGATGAAAGGATAGGTGAGTAACTATTTAATGATGGTGACTGCTATTCATTAAAGAGGCTGGTAAGTCAATTAATATTTATTGAGCACCCATTATGTGCCAGTTTGTGCTCAGAGCCAGATTCTAAGAAATTGTGGTAGGAAAAGAAATGAACTGGTGAATCAGCTGGACTTTTCATCCACTGTAAATATGAAGACTGGGGAACCTCTGGGGCCTTTCAAAGACGTGTTTGGATCATCTAGCTAGTGCTAACTAAAGGTTACATGGTCCCAGGGTAACTGACCTGGATTAAGCATAATTGGGCAGACCAGTTTCATCACCATTTAGCTGTATAATTTGCCAGAGTCAAAGTGGTCGAAGGTAAGGACAAGAGTGTGGTGTCAAAGATTAATGCTACAGCTCATTTGCAGCCCATCAGTAACAATGATATGGGATCAGCTCTGCCTGAAGCTTCTGCTGACTTTTGGTACAGCAATTTAGACAAAAAATTTATTCTTCCCAAATCTGTGTCTTGTGTAATACAATCACCCACATGTCCCTAATTAGGTGGCCCACTATCAATAGCCCCTAAAAGAAGTCCTACTTTATAGCATATTTAGGAATCAGAATTATAATGCTGTGGGGGCTCTGGGCCTTCTCAAAGCTGATTTATCCTACGGGGTGGCCAACAGCCTGAGTCACAGGGACTCATCTCATTCCTGACTGCCAGAGTGCATGACTTTCATCATTTAGAACCTTAGAAATTCAATTGGCTAAGCCTATGATTCCTTACACATGTGCCACTCTATGTGGTTATCCTGCCCTGATACACTTTAATGCTGAGTGTCTGGCTACACTCCAAGTCCTGGGATCCTAAGTGGCATCCTGTCTTGTCTTTAATTTTCAGCAGCTCTCATAACAAATGCAGAAAGAAATGCTTAAGAAGCTAGCTATGACATCTATGGCCTTGAAAGTACACAAAGACTGAAAAGAAAAAAAAACTTTTAAAAATATTCTTTTTTTTTTGAGACAGAGTCTTGCTCTGTTGCCCAGGCTGGAGTGCAGTGGCACAACCTCAATGCAGCCTCTGCTTCTCAGGTTCAAGTGATTCTCCTGCCTCAGCCACCCAAGTAACTGGGATTATAGGTGTAAGCCACCATGCCCGGCTTGGTGTATTGTATTTTTTAGAGACAGGTTTTCACCATGTTGGCCAGACTGGTCTTGAACTCCTGACCTCAGTTGATCTGCTCGCCTTGGCCTCCCAAAATGCTGAAATTACAGGCATGAGCTACTGCGCCCAGTGGAAAAACATTCTCTTTGATCCAGAGCTTAAATTTAGATAAATGCTAGAATCAGACGCTCTTAAAGAATACATAGGAATTCTTGCTTCCATTTTCTGTCTTTTATTAATCCATGTTTCACCAAGGACTACTGCCTGCATAGCAAACCCAGTAACTTTTAGATCTAAAACATATATATTTCATAGCTACTATTGTTGTGCGTTTTCTAAACCTGTGTTGTGATTAGGATCCTTTTCTTCTGTAGCATTTTATTTACAGAACCTCAAACCATGCCATCCTTACATTTCACTTATTTTACTTGTCACTCTAAAGTTCTGGTAGCCCACATCTGAATTCTCATTTATTAATATTCTACAGAATCACATTCTATGTATCTTGTTTGACATGGATTTCTATAAAAACACATATTTTAGAGTATCATATTATAATTATTAAAAGAAAATCAAAGGTGCTGGCAATCACCTATCAATTCTGCTTCCATACAGATCATTTTTCCACATAAGCTCACTAGCATCATCCCCAATGAAGACATAGATTTAAAAGTATATTGATGACAATTGTGTCACCACAGATTTGACAAAAAAGGAAAAATAACACAAACAAATATAATTTTCTCCCCAAGCAAAGCCAGCAATCTGATACAAAGCTTTGGACACATTATGGCTTAATTCCAGGAAGACTGGCAATTTTTAAAATTATTTTATTTTATTTTATTTTTTCTAATAAAACTGATATCCCTCTAGTTTTTTCTTTCTTTCTTTTGAGACAGGGTCTCACTCTGTCACCCAGGCTGGAGTGCAATGGCACAGTCTTGGCTCACTGCAACCTTTGCCTCCTGGGCTCAAGCAATCCTCCCACCTAGGCCTCCTGAGTAGCTGGGACCACAGGCATGTGCTACCACGCCCAGATAATTTTTGTATTTTTAGTAGAGACAGGGTGTTGCCATGTTGCCCAAGCTGGACTCAAACTCCTAAGCTCAGGCAATCCACCTGCCTCGGCCTCCCAAACTGCTGGGACTACAGGCGTGAACCACTGCACCCAACCACCTTCTAATTTTTTCTTTGTTTCACTGAGAAACTTAAAAAAAAAAGTCTTTCAAAGATACAAATCTCAAAAGAGGATATTATTTATGTCCAACTCACTAGAGGAAAATAAAACATTGGGAGGCTAAAAATTCTGCAATTTCAAACCACTCCCAGTGAATTTTATTTGAAAATTTCCCAGCAACCATAAAGACATGAGAAAAGCTCCAATTAACCATAGTGGATAAGAAGGTAAGTTATCTTCCCAAAGTAGTGACAAAGAGATCCCCAATCAACTTAAAGAGGGCAGCAGAAAATAACTAAACATTGCATATCCTTATTTCCTCTTTTACTGGCCATTTTGAAAATAAGGGACCCACAGTTTTGTCCACTCTCTTGATTAAAGGGAGGTTCAGAGGATACCGTAAAACCTATGTATCCTGGTGGGACGTGGTGGCTCACGCCTGTAATCTCAGCATTTGGAAGGCTGAGATGGGAGGATGGTTTGAGCCCAGGAGTTTGAGGCCAGTCTGGGCAACATGGTGAGACCCTGCCTCTATTGAAAAAAAAAAAAAAAAAAAGATGCATCCTTTAGATACAAATTTCCTAAGTTAATTAAACTAGGATTAAAAATGCAAGTGGCTCTGTGAACTACAGATCTTATTCAATCTGGCTGATTGCTAGAGAGATAGTATTGCATAGTGTTGAAAGTACTCTGAAATGATAGACTATTCAGGTTTGAATCTTACCTCCAGTGCTTGCTGTGTGACTTTGGACAATTCACTTAACCTCTTTGAATGTTAGCTGCGCTATCTGTAAAATGGAGTAGAAATAGAAATTACCTCACAGGACTGTTATGATGCTTAAATGAGTTAGTCTTAAGCAAAGCACTTAGTACTATTGTGGTTTATTCAAAAATGCTCAACATCCTTAGGTATCACAGAAATGCAAATTAAAACCACAATGAGACAGTACCTGACACCTGTTACAATAGCAATAGACATTATCAAAGATAACAAGGGTTGGTGAGAATGTAAGAAAAAGGGAACCCTTGTACACTGTTGGTGGGAGTGTAAATTAACACAGCCATTATGAAAAACAGTATGGAGGCTCCTCAAAAAACTAAAAATAGAACTACGATATGATCCAGCAATTGCACTCCTGAGTATGTATACAAAGGAATTGCAATCAACATGTTAAAGAGATATCTGGGCATCTATGTTCACTGCAGCATTATTCATAATAGCCAACCTAAGTGTCCGTCAACAGATGAATGGATAATGTGGTACACATACAATGGAATACTATTCCGTCTTAAAAAAGGAAATTCTGTCATCATTGACAGTGTAGATGAAACTAGAGAATATTATGCTAAGTGAAATAAGCCAGTCACAGATAGACAAATACTGCATAATCTCACTTATATGTGGAATCTAAAAAAGTTGAACTTATAGAAGTAGAGAGTAGGATGGTGGTTACCAGAGGCTGGGGGTTGGAAGTGGGTACTGCAGAGATATTGATCAAAGGGTACAAAGTTTTAGTTAGACAGAAGGAATAAGTTTTTCAGATCTATTGCACCACATAGTGTCCATAGTTAATAAAATGTATTACATATTTCAACATTGTTAGAAGAGATTTGAAATGTTCTCACTCCAAAAAATAATAGGTATTTGATGTAATGAATATGTAAATTAGTTTGATATAATCATTCCACAGTGTATACATATATCAAAACATCACATTGTATTCTATAAGTATACACAATTATCTGCAAATTAAAAATAAATATTAAAAAAGAATAGTACTGTTGCATAGTAAGTACTAGATATAAAACATTTATTAATAATAACTTTGTTTCAAAATGACAGACACTGATAACCTGAAGAAGTATACCAAATTTGGTCAACCCTACCCATTCCTTCAAAATCACTGTGGAGCAAACATACGAGCAGGATAAAAGACATTAAATGTCAAATGTTTGAATTAAAAATTTCATTCACATTCTACAAAAGATGGTTACAAAATTATTATTCAGACCAAAGTTTTAGTTCTGAACTTGAAATTGTGTACAATAAATGCAGTTTTACAGGTTACAACTGCAAACCTAGTGCTATTCAACTGAAAAATAGCAATAATAAATACTCCAGTTAACATACCTTGAAAACATCCACTTTCCTCCACTCCTTAAGAAGCCTCACTAAAACAAAGATAAAGAATGTTAAAAAGGGGGACAGAGGGACCATATACTCATAAGAACAAAGAAAACAGGAGAAGAGACAACAGAAAAATGCCATAAAAGTTTAGAAATCAGTTGACAAGGGTTGAGTTGCATCCCCCCAAAGGATACATTGACTGTGACCTTATTTGGAAATAGGGTCTGTGCGGATGTGATCAAAATAAGACAAAGTGACGGCCGGGTGTGGTGGCTCACGCCTGTAATCCCAGCACTATGGGAGGCCAAAGTGGGTGGATCGCTTGAGGTCAGGAGTTCAAGACCAGACTGACCAAGATGGTGAAACCCTGTCTCTACTAAAAACACAAAAATTAGCTGAGCATGGTGGTGTGCGCCTGCAGTCCCAGCTACTCAGGAGGCTGAGGCAGGAGAATTGCTTGAACCTGGGAGGCAGAGGTTGCAGTCAGCTGAGATGGCACCACTGCACTCCAGCCTGAGCGACAGAGCGAGATTCCGTCTCAAAAAAATAAAAATAAAACCATAAAAGTGATACTTGATTAGCATGGGCCCTAATCTAATGACTGCCGTCCTTACAAAAAGAGAGAAAGTTAGACAAAGGCAGATGCACAGGGAGAACACGTAATGACAGAGGCAGAGATTGGAGTGATTCATCTGCAAGCCAAGGAATGCCAAGAATTGCCAGCAGTCACCAGAAGCTAAGGCAAAGGCATGGCACAGATTGTCCCTCAGAGACCCCAGAAGGAACCAACCTCCTGATTTCTGATTTCTAGCCTCCATAACTGTAAGGGAATAAATTTCTATAGTTTTAAGCCACCCAGTTTGTGATAATTGTATGGCAGCTTTAGGGAGCTAATGTACTGGTGAACATACGGACTTACCAGAGAAAACTGAAACCCAAGTGTTTTCGGAGGTGATGCCCAGAAGCAAGCTTACTGACACGCAGAACCTCACAAAGGCTCAGGAATTGGAAGTGCCATACCTCTTCAGTGGGATGAGCTGAAAAGAGACCATTAAAAGTCCCAGAAGCACTTAAGACTCCTACATTTCCTCCCCTGGCAAAGTCAGGGAAACTTTCTCTATCCCTCATTCCCAACCTGAAACCTGCAAGATTATTTCTTTTGGGAGATATGGAACCAGGATATGGATTCAGGGACACCAGACACAGCTGAAGGTAAAAATGCTATTATGAAACAGTGGTGTACGTGAAGGTATGCATGATAATTAAGTCTTTTTTTTTTTTTTTTAGACAGAGTCTCACTCTGTCACCCAGGCTGGAGTGCAGTGGTGCAATCTCAGCTCACTGTAACCTCCGCCTCCTGGGTTCAAGTGATTCTTGTACCTTAGCCTCCCGAGTAGCTGGGACTACAGGCACGTGCCACCAAGCCTGGCTAATTTTTTGTGTTTTAAGTAAAGACTGGGTTTCACCATGTTGGCCAGGCTGGTCTCAAACTCCTGACCTCAAGTGATCCACCCTCCTTGGCCTCCCAAAGTGCCGAGATTACAGGCATGAGTCACCACGCTCGGTGGAGAGTTAATTTTATGTGTCAACTTGACTGGACCACAGGATGCCCAGATATCTGGTTAAACAATATTTCTGAGTGTCTGTGAGGGCACTGAGTAAAAGAGATTACCCTCACCAATGTGGGTGGGCATCATCCATTTGGGGTCTGAATAAAACAAAAAGGTAGAGGAAGGGAGGATTCACTTTCTCTCTGCTAGACTTCTTGAACTGAATTTTTGATCTTTTCCTGCCCTCGGTGATCCTGGTTTGCAGGACTCCAAACTCGGACTAGAATCTACACCATCTCCAGTTATCAGGGCTTTAAACTACAACATGGGCTTTCTGGGTCTTCAGCTTACAGACAGCAGATTGTGGGGCTTCTCAACCCCCATAATCACATGAGCTAACAGATAGATAGAGATATAGGTATAGATATAGATATCTATTCATTCTCTGTTTCTCTGGAGAACCCCAACTAACACAGGGCATCAGTGCATATAATGAAATTACTAAGTCTCCCAGCCTCTTTCTCGCATTGGGCTCCAAGAAGGCTATATATTCTCAAAGCAAGTAATTAGAAGATTACTCTCTAGAAGAAAATAAACAGCTGGTCCTTGCTCCACCATCTTACACCTTGTCCCACCATCTTACACCTTGTCCAGCAGTGAACAAGCCTTGCCTATGTCCCCAAAGCACCTTTTAGAGCATCACTTTTACATACAAATTGACAGCAAGGATCACTACACAAGATGAAGAACGCCTCTAGCAGAAATGACAGGGACCAAATATAAACAACCAACCAACCAAAAAAAACCTCAAAGAATCAAAGTCAATGCAGAGTTATGTAGAAAGTATTTTAAAACTCCTATAATTTACATCTTCAGAGAGTAAAGGAGGTATATTCATGAAACAATAATGTAATGCTATAAAAGAACAGAGAATAAAAAGGGCACTTAGAAATGAAGGTATAATAAAAGAAATAATCTGATAATCATTTGTCCAATTAAGTTGAAAAAGTCACAGAGAAAGTAGAATAAAAAGATGAAGGGATAGAAAATAGGACAGACAGGTAAGAAAAAACATCAGCCAAGAAGGTCCACGATCTAAATAACAAATTTCAAAAAATAAGAGATACAATAAGAGAGGGCGGAAAGAAACGATCAAATAAATAATACCAGGAGAATCCCCATAACGGAAGAACATGTGTTTCAGGATTGAAAAACTGATCAATAGGAATGAGAAAAGACCCATAAGAAAGACACTCGATTGTGTCTTAGAACGCTGGGTATAAAGAGAAGATCCTAAAGATTCTTGAGACAAAACAAAACCGAAACCAAAGCGGGTTACATATCAAGAAATTTAGTGACCTGAGAAGGAGAAGGAAATGCAATGACGTAGAGTTTCTCAACAATTTTGGAAGCTAAAATATTGTGGAGCAAGCCCTCCAATATTCCGAGTGAAAGTTATTTTCAACCTAGAACTCAGCCAGAATAAAAACAGTTCCAGACCTGCACGCTCTGTGGGAAAAAAGACCTGGAAGCAACCTCCCTCAAGGAACTATTGGCGGATATGTTCCACAACATGAGGGTATATAATCAAGAAAAAGACACAGATTCAGGAAATAGGGAACTCACCTCAGGAATGAGGAATAAGACCTTCCCAGGATGGATGTGAAGGAGACCCAGGACATCAGTTGAGAGCTGTGCCTTCCAAATTTTGATGTGCATAGGAATTACCAGGGGATCTTGTTGCAATGCAGACACTGATTCAGTAAGTCTGGGTAGGGCTTGAGATTTCGCGTTTTTAACAAATTCCCTCAGGATGCTGAGGCTGCTGGTTCAGGGACTACACTTTGCATAACTAGGGTGTAGAGAAAAAATAGTCCAAACTGTACCAAGAAGACGATGGTACAGAGACAGAGACAGACAGACATTTATTTCCTTCTGGGAGATCATCGGGAATGAATTAGTGTAAGTCAATAACCGTATAGTAGGGGAGGGAGAGGGATGGAGGAGAGGGAGAAAAGGGTTAATATTTTAAGTAAACACAAATGAAGAAAAAACAAGGAAGGGGCTGTACTGAGGGCAGCCGCATACATCCAACCTTGCCTCTAGTAGACACCTGAAGAGGAAGGTTGGACCACCCTAACGGATTCAGATTCAGTAGTCTGGGGGGGTCTCTGGAGTGACCCGGAAGATGCTCCAAAAAGCCTAGAAGCGGACCACAAGGACAGAAGACGCCCCTTCCCCATGCCCAGCAGGGGAGTAGGCCGGGCCTCAAAGCGCCGGGCGCCAGGTCTCAGGGGGCGGGGCATGGGCGGAGCCTTTTCCCTAAATTGGCGCGCCCGAGCGGCGCTGGGATTAGGATTGGAGGCTTTTGAACCCGGAAGCAGTTGGCGGCTCTCGGAAGCGGCCGCGGATCCGGGAATTCGGCTGGCGCTGCAGCTGCAGAATGGTGGGCGGTGGCTGGAAGCGCAGGCCCGGCGCGGGGGCGGGGCCGCAGATACTGCCAGAAAGGCTGGGGGGGCTACGCAGGTGGCTTTGGATGACAGCCAGGGTACCAGGAGGCAGCGCGTTTCATTCATGCAGTGACTATTAAGCTTGCTGTGTGTCCGGGGGCTGCGGTTTGCTGCGGGGACCCTGCCCAGGTAGCTGTTTCGCGCTCTGTAGGGGATTGGACCAGGAAAGTAGCGCCTCTGCATGTTCTGCCCAGCTCCTCTTGGCGCATTTCCTGGGGAAACGGATTAAGCCAACCAACGTTTCATTCATTCGCCCACCCAGATAGATTGGGAACCGATTACATACCAGACATTGTGCGGGGCCCTGCGGATTTGGGGTCAACCCGCCTGCCCCTTCTCCATGTAGAGCCTCCGGCCTGGGGAGGAGGGGCACAAGCGAATATGCATTCTACTGTGACTTTTTTGTTTGGGATTATAATGCTGGTGTGTAGAAAGTGCTATGGAAACACTGAAGGAGGATTTAACAAGTCCCAGGGAGTGTTAAAGAAGACTTATAAGACAACTCTTTAAAAATGGGTTTTGAAGGCAGAGAAGAGTCTGAGACGTAAAAGTGTAGGAGATGTTTGGGCATAGTGGAGCGTTCGGCTTGGCTGGAGCCAGAGAAATGGGAAAGTAAGAGGGACCTGATCATAAAAGCACTATGAGAGGGGAGGGGGAAAAGTATGTGCATTATCTCATATTTTACTATGATTTTGGAAGTTCTGTAACCACTACAGTAGCAATAAGGGGAATCAGACAGGAAGGAAGTGCCATTGTGATAACTAAAGTTTTAGAAAACTTAGTCTGGCAGTGTTATAAATCGGATAGGGTGTGAGACATTCTTGGAGGGCTTAATTAACTAGTAAAGGGCCAGTTGTATAGGCATTCTTCATATTGGGTCATGCATTCTAGGAATACCAGGGTAAAGGAGAAATGCAGCCTCTGAAGGGGACAGCTGTCCTAAATTCTAGTTGTTAGGGATATGGAGATGCTGAACTAGTGTGTGAGTTAAGGCAGAGCTGCAAAAATTCTCTTTGAAGGTTCAGTGAAGAACTGCTTTGGTGGCGTGAGGTGCTTAACTAGAAATACAATACCAGAAATGAAGGCGAGTCTATAGAGGCTATAACCATAATGGCCAGCATTTGCATATTATGTGCTAGGACTGTTCTGTGTATTTTTACATATAATAACTTATTCCTTGTAACAACCCTATGATAGAGGTACTGTATGCCCTTTTTGCAGATGAGAAAACAAGGCACAGAGAGGTTAAGTAACTTGCCTAAGGTTGGATATCAGTAGGGTCAGGAGTCAACCCAGGCAACCTAACCATTAAGCAAAACTGCCTTTCAGCAAGGCAGATTAAGCCTTTTCTAACATCTTCAGTTGGAGCCAGTCTTTGAAAGTCTGACCAAAGACAGTTATAAAAACAGAAGATAGGATAGCTCGGGACTTCATATGTTCCTACTGTTCTATATTTGCAGTTGGAGAAGCAACAGGAAGTGGTTGAGAATCTGCTGTGGAGCCAGACTTAAACCTGAGTTTAAATCCCTTCTCTTCCACTTCCTAGTTAGGGACATAGGGAGGTTAACCTCAGCAGCTGTAAGATGAGGTTAATAGTATCTAGTGCATGAGATAGTTGAGGATTAAATGAGTTAATTCACAGAAGGTGCTTAGAACAGTGAAATAGCACAAGATAAGTTCTCAATAAGTATGACTTACTACTTGTTTTTACTATTATATTATCTTTACTATTACTATTTGCTATTGATACTCACTTTTGGATTCATTTTTCAACAGCCTTTTTGTTCAACGTAATTCTTTTTTAAATCAGATGCATTATAATCCTTGGCACAATAAACTTACCATTGTTCAATTCATGATTGTTTTTGAGCTTATTTATGTTAAGTAATATAACAAACACCTGTGAACCCATTGCCCAACCCTAAAACTGAAACAGTAGTTCTACATCTACACATGTCCCTCTCCTCTCCCTTCAGCCTTCTTTCTGTCACTCATGTTCAATGTAGCTATCCTGAATTTTGTTTTCCCTTGCCTTTTAAAAATAGGCTCATCTCCTATGAATGTATACCTAAATAATATTTATTTTTAGTTTTTGAAATTCATAAAAAGGCTATCATGCTGCATATAATCAATAACTTTTTTCCTCATTAAAAATATTTAATATAGATAGGTCCATATTGTGTAGCCATACAGTAACCATTTGGTAAATGAAGGAGATTGGTTCCAGGACTCTCACATATCCCAAAACCCGAGCATACCCAAGTTCCAAAGTTGGTCCTGTGGAACCCGAGTATACAAAAAGTTGGCCCTCTCTCTAAGTGAATTTCACATCCTAAGAACACTGTTATTTTTCAATCTGCATTTGGTTGGAAAAAAAATTCATGTATAAGTGGGTCCACAAAATTCAAACCCTTGTTGCTCAAGGGTCAACTGTAATATTAAGTGTAATAGTCTATTGTTTGGAAGCCTTATAACCATTCTACCAATAGGCATTTTTTCTGTTTTGTTTGCTCTTTAAATCATTGCCATCATGATCATTCTTATGTCATCTGATTCATAAATATGTTTTGTAGATATTGAATGATACCTAACATAAAATTAATAAACTTCAGCCTACTGGGAAAATTGAAGAATATAAATATGAGAAACGTCTAGCTCAGAATTTCTCAACTTTAGCACTGTTGACATTTGGGGCCAGTAGTCTTTGTTGAGGATGCTTATCCTGGGCATTGTAAGATGTTGAGCATCCCTGGCCTCTGCCCCACTAGATGCCACTAGCACCCTTCTTCCAATTCGTGACAACTAACTAGGTCTCCAAATGTCCCCGGGCAGGGGTCGTGGGTTGGGGGGGAAAATCACCACCAGTTGAGAACCACTGCTCTAGGTAGGAAGAACAAAAAAGAAAGAACTTAATACAAAAAGAAAGAATCTAGGTTCCTAGAAAGAAAAACAGATTGCCTCTTAGAAAACTAAATGTATGTAACCTCCAATTAAGCATATTATCTTTACAGAAATTTATCAAATACCTAATAGGCATTATAAAACCTAGCACACTGAACCTATATTGCGGTGGTGCTAGAGATGATTATTGTAACCTAATCCTGGCCTTTTCTGAAATAATTGGATTTTTGGCCTAGAGTTTAGTGCTATTCTGCTAACTTTGTTAGGAATTGTGGATGTTTAACATTGTCACTAACCTTCCCTCTTTATTTGGAAAATCAAAAGGGAGGTATCTGTTTTTAAGGATGGGTAATGATTGTAGTGAAAAGCTCAGACACCACTCTGGATGTTGCTGAAGAAACAGCTTTTTAGCTGATGAATTGCTTATATCCAGTTACTTCTATTTGTTTCTGACGTGATCAACGAATCTGTTTCAAAGACCCACACCTTTAACCAAAAGAGGGCAAAGCCTGCCCTTTCTTTATTCCTCTCTTCCTGCTCTTTACTATTTCATTTTTACCTTTTTGTTTTTTGTGGTTTCCATTATCTTAAAAAAATATATTTAAAGACTTGCTGTATGGATTCCTCTTAACCACCATATAAACTACTCTTTTTTTCTGTGCCCAAATGAATTCCCAGATTTTACTCAATTACCATTTAGAGAGTTTTAAAGAAAACACATATACTATCTCATAGAGTTGGGTGAACAAGAGTGAGTGATACTGTTATGCAAGGAGAGTTACTGAAATTACTAAAGACAATTTGGAGAACTGAAGTTTTGTGTGTCAATTTTCAGTGTGAAAAAACAGTTGATGTGAAGAAAAGTAAATTCTGTGAAGCTGATGTCTCTCCAGTGACCTTCGAAAAGAAGTAGAAAATCATTATAAGCTCTCTTTACCTGAAGATTTCTATCACTTCTGGAAGTTCTGTGAAGAACTTGATTCTGAAAAACCAGCTGGTGAGTTGCTCCAGAATCATTCTTGTATAAATGGAAAAAGTAATGTAATGGGAAATGGGCTGTGTGTGGTGGCTCACACTCTGTAATCCCAGCTGAGGCAGGAGGATCGCCTGAGACCAGGAGTTTGAGACCAACCTGGTCAACATAGCAAGACCTCTTCTCTACAAAAAAATAAAAATAATAAAATTAAAAAGCTAGGCATGGTTACACGTGCCTATAGTCCTAGCTACTTGGGAGACTGAGATGGGAGGATCCTTCATTGAGCCCAGTAGTTTGAGGTTGCAATGAGCCATCATCACTCCAGCCTCAGTGACAGAGCAAGACCCTGTCTCTAAAAATATAATTGGCCAGGCATGGTGGCCCACGCCCGTAATCCCAACACTTTGGGAGGCCGAGGCAGGCAGATCACTTGAAGTTGGGAGTTCGAGACCAGCCTGGGCAACACGGTGAAACCCTGTCTACTAAAGATACAAAACTTAGCTGGGTGTGGTGGCGCACCCCTGTAGTTCCAGCTACTCAGGAGGATGAGGCACAATCATCACTTGAACCTGGGAGGTGAAGGCTGCAGTGAGCCGAGATCACACCGCTGCGCTCCAGCCTGGGCAACAGAGTGAGACCTTGTCTCAAAAAAAAAATGTATATATATAAAATAATTTTTAAAAAAAAACTAACCAAGAATATAAACAGTTCATAGAAAAGGAATATTTTCCATGATGTTTCTAGTAAGAGAAAATATATTAAGAAATATAGATTAATGCTATAGTACTGCCACTGTCACCTATTTTATTGGCAAAGTTAAATAATTTCATGACGTTCTGGGGGAATGTGAAGGAAGGTAAGCACTTTCATATGTTGCAGGAGTTTGAATATGATTTAACAGTTCTGCTTCCAAGAACTTGTCTTGACACAGGAAGGGGAACATCACACACCGGGGCCTGTTGTGGGGTGTGGGGAGGGGGGAGGGATAGCATTAGGAGATATACCTAATGTTAAATGACGAGTTACTGGGTGCAGCACACCAACATGACACATGTATACATATGTAACGAACCTGCACGTTGTGCACATGTACCCTAGAACTTAAAGTAAAATAAAAAATAAAAAAAGAAATACCAGTCAAGAAAAAAAAAAGAAAAAAGAAAAAAGAACTTGTCTTATGGATTAGATAAACTAAGAATTATGTTTGAGGATATTTAAACAAAAAAAATGGGAAATGGCTTAAATGCCTACCAATGACACATCTCTTCAGTAGATCTTAATTGTTTTAAAAGAATGAGGCAGATTTTTAGGAAATAATAAACTATCATGCCTGAAATATGTTAACTGAAAAAGAACAGTGTATAGATTATGCTACCATTAGTATTTTTTTTAAAGGGGGAGGGGGGAGTACACACATATCCCTGTATACTTTTCTATGTGCTTACTTTGTCTCTGAAAGGAGAAAGAAACTGTTAATGGGCTGTGATCATTACTTTGCACTATATACCTTTTGTACTGTTTAAAATTTTTAACTAGTAAGCACTGTCATACACTACTGATGGAAATGTATATTGATACATATTCTGAATTTTGCCAATAGATCAGAACAGAACTGTATAGCAGTTTCTTTAAAAATAGTCATGTCTGTACAAACATTAGCAAAGATGTTCACTGAAACATTATTAGAACAGAAAAAAGAAATAGTAAATGTCCATCAGTAAGAGAATAGATGGTTACCTCTTTATAATGCAGTATCATGCGCTATTAAAAAATCATGTAAAATAACATTGAATAGCATGGAAAATAATCAAAAAATTTAAGTGCGTCAGGATGGAGGACAAAAGCAGATTACAAAACAATCCATCTGAGTTTGTTACATATTTGTATCTGTTCATGGGGGTGGAGAGTATGGAAATTTATTACTGTATATTAGAGTATTGACTGTGTTATCTTTGGCTAATGAGATGGATGGTTTTAGTTTTCTTGTTGCTTTAAAAATTAGTGTATGCTCTCCTAAGCTCCAGTTGTGCTGAACTATTTTTCCTGTCCAATTATCTCCATGCTTCTATTCATGTTATTACCTCTTACAGGAATTTTTTTGCTTTCCTCATCCTTGCCTCCTTATAAAACTGGGTCCTGCCTGGAGTGCTCCCCTCCCTCTTGGAAGCAGCAAGGACCCATTTGAAGTTATACATTGTACATTGCATAGACTTCATGTCTTTGTGGTTTAGTAACACTGACTGTGATCTGTGAATAGAGAAGGAAGATGGAATCATCTAGGGTTAGGGTTGGCCAAATAGACTGTCAAAGAGTGAGGGGAATCTGGTGTGATTAGCTGAGGTAGAGGAAAGGGGATATAAATGTTTTTTACTCTTTTTTTTTTTTTTTTGGAGACAAAGTCTCACCCTGTCACCCAGGCTGGAGTGCGATGGCGTGATCTCATTTCACTGCAACCTCTGCCTCCTGGGTTCAAATGATTCTCGTACCTCAGCCTCCCAAGTAGCTGGGATTACAGGCGTGAGCCACCACACCTGGCTAATTTTTGTATTTTTAGTAGAGATGGGGTTTTGCCCTGTTGGCCAGGCTGGACTCAAACTCCTGACCTCAGGTGATCAGCCTGCCTCAGCCTCCCAAAGTGCTGGGATTACAGGTATGCGCCACCACGCATGGCTTGTTTTTTAGTACTCTTAATCCACACATTTTTGCTATCTTTCTTTCTCTTAACCTGTGTGCACTACAAGTATTTGAGGCTAATTGCAGTGTGGTAATGGGCCTACAGGAATACAAACCAGTCTTGCTTTGGCTAAAATAAGAAACAACAGGAATGTTTGAGATGTTAAGTTAATACAGTGGTAAATTTCAGAGGAAATCCTGTTTTCTGTTACTCTGACTTCTTTTCCATTGAATGTTTGTAACTGACATCTTCACACATAACTCAAGACTTACTTTAGAAAGTTTTTTAAGACAATTGCTTAGAAATAGTTTACTCACTAAAAGCATTATTTCCTGTCTGTCTCTGGAAAGTATTGTCTAAATTTATTTTCTTTAGAGATCCACTTTCTGCAAGCCTTGGACTTCAATTAGTTGATCCTTATAATATCCTTGCTGGAAAACATAAAATGAAGAAAAAACCAACAGGCCCGAATTTTAACCTTCATCGGAGGTTTTACTATGATCCTCCTGAGTGCCAGACCATTATTATTAGAGATAAACTCAGTGCCACATGGGGTATTTCAGGTAAAGGATCTTTTCTTTGCCTCTAAAATACAGCTGCTGTCCTGCCAATGAGGATAAATAGTTATTCACTAGCCTCACCCAAGGTGAAAGGCATATTTTCTCCTGGATATATGAGCCATCTGTTGTTCTTGCTGTTACCATTTTAACCTTCCCTAGGATGGGTAAACTCTTTAGGTTTAATCTCACTGGTTTTTCCTTTCCTTATAAACTTTTTTTTCCCCTTTTGGGTTCAGAATAACTCTTTTGGCCCAAGAAAGCTAATTTAGAGCAGCTGTTGTGACTTGTACTTAATAAGCTATGTGCTTCCAGGTGCCAGAGTGGCAACTGGGAGCTAAGAGTGATCTCTGGAGTCACACTTGTCCTCCTGTTTATTGTCTGTGTGACCCTGTGTCATTAGTGACTGTGACTTTCTGTGACTCAGTCTTGTAACAATAGGGATAATAATTGTACATACCTGATAGGAATATTATGAGAATTAAATGAATGCATGCAAGATACTTAGAAGGTTAGGAAATAGAGAAACTCCAGGAGGAAAATACCTTGTCCGCTTGTACCAGTAGAGATGCTATCCTTTAAAGTGAAGATTAAATGTAAGGTAATAGAAGGAACGTGCCCAGGAAGAAGTACTGTAGTACAGTAGCATGCACATGCGGCTAGGAACTGATTGTGCTGTAGCCAACGTCCTAACTTACTAGGACCTTTGTTTCCTCAATTTTAAAATAGAAGGATTGGTTATATACGGGAATAGGATCCTTTCATCTCTAATGTTTTACAATCCTTTTTCTTCCTTTTCCTTTTTTTGTATTTGAGTATAAAAGCAATTAGGTCCTAAGAATCTTAGTTTTAGGTTCCATTATATAAGTTAAGATTTATCATAGATGTTCCTAAGAAACTTGGAGCTTAAAACGATAAATTTGTTTCAATTAAAAAAAATTCCCTTATAAAAGAGGCCTTAAAAAAGAGGGGAAAAAAAGGTGTAAGTTGTTGTCTGTAGACCTAAAATCCTACTTGCCTGATAATATAAATTATGGGCAGCTAAATTTTTAATGTCTTTTGCTCAAACAGGGATTCTCCTGATGAACTTCCTGTATATGTTGGTATAAATGAAGCAAAGAAAAATTGTATAATTGTTCCAAATGGAGATAATGTATTTGCTGCAGTCAAGTAAGAATATTTTATCTCAATTTCTCTTACGTTTATGTAGGTTTACAATGTTTATACTATATTAGTCCATTATAAAGGGGCTTTGAGGGGCTGGGCACAGTGGCTCACACCTGTAATTCCAGCAATTTGGGAGGCCAAGTTGGGCGGATTGCTGTGATCTAGAGTTTGAGACCAGCCTGGCCAACATGGGGAAACCCCATCTCTACTAGAAATAAAAAATTAGCCAGGGGCTTGGTGGCACACGCCGGTAATCCCAGTTACTCAGGAGGCTGAGGCAGGAGAATCGCTTGAACGCAGGAGGCGGAGGTTGCAGTGAGCCGAGATTGCGCGACTGCACTCCAGCATGAGTGACAGAGTGAGACTCCATCTCCAAAAAAACAAAACAAAGCAGGTTTGAGGCAAGTCCATAACTGTAGATTTCTAAAGACAATTTCCATGACTTTTGCAGGTAGTCTTATCTATACTGTTATTTTGTCACTCTTCACCAGAAATTACACCTCTTATGTAACTATTTTTCTTAATAATACTCGACCTCAGATGTTCCATGGCAAAATCAAAAGTTTTTTTAGACATCTGATTTTAAACACTTGTTAAGAGTTCATTACTTGTGTATAGTTCAAACAGAAAGGTTTAATAAAGTAAAAAGAGATGCTCATAAAATCCTTGGAATGGCTGAGGGGGCAGGCTGAGCTTCCAGGAATGACAGTTGTGTGGCTCACACTGGATTTTATCTCTCTGCCACCATCAGGAAGCTGGGAAATCAAGAACTGCTGCCACAATAGGTGGCTCTAGGACCATATTACCTTTGGTATAACCTGTGCCAGGTAAATGGATGCCCTACCCTTTGCCTCTCAGCCCCTATAATGCTAAGAACCAGGTGCTGGGATCTCAGCTACAGCTGCTGCAGAACTATCAGATGCCTCTACAGCAGTGCTCACTGATGGAGATCGTGGAAGCACAGCCTCCACCTGGTATCTCTTCCGCCTCTGAGATTTCAAACTATTGCAGCTGCTTGGAAGAAGCTAGATCCCATGTGGAGCCTGGGCTAAAGAGTTGTATGGGAAATGCAGCAAACTTTCATGGGTAAGGGATTGGAATAGAGCTGAGTGAGCCGGTCTATGCTATATCAGCCACAGACGTGACTTGAAATGATTTCATTTGTCAGCGGCTGTGTAGTTTGCATTGTAATGAAGAAAGCAAACTTTCCCACTTCAAATACAAGTAGATTATGTTTCGTTTGACCTTTTTTAGTACTGTCTCTTTAAAGGGCTTTTGTTCCCTGTGATTTGATAATACAAATTTGCAGTAAAGCAAATTCAAACTAAATCAACCTAGTACAACCACTAGACTGTGCTACGTACATACTACTGGTGTATCTACAGGGAAGCTACATTGTAGATGTACTGCACATAATCTAGTTATTGCCATCTTGAACATCGAGAATTAAAATCGCTTCTCAACTCTTTTCCCCTCATCTCCATTCCCTTATTGTGAACAGCCCTGTTGGTATTCCTTTATTGATCATCCTGTTCTGGGGGGATAAAACTTAAAGGGAAATCAAACTTAGCAACTTCTCAAGGAACCACGTATTCCTGCCCAACACACGTATTTGGCCACCTGTTTTTCAGAACAGAACTAACTAGCCTTGGTAGTTACCAGTCTCTGGGGTTGTGACCTGGACACCTGCATTTAAACCAGTTCTCTAATGCAGTTCTTCTCAAACTTTACTGTGCAGAGTCTCCAGCCAGTAGAGAGAGATGTCTTAGATGGCAGCTATTCATATGGACTTGTTTTTGCTGTACCCCTGCCACTTAGAGCAGTGCCATAGGGAAGATGAATGTGGCTAAGCTGTCCAGTGTGATGGCCACTGAGTACCTCACATGTGGCTGCTGCAACTAAGGAACAGAATTTGTAACTTGTATTATTTATTTATTTTGTACTCTGTGTGTGTGTGTATGAGAGAGACAGGGTCTCACTCTGTCACCCAGGATAGAGTGCAGTGGCACAATTATCCCGTCTCGGCCTCCTGAGTAGGTGGGACTACAGGTCTGCACCACAATGCCTGGCTAATTGGTGTTTTTTGTTTTGTTTTCCATGTAGAGACAAGGTCTCACTCTGTTGCCCATGCTGGTCTCAAACTCCTGGGCTCAAGTGATCCACCCACCTCAGCTTCCCAAAGTGTTGGGATTACAGGCGTGAGCCACTGTACCTGGCGTGTAATTTTGTATAATTTTAATTAGTTTAAGTATGTAAATTAAAACAGGATTAAATGTTTCTTGTATTGATTATATGTTGACATAATACTATTTTGGGAATATGGGTTAAATACAATACCTTAATTTCACCTGGTTTTTTTTTTTTTAGCTCCTCCTCCCTGCCCCAGCTGTTTCTTTTTTCATGTGGATACTGGAAAAAATGTAGCCCGTATTATATTACACTTGGACAGGCTGATCTGTCCTATATCTCCTCTTTGAAGCCAGACGCAATTAGTCTCTGATGGGACCAGTGTGGGCTCTAGCTACTGGTCAGTCTTCTGCTTCTACTCTAAGTCATCTTCTTTTCATGTCTCTGCTCACAGAACTTTAAAAAGCATGATTATTGTGTCATTTGGGAAAGGTTGGGCACATTTGTTGTAGAGATGGGCAGTCTCTAAAACTTTTGGGGTGATGGATGTTAAATTGTAGTGCCCTGGAGTAAAGCCTGTTACCCTACTGTAGTTGTGTTTCTGGGGTTTTATGTCCAAGTCTAATATTCTAGGAATTAGGTCCTTCTGTATTTAGTTTTGAAGTGGTAGCAAAATGTAAGAATGAAGGACCTAATCTTGTTCTTGACTAGTGTCGTTTCCCAGGAGGTACAATTGACTGGCAGTTTGTTAATGTGACAGTGATTAGTAAATCACAACTAAGTTTGTTCTTAACCCTTTGAAGCTTCTTACAATAACACTGTAACTTAGCAAATAAGATACCTTTTATTGAGCAATTCTTAAATGTCAGTGTCATGATTCACTGTAACAAGTCATGTACACATATTTAATTCTCACCCAACTCTTTAAAGTAGGTCTTATTCCCATGTTCACAAAGGAAATAGACCCAGCGTGCTCAGCATTAGTCAGTAAGCGGCTGGTTTTCTTTTTTTTTTGAGATGGAGTCTCACTCTTGTAGGCTGGAGTGCAATGGCAGGGTCTCAGCTCACTGCAACCTCCGCCTCCTGGGTTCACGTGATTCTCCTGCCTCAGCCTCCTGAGAAGCTGGGATTACAGGCTCCCACACCATGCCCAGCTAATTTTTGTATTTTTAGAAGAGACAGGGTTTCACCATCTTGATCAGACTGGTCTCGAACTCCTGACCTCAAGTGATCCGCCTATCTTGGCTTCCCAAAGTGATGGGATTACAGGCGTGAGCCACCATGCCCGGCTGAGGGCACTGGTTTTCATACTTGGTTTTCTGACTGTAGAGTGCATACTACTATCTGAAGTAAGAAGAGTTGCCTGCCTAGTTGCCTGATTTTTACCTTGACACAACCACTGTAGCTTAATTTAAGTATTCTAGTTGATAGTAGTGGCAGGGATATAGTAAGAATTCAGCAGTGAAACTCCTAACTCATTAATTGAGTATCTCGAGTAGAAACATTTAAGGCTTCATTTTTGAATAGTTAATTTAAGGCTTCACTCATGTTCTTTAAGTTTGGGCTTCGGTTAATTGAAATTTCTATAGAAGATTTTATGGCTGGAAGAACATATTTTTCCTTGTACTGATGGTGAGCTGAATATTTTCATCTCTGTTCTTCAGTGTTTTTCTAGCTGAGTAATTCACAGAAGTTGCTTATTCTTTTTAGTCCACATGTGACTTGGCATGTGTAAAAATGGAAACTGTGATACTGGAAAGTGATAAACTTTAAATTATTTGCTAACAGAAGACAAATAGGTCTTCACTTCCATACCCACCCTGATTTGTAGTGGCTGCCTGCAGCACTGTGAGAGAGATTCTAAGGGTCCCAATCAATCAGTTACACCCATGGGTGCAGGGAGGAACCACTTATTTTCCATCGTTAAGGAGCTTTTTGGAGAAAGCGTCATCTGTTTCCTTGAAATGATCAGCACTGACTTTTCTGAAGAAAGGAAGGTCATGAAGCTTATGTAAAATAATTTAATTTTTAAAAGGTTTCAAACCAACAAAAAACGTCACTACTGTTTAGAGATAGTTAGAAACATAGGTGGTGAAGTTTGCCATTCGTTCAACATGATACTGATCTACCAAAAGTGGGAAAGGGAAGAAAACACATTTTGTGACTCGGGTAACAGCACGTATTCTGTACTGTCATCAAGATGGAATCAAATGATATTCATAGACTGGGGTTAAAAGCCCTAGTATATAGTATATTTTTATAATACCATCCTTGGTAATCATTTTTTTTTTTTTTTGAGACAGGATCTTACTCTGTCACCCAGGCTGGAGTGCAAAGGCATGATCACGGCTCACTGCAGCCTGGACCTCCAGCACTCAGCCTCCCAAGTAGCTGAGACTGCAGGTGCCCACCACCATGTCCAGCTAATTTCTCTATTTTTTGTAGAGACAGGGTCTCGCCACGTTGCCCAGGCTGGTCTCAAATTCCTGGGTTCAAGCGATCCTCCCACCTCAGCCTCCCAAATCCTCCCATGTTAGGATTACTGGCGTAAGCCACTGCACACAGCCCATCCTTGGTATTATTATACCTTATATTTTTTGTTAGTTTCATCAGAACATTGTACCTCATACATATAATTTAAAATCACGTATCATTCTTAAGTATAATTGTTAATGTTTTAACCAGTCTTCCTCTCCCCCAGTATAGCAGCCAGCTGTTTGGAAGTGTTTTGTTGGTTTGTTTGAATAATATCCATTCTTTTCATTATTATCCTCAAAGAAGTACAGTTTGTCAAAAAGGACATGTAATTTGTCAAAAGGAAGTCTAATTAGATATTGTTGATACTTCCATCTCATTTGCATCCTGAAATCTGATGCACATTAACATCCAGAAAGAATGAAAAAAATCTTAAAAGCCAAAATTGAAATTTAACTTTTAAAAATATATTCTTCAGGCAAATATTAGACATTGTCTCTCTATTCTTACCTCAAACGCATGCTCGCCATGGCTACTCTTCTCCCACTTTGGTGAAGGTTTTAAAGGTTTAATTCTGCAGTGATTTCTTGTCTCTTACACTGTTGTCTTTTTCTGTTTTTAATTCACCACAAGTGAGTAATTTTCTAACAAATAAGGTAGGACAGGGCAAAAAGAACAAATTTTGCCCACTTGGATCTTTTTTTAACCCAGCTGTCTCTTAGTATCAGGACCTTGAAGGATACCCAGAATCTGATGCTCGAGTCCCTTATGTAAGTTGGTGTAGTATTTGCATAACTTATGCACATCCTCCTGTATATTTCAAATCATTTCTAGATTACTTAGAATACCTAATATAACATAGACACTGTGTAAATAGTTGTTATACTGTATTTTTTAAATCTGTATTTTTTAATTTTTTTCCTGAGTATTTCAATCTGCAGTTGGTTTAATCTAAGGATGTAGAACTCTCAGATTCAGAGGCAACTATATAGTGCACGGACCAGGCTGGCAAACTTTCTATGTAGGGCCAGATAGTAAATGTTTTACACTTTGTGGGCTACATAATCTATCACATTCTTGTTTTATTTTTCAACCATTTAAAAATGAAAAAATATTTAGTTTGAGGGTAGTTAAAAACGGGGTGACCAGGTTTGGCCCAAGTTTGCCAATTCCTGGACCTCTCTGCTGAATCTTTAAAGCTTATGTAAAATCATGATTGCCACCATGGAATAGACTTTCAAAAAAATCATGACTGTAGCCGGGCGCGGTGGCTCATGCCTGTAATCCCAGCACTTTGGGAGGCCGAGGAGGGCGGATCATGAGGTGAAGAGATCAAGGCCATCCTAGCCAACATGGCGAAACCCTGTCTCTACTAAAAATACAAAAATCCCCTGAACATGGTGGCACACACCTGTAATCCCAGCTACTTGGGAGGCTGAAGCAGGAAAATCCCTTGAACCCGGGAGGCAGAGGTTGCAGTGAGCCAAGATCGCGCCTCTGCACTCCAGCCTGGAGACAGAGCGAGACTCCATCTCAAAAAAATAAATAAATAAATAAATAAAATTTAAAAATTTTTTAAAAAGACTAAATCCTGTGAAATAGTCGCTAAGAAATCTTTAAGCCATTTTTAAGCTTGAATCCTATGTAGAAAAATTACCAAATTGCCATTCTAAATTACAGTGCTGCAGACTACTACCCAAGGTGGCACAAGTTGTACTAGTACAAAAAGTCTTAGGAGGAAAAACCCTCTTTATAGTTTCTTTATCTTTGAAGACTGATTCATTTTCTAACTGTGTAGATAATCTTCTGTATTATTGATTTCTTTCAGCTGACCTCAAGAGAATTTGCAAGACAATAGTTGAGGCTGCAAGTGATGATGAGAGACTAAAAGCTTTTGCTCCCATTCAGGAAATGATGACTTTTGTGCAGTTTGCTAATGATGAATGTGATTATGGCATGGGGCTTGAGTTGGGAATGGACCTCTTTTGCTATGGCTCACATGTGAGTAAAAAAAAAAAAAAACCTCCACCTGCCACCCCCCACCACACCTCCCTCCTCTCCCCCTGACACATACACACATGAATACATGCACATTTATACCCCCAAATTCCAGCAGAGGTAAGATAGGGATTCAGCTTGTATTTCAAAATGAACTTTTTGAAGTGATTTTTTTTAAAAGCGATGTCCTAAAAACCTGTGAAATGCATCTTACATTCTAGCAAAGGTGAATAGCCAAGATCATTTGCATTCAGGCTTACATTAAAGTGAATTTATGTATTAGACACATTATAGGGATGTGCCTTCTTGCTGTGTGTATACATTTGGGGCTAAGTATGGGGGTGTGTGCATACACCTTAGGCTCCATTTCATTTCCACTGTGGTGGGGGTATTTGTTATTGTGCTTGAATTCTTAGATGAAAAATATACTTTAAATTATTTAACCTTTATAAGAGATGCTGTTTTACCATTAACTAATTGCTCATTAAATAAGAAAATTTTACTTAATAGCTAAACCAGTGCTTACTCAACCATAGCTGCCTGAAGGTCAAAGAGACAATAAGGTGTAGCTGGCATGACATGCTTATGGGGCTAAGCTGGTTGTAAATCACATCTTCTCTAGTGTGTAGGATTGGGCAAGCTTTCCAACACCTTTGTTTCTGTTTCTTTACCTGTACAAGTGTATACCCATCTGCAGATCATTTAATTCTCATTTAACCTACTTTGTAACCAAGTCACAGAGAGGCAAATCATCTTGCCCAGGTTCACACAAGTAGTCTGGTTCCAGAGTCAGTGCCTAAATCAGTGCAGTAATTCCCAAACTGTAAAATGCATGTGACTCACCTGCAGACATTGTTAAAATGCACTCTATCGGTAGGTCCGGAATGGATCTGAGACTGCATACCTGTCATGCTCCCAGGTGACGGTAATGCTGCTGCTCTACAGACGACACTGGGAGGGGCAAGACTAAACCAGTAGCTCTCCAGCTTTATCATGATCAGAGTCATCAGGAGGGCTTGTCCAAACATACACCGGCGCTCTCCCCACCCTCCCCAAGTTTGACTGAGTTACAGGGTGGATCCTGAGAATTTGCATTTCCAACAAGTGAAGTTGATGCTCCTGGTCGGGTGTACATTTTGAGAACCCTGCTATAAACAATATTATACTACTTTTCTTTGCCCACCTTATAGATAGTTATCAGTAAAAATAATCAAAATGTTTACCAGCCACAATGACAGTCATTAACCAATCCAAGTAGTGCTTGACCTGCTAGAGAGGCCCTAGCCATAAATAAGTAGAGCCATAAGATGTGAACCAGTGAGTAGCAAACTTGATTGTTGTGAGAATGAAATAACATGTAAGAGTTATAAAAAGGTTTAGCACAGTACTTAAACACATGTTAAGGGCTAAATGTTTATTATGATCAACAAAAAGGTGGTATATGTAGATAATAGCAGTAATCTAAAATCTTTTGATAAACCTAAGGCAGTGGCTCTTAACAGGGATTGGGAGGCAGTATCTGTTGGGGATGGGGGAGAGAAGGAATTTGAGGATACAGGGAATATGGCCTGAAAACCCACTTTCGGCATAGCTATTCTTACCTAATCAATGAAGGAAAATAAAACTTTTGACTGGGAATACACTAGAGAGAATAAAAAGCATTTATGGGCATAGTTTGGGGTGAGAAAAAGTTGATTAAACTTAGGGGAATAAGGAAACTCAAATTTAACTTGGTTTTCTTTATTTTCAAGATATGCCGTTAGTCTTTTAGAGCAGCAAGATTGCCTCTTTGAATGCCAGATGCCTGTCCCTAAATTGTGTTCACTAATCACTTGAGGGTATAGCTAAAATGATTTTGGAAGTAGCCTTTGTTAAACAAGTGCTTTGTTTATATATTTTTTGCTATTTATTAGGATATCTGCTATGTTATCTGCTTAATGTTATATTTTTATTTTTCAGTATTTTCATAAAGTTGCTGGCCAGCTTTTACCTCTTGCATATAATCTGTTGAAGAGGAATCTGTTTGCAGAAATTATGAAGGATCATCTGGCAAACAGAAGAAAAGAGAACATAGACCAATTTGCTGCATGAGTAAGGTGGTTTGTTTGGTGTACAATATTTCAAAGGACTAGTATTAAACTTGTAATTTTTGTTTTGTTTTTAAGGAATACAAAAAATAAACATTTACTAAAAACGTTTATAAGGTTCTTCTGCCTGGTTTTCCTTCTTTAATGTGCAAGCAATTGGCAGTCAAATCATCTAAATGGTAACCCTAATCACATTTTGGAAGACAACTAAAGTCACCCTCTGATATGTCACAGGAAGCCACTGTCTAATTCCTGTGGCTAACTAGACCATCCTTACAGAGTCCTGTTTCGATATTTATCATATGGGCAACTAAGAATATTTCTTCTGAGTCTTGAGGTAATAGCTATAGCTTTAAGGATTGGGTTTATGGTGGGTGAGGGGGGGAACAGAAGGAAACTCATGACAATGATATCAGCACTCTTCCAGGGTGCCTGACCCCAACCTACCCAAACTGCATTTTGGGTAGTATCTCCAGGTGACTCCCAGCAAGTAGTCCAGTTATCCCATTAGGTATATTATTTTAAATCTTCTCTTGACTCTGTCATTTACTAATATAGCCTAGTATATTGATACATAGTATATAGTATTAGTATAAGATAACAATCAGTATGCCATTAATTTAGATTTTAAAGTTTTTCATTGCAAATGATTTCACTGGATTTTTAGTATGAATATGTGGATAGCTGTGTTTTACTAGATCCAGATTTTCCTTAAACCTGATGATATGCCCTTCACCTTAAAAGTAGAGGGCAGGGCCAGGCGCAGTGGCTCACGCCTGTAATCCCAGCACTTTGGGAGGCCAAGGTGGGCAGATCACCTGAGGTTTGGAGTTTGTGACCAGCCTGGCCAACATGGTGAAACCCCATCTCTACTAAATATGCAAAATTAGCTAAGCGTGGTGGCGCATGCCTATAATCCCAGCTACTTGGGAAGCTGAGGCAGGAGAATCGCCTGAACCCAGGAGGTAGAGGTTGCAGTGAGCCGAGATTGCGCCATTGCACTCCAGCCTGGGCAGCAAAAGCAAGAATCCGTCTCAAAAAAAAAAAAAAGTAGAGGGCAGACCATGAAATGCAGAATAGCTAACTTCATGGATGGGGCTGAGGAGCATATAAACTTTTTTCCCCTTTCTAAGAAGTTAAAGATAGAAAAGCCCCCAAGTCATCTAGTTAAACCTCCACATTTTGTAAGATTGGCTTGATTTACTCAAATAACTTCTTGACTAGCCAGTAGTCCTCCAACTTACTGTCAGCTGTCTCCTTAAAATATATTTGAGGTACTTACTCTTTTTTATATAAGGGTATGAGTAGACAATTAAAAAACAACACTTAGAATTTTAAATATAAGTAGCATTCCTCATCTCCCCAGTTAGGCTGCAAGCTTCTTAAGGGCATATATTTTACGGATATAGATCCCCTTCAGTAACACAAACCTTTGGAATTGTACTTATTGAATAAAATGACCCTGTCAACATGTTTCTAAGTGCCAGACAGAATCAGACCAGCATGATTTGGGAAACTGATAAGATACATGGGAGTTAAGGATTCTTGACTTCTCAGACAAAAAGTCTTCTAGGGTCAAAAATCTCTGCCACAACCGAAGTCTGCTCCCTTTCTGCCAATGGCTCATGCTGCCTTTGGAGGCAGGTAAGATGCTTTCTTCAAAGTAGGCATATTTTGTAAAATAACCAAAATGAAACTGAAAAGATCTCCAGCTTCCCTTTCATAACTATACAGGAACTTTTACAGCTCTAATGGGGAGGTCTCAGGTTTTAAGGAACTGCCATTTTAGTTAGGTAAGTAGCTCCAGGCCCTGGAACCATCTGAACTATTAACTTGTTTTATATTAAAACATTACAGTAACAATTAGCTCACACATATTTTATTAGAAAAGGTGACCAAATCACATTGGTCTTTTAAATAATTTTAGACCATATATTTTAAATAAAATTGTAGAAGTTCAAGCTTTGTTCCTCAGATTTCTTTAGTTTCTAAGGTGGTCAACTATTTCTAAATACTGCCCCTAATATTAACACATTTTAAAAATATCCAAATTCATGTATCTCCCACGAAAGATTTGTTTAGCTAGAAATATTAGATTCCTCTAATTTTGCCACTTGGTGATCCAGCAGTCTCAACTGTGTAGTTTGTAGGATTTTTTTACATGCCTTATGATCAGTAATACGGATTCCAGAAGGATTTCTTATCAAGGAACAAATGAAAGGGGACAAAAAATGTGAATCGGCTTTTCATCCATTCCTTACAGAAACCTAACATTAATGTGTATCTTCAGGAAGCTGGGCATATCAGAGCCAAGATAGAAACTGGACACAAACCCTAAGAATATGGTGATTATAATTTGGATAATACAGTTGTGAATGGAGTTTCCTGAAGACAGTAAAAAGCAATGTGGATTTCCAGTCTCAAACTCCAACCAGTTGGGTCAGAGGGCTATTAATCTGTTTCAGGAGGTACTGATCTTCCAACTACTGAACTTTTTTTTTACTAAAGAGCAGGCTCCCTACAGGAAGATACCAAGCCTTCCTTATCTTGTTCCTTCACTAAAGGCATAGTCCATTTAAACCTAGTTAACTAAATATTACCTACCTAGGATCTGGTCACTCAATGGCTATAGTAGCTTCCAAATGGTGTCTATATACCTCCATTCTCTGAGAACACAGTTTAAGTGCCTAGGCTCTTTCATGAATGAAGAACCTTGATCCAATCAGGATTTAACAGAAAAGCATTACCCAGTTCAAATTTAGCGAAGCTCACCTCTCGGAGTTCAGTAATGGAGTTTCCATATAACCTCTCAAACATGTATGTAGAATAACACCCAAGGACAAATGAAAGCTACAAAACAGATCACTGTAAACTGCTCGGCAGTGTCCTAAGACCTTTGCATTACCTCAAACACTGACCTTACCAGCTTAATGTTGTTCTGTCCAAACTATTCCTATCATAATTAAATTTTAATGTCTGGATGGGAAAGGTGGCTCATACCTGTAATTCCAGCACTTTGGGAGGCCAAGGTGGGCAGATAGCTTAAGCCCAGGAGTTTGAGACCAGCCTGGGTAACATGGTGAAACTCTGTCTCTACAAAATATTAGCCAGGCATGGTGGTGCACACCTGTGGTCCCAGCTACTCAGGATGCTGAGGTGGGAGGATTACTTGAGCCAGGGAGGCGGAGGTTGTAGTGAGTTGAGGTCATGTCACTGCACTTCAGGCTGAGTGATGGAGTGAGACTCTGTCTCAAAAAAAAAAAAAAAAAAAAAAAAATATATATATATATATATATATATATATATATATATATATGTAGGTGATCCCTACAATACTAGCCTCTCAGTTCCTTGACTTTTTCAATGATCTAGATTAAGGGTTGATTGACAAACTAGAAACTAGTACCTTCTCAGTACCAATAATGAAAACCTCCCAAATCTCAATTTCAAACATCCTACTGTCTTAACATCATCATTCATCCTTCCATCTCTTTCCCACTAGTACCCCAACACGTTTTCAACACAACAGTCCCCTACAATTCACAAATGTAACCACCTTTTTCATTCTTCACCCACTCCATTCCTGATCCCCTCTTTACCCAGCCTTTAGATTCTATTCCAGATCATTACAATCCCTCCTCACATTCTCCACTCCACTGCCTTTCTCTCCATTTGTTGTATTTACCTGTTAACCTTAAGCCAAATTTTTTAAACTGCCTATTCCTTACCTGAGTCTGCTCAGTATCAGGTAGCTGGAGAAAAAATGTAACCATGGCAGCTCATCTTATTTTAACCTCAAGTTGGCCATGCTGGATGCCCATCAATCCTACTGTCTCATCTCTCAACCCCCAACCCCCACTCCCATCCTCAGTTTATTTCACTGAGAAAATAGAAGCAACCAAAATAACTTCAACAGCATCCCACTGCCTTACCAACTACCCTTTATTCTCTCTGCCTTTCCTACCCATTATACTCTGTCTTTCCTCCTTTCTATGAGGGTCGAATGTGTGTCCAAGACCCCATCCTCCTTTCCCTACTCAAGGAACGCTCTTCTATTTTTCCTCTCAAACATTTCTATCATTAACAAAAAAGCTGTAATTTCCTGCATCTTAAAATCCGATCAATCTCATTAATTTTCCTTGTCAAACGATCAACAGCAAAAAAAAGCTATAATATCCTGCCTCTTAAAACTATCATGCATTACTTTTCTGAAAACCTCATAGGAAGAATTGCAATAGTTGTCTTAAATTCTTCTTCCAATCTCTGTCGGACCCACTCCTTTCAGGATTTGGCTTGCCACCATCGTGCTGAACCTGCTCTGGGGGAAGTTATCAATTATCTCCACATTGGTCCATTTTGAACCCTCATTTACTTCACCTATCAGCAACGCATGACAGTTAATCATTGCTCCTTGAAACTATTACTAATTTGGTTTAAGGGACTACCCTTCTTTTTTGAGACAGGGGCTTGCTCTGTCACCCAGGCTGGAGTGCAATAGCACCATCATAGCTCACTGCAGCCTCCAACTCCTAGGCTCAAGCAATCCTCCTGTCTCAGTCTCCTAAGTAGCCAGGACTACAGCCACATGCTACCATGCCCAGCTCATATTTTTATTTTTTAATTTTTTGTAGAGACCTGGCCTATGTTTCCCAGGCTAGTCATTAACTCCTGGACTCAAATGATCCTGCCCCACTTAGCCTCCTGAACTGCTAGATTTATAGGCCTGAGCCACCACACCCAACTTATTTTTTAATAAATCCAACAGTGGAATACCCTTCTTTGAATATCACTACTCCCAACCCAACCTCACTGGCAGCTCCCTCATTTGCTGGCTCCTCACCTCCCCAAATCTAAACATAAGCATACATCAGTACTCGGTCCTTGTAACCCTTCTCTGTCTGCACTCAATCCATGGTACTCTCCTGTCTCAGGATGATGCTGCCCCTGTGTAGCTCTCAGGCTGGGCCTTTCTCCTGAATTTGAGTCTGATACATGCTAATGCCTATGTGACACCCCCACTTGGAAGTCTAAAAGACATTTAAAACAATGTCTAAAACCAAAATTCCTCTGCACACAACATCCCATCCTCAAGTCTATTTTTTTTTTATTATTATACTTTAAGTTTTAGGGTAAATGTGCACAGCGTGCAGGTTACATATGTATACATGTGCCATGTTGGTGTGCTGCACCCAGTAACTCATCATTTAACATTAGGTATATCTCCAAATGCTATCCCCCACCTTGCCCCACCCTACAACAGGCCCCAGTGTGTGATGTTCCCCTTCCTGTGTCCGTGTGTTTTCATTGTTCAGTTCCCACCTATGAGTGAGAACATGCGGTGTTTGGTTTTTTGTCCTTGCAATAGTTTGCTGAGAATGATGGTTTCCATCTTCATCCATGTCCCTACAAAGGACATGAACTCATCCTTTTTTATGGCTGCATAGTATTCCATGGTGTATATGTGCCACATTTTCTCAATCCAGTCTATCATTGTTGGACATTTGGGTTGGTTCCAAGTCTTTGCTATTGTGAATAGTGCCACAATAAACATACGTGTGCATGTGTCTTTATAGCAGCATGATTTATAATCCTTTGGGTATATACCCAGTAATGGGATTGCTTGGTCAAATGGTATTTCTAGTTCTAGATCCCTGAGGAATCACCACACTGACTTCCACAATGGTTGAACTAGTTTACAGTCCCACCAACAGCGTAAAAGTATTCCTATTTCTCCACATCCTCTCCAGCACCTGTTGTTTCCTGACTTTTTAATGATCGCCATTCTAACTGGTGTGAGATGGTATCTCATTGTGGTTTAGATTTGCATTTCTCTGATGGCCAGTGATGATGAGCATTTTTTCATGTGCCTTTTGGCTGCATAAATGTCTTCTTTTGAGAAATGTCTGTTCATATCCTTCACCCACTTTAAAGTCTTTCCCAGCTCAGCCAGTGTCCATTCCATTGTTCTGTCATTAATCAGCCAAAAATTTTGCAGACATCCTTGATTCCTCACTTACCACACTCCACATCCAACCCATTCACAAGTCCTGTCTATTCCACCTTAGGATGGCTAGAATCCAACCACTTTCACCACCTCCACTTGTTTCAGTCAGGTTCAGATCTCCACCATATCTCACCTGAATTATTCCAAGAGCCTTCTAGGTGGTCTCCTGTTTCCACCCCTGCCCCCTTATAGTCTATTCCCAAAAAAGGAACTCTGAGAACAGACAGACTGCCTCCTCAAGTGGGTCCCCGACCCTGTGTAGCCTAACTGGGAGATACCTCCCAGTAGGGGCCAACTGACACCTCATATAGGCGGCTGCCCCTCTGGGATGAAGCTTCCAGAGGAAGGATCAGGCAGCAATATTTGCTGTTTTGCAATATTTGCTGTTCTGCAGCCTCCACTGATGGTAGCCGGCAAACTCCAATAGAACTCCAGCTGAGGGACCTGACTGTTAGAAGGAAAACTAACAAACAGAAAGGAATAGCATCAACATCAACAAAAACGTCATCTACACCAAAATCCCATCTATAGGTCACCAACATCAAAGACCAAAGGTAGATAAAACCACAAAGATGGGAGAAGCCAGAGCAGAAAAGCTGAAAATTCTAAAAATCAGAGCACCTCTTCTCCTCCAAAGGATCACAGCTCCTCACCAGCAATGGAACAAAGCTGGATGGAGAATGATTTTGACGAGTTAACAGAAGTAGGCTTCAAAAGGTCGGTAATAAAAAACTTCTCCGAGCTAAAGGACGATGTTCGAACCCATCACAAGGAAGCTAAAAACCTTGAAAAAAGATTGAATAGCTAACTACAATAAATAGTGTAGAGAAGACTTTAAATGACCTGATGGAGCTGAAAACCATGGCATGAGAACTTCGTGATGCATGTACAAGCTTCAATAGCCAATTTGATCAAGTGGAAGAAAGGGTATCAGTGATTGAAGATCAAATTAATGAAATAAAGTGAGAAAACAAGATTAGAGAAAAAAGAGTAAAAAGAAATGAACAAAGCCTCCAAGAAATATGGGACAATGTGAAAAGACCAAATCTAAGTTTGATTAGTATACCTGAAAGTGACGGGGAGAATGGAACCAAGTTGGAAAACACTCTTCAGGATATTATCCAGGAGAATTTCCCCAACCTAGCAAGACAGGCCAACATTCAAATTCAGGAAATACAGAGAACACCACAAAGATACTCCTCAAGAAGAGCAACCCCAAGACACATAATTATCAGGTTCACCAAGGTTGAAATGAAGGAAAAAATGTTAAGGGCAGCCAGAAAGAAAGGTCGACTTACATACAAAGGGAAGCCCATCAGACTAATAGCGGATCTCTCGGGAGAAACCCTACAAGCCAGAATAGAGTGGGGGCCAATATTCAACATTCTTAAAGAAAAGAATTTTCAACCCAGAATTTCATATCCAGCCAAACTAAGCTTCTAAGTGAAGGAGAAATAAAATCCTTTACAGACAAGCAAATGCTGAGAGATTTTGTCACCACAAGGCCTTCCTTACAAGAGCTCCTCAAGGAAGAAATAAACATGGAAAGAAACAACTGGCACCAGCCACTGCAAAAACAGGCCAAATTGTAAAGACCATCAATGCTAGGAAGAAACTGCATCAATTAATGGGCAAAATAACCAGCTAACATCATAATGACAGGATCAAATTCACACATAACTACATTAACCTTAAATGTAAATGGGCAAAATGCTCCAATTAAAAGACACAGACTGGCAAATTGGATAAAGAGTCAACACCCATCAGTGTGCTGTATTCAGGAGACCCATCTCAGGTGCAAAGACACACATAGGCTCAAAATAAAAGGATGGAGGAAGATCTACCAAGCAAATGGAAAGCAAAAAAAGCAGGGGTTGCAATCCTGGTCTCTGACAAAACAGACTTTAAACCAACAAAGATCAAAAGAGACAAAGAAGGCCATTACATAATGGTAAAGGGATCAATTCAACAAGAAGAGCTAACTATCCTAAATATATATGCACCCAACACAGGAGCACCCAGATTCATAAAGCAAGTCCTTAGAGACCTACAAAGAGACTTAGACTCCCACACAGTAATAATGGGAGACTTTAATGCCCCACTGTCAATATTAGACAGATCAACGAGACATCAGGTTAGCAAGGACATCCAGGAGCTGAACTCAGCTCTGCAACAAGCAGACCTAACAGACATCTATAGAAATATCCACCCCAAATCAATAGAATATACATTCTTCTCAGCACCTCATTGCACTTATTCTAAAATTGACCTCATAATTGGAAGTAAAGCACTCTTCAGCAAATGTAAAAGAAGAGAAATCACAACAAACTGTCTCTCAGACCACAGTGCAATCAAATTAGAACTCAGGATTAAGAAACTCACTCAAAACCGCACAACTACATGGAAACTGAACAACCTGCTCCTGAATGACTACTGGGTACATAACGAAATGAAAGCAGAAATAAAGATGTTCTTTGAAACCAATGAGAACAAAGACACAATGTACCAGAATCTCTGGGACACAGCTAATGCAGTATTTAGAGGGAATTTTATAGCACTAAATGGCCACAAGAGAAAGCAGGAAAGATCTAAAATTGACACCCTAACATCACAGTTAAAATAACTAGAGAAGCAAGAGCAAACAAATTCAAAAGCTAGCAGAAGGCAAGAAATAACTAAGATCACAGCAGAACTGAAGGAGATACAGACACAAAAATCCCTTCAAAAAATCAATGAATCCAGCAGGTGGTTTTTTGAAAAGCTCAACAAAATCAATAGACCACTACAAGACGAATAAAGAAGAAAAGAGAGAAGAATCAAATAGACGCAATAAAAAATGATAAAGGGGATATCACCACCAATCCCACAGAAATACAAACTATCCTCAGAGAATACCATAAACACCTTTACGCTAATAAACTAGAAAATCTAGAAGAAATGGATAAATTCCTGGATACATACACCCTCCCAAGACTCAACCAGGAAGAAGTTGAATCTCTGAATAGACCAATAACAGGCTCTGAAATTGAGGCAATAATTAATAGCCTACCAACCAAAAAAAAGTCCAGGACCAGACGGATTCACAGCCGAATTCTACCAGAGGTACAAAGAGGAGCTGGTACCATTCCTTCTGAAACTATTCCAATCAATAGAAAAAGAGGGAATCCGCTCTAACTCATTTTATGAGGCCAGCATCATCCTGATACCAAAGCCTGGCAGAGACACAACCAAAAAAAGAGAATTTTAGACTAATATCCCTGATGAACATTGATGTGAAAATCCTCAATAAAATACTGGCAAACCGAATCCAGCAGCACATCAAAAAGCTTATCCACCATGATCAAGTGGGCTTCATCCCTGGGATGCAAGGCTGGTTCAACCTACACAAGTCAATAAATGCAAGCCACCACATAAACAGAACCAATGACAAAAACCACTTGATTATCTCAATAGATGCAGAAAACACCTTCAACCAAATTCAGCCCTTAATGCTAAAAACTCTCAATAAACTAGGTATTGATGGAATGTATCTCAAAATAATAAGAGCTATTTATGACAAACCCACAGCCAATATCATACTGAATGGGCAAAAACTGGAAGCATTCCCTTTGAAAACTGGCACAAGACAGGGATGCCCTCTCTCACCACTCCTATTCAACGTAGTATTGGAAGTTCTGGCCAGGGCAATCAGGCAAGAGAAAGCAATAAAGGATATCCAGTTAGGAAAAGAGGAAGTCAAATTGTCCCTGTTTGCAGATGACATGATTGTATACTGAGAAAACTCCCAAAATCTCCTTAAGCTGATAAGCAACTTCAGCAAAGCCTCAGGATACAAAATCAATGTACAAAAATCACAAGCATTCCTATACACCAATAACAGACAAACAGAGAGCCAAATCATAAGTGAACTCCCATTCACAATTGCTTCAAAGAGAATAAAATACCTAGGAATACAACTTACAAGGGATGTGAAGGACCTCTTCAAGGAGAATGACAAACCTCTGCTCAACAAAATAAAAGAGGACACAAACAAATGGAAGAACATTCCATGCTCATGGATAGGAAGAATCAATAACGTGAAAATGGTCATACTGCCCAAGGTAATTTATAGATTCAATGCCATCCCCATCAAGCTACCACTGACTTTCTTCACAGAATTGGAAAAAACTACTTTAAACTTCATATGGAACCAAAAAGGAGCCTGCATTGCCAAGACAATCCTAAGCAAAAAGAAAAAAGCTGGAGGCATCATGCTACCTGACTTCAAACTATACTACAAGGCTACAGTAACCAAAACAGCATGGTACTGGTACCAAAACAGATACATAGACCAATGGAACAGAACAGAGGCCTCAGAAATAACACCACACAGCTACAACCATCTGATCTTTGACAAACCTAACAAAAACAAGCAATGGGAAAAGGATTCCCTATTTAATAAATGATGTTGGGAAAACTGGCTAGCCATATATAGAAAGCTGAAAGTGGATCCCTTCCTTACACCTTATACAAAAATTAATTCAAGATGGATTCAAGACTTAAATGTTAGACCTGAAACCATAAAAACCCTAGAAGAAAACCTAGGCAATTCCATTCAGGATATAGGCATGGGCAAGGACTTCATGACTAAAACACCAAAAGCAATGGCAACAAAAGCAAAAATAGACAAATGGAATCTAATTAAACTAAAGAGCTTCTGCACAGCAAAAGAAACTACCATCTGAGTGAACAGGCAACCTACAGAATGGGAGAAAATTTCTGCAATCTACCCACCTGACAAAGGGCTAATATCCAGAATCTACAAAGAACTTAAACAAATTTTCAAGAAAATATCAAACAACCCTGTCAAAAAGTGGGCAAAGAATATGAACAGACACTTCTCAAAAGAAGACATTTATGCAGCTAACAGACACATGAAAAAATGCTCATCATTACTGGTCATCAGAGAAATGCAAATCAAAACCGCAATGAGATACCATCTCACACCAGTTAGAATGGCGATCATTAAAAAGTCAGGAAACAACAGGTGCTGGAGAGGATGTGGAGAAATAGGAACACTTTTACACTGTTGGTGGGAGTGTTAGTTCAACCACTGTGGAAGACAGTGTGGCGATTCCTCAAGGATCTACAACTAGAAATACCATTTTACCCAGCGATCCCATTACTGGGTATATACCCAAAGAATTATAAATCATGCTGCTATAAAGACACATGCACACATATATGTATTGCGGCAGTATTCACAATAGGAAAGACTTGGAACCAACCCAAATGTCCATCGATGATAGACTGGATTAAGAAAATATGGCACATATACATCATGGAATACTATGCAGCCATAAAAAAGGATGAGTTCATGTCCTTTGCACGGACATGGATGAAGCTGGAAACCATCATTCTCAGCAAACTATGGCAAGGACAGAAAACCAAACACTGCATGTTCTCACTCATAGGAGGGAACTGAACAATGAGAACACCTGGACACAGGGAGGGGAACATCACATACCCGGGCCTGTCATGGGGTTGGGGGCTGGGGAGGGATAGGATTAGGAGAAATACCCACAGTAAATGAAGGGTTAATGGGTGCAGCACACCAACATGGCACATGTATACATGTGTAACAAACCTGCATGTTGGGTACATGTACCCTATAACTTAAAGTATAATAAAAAAAATTAAGGTATTACTTTTTTTAAAGACATAATGCTGTTGTACACATAACAGACTACAGCATAGTGTAAACAGAACTTTTATATGCACTAAGAAACCAAGACATTCATGGGGCTCGCTTTATTATGATGTTCACTTTATTGTGGTGGTCTGAACCAAATCTATATCTCTCAGGTAAGTCTATTTATATGAATCAATTAAAAAGAGAAAAATATTTAATGATTAAATTTAATGAGGATAATAGGGACAAGAAGCACCATAAGCAAGATCATTTAAAGACTACTGAAACAGGCTGGGCACCATGGCTCATGCCTGTAGTCTCAGCACTTTGGGAGGTTAAGTTGGGCAGATCACCTGAGGTTAGGAGTTCAAGACCAGCCTGGCCAACATGGCAAAACCCCATCTCTACTAAAAATACAAAAATTAACCAGGCATGATGGTGCACACCTGTAATCCCAGCTACTTGGGAGGCTGAGGCAGGAGAATCGCTGGAACCTGGGAAGTGGAGGTTGCAGTGAGCTGAGATTGTGCACTGCCTTCCAGTCTGGGCAATAAAGTGAGACTCTGTCTCAAAAAAATAAATAAATAAAAATGACTACTGAAAGAGTAATAGCTATAAACTCTTCTGAACATGAAACGAGCCAAACACAAAACGATGGCATGTTTGAGTCTACTAGGATCATTAAAAGGATTCACAATAGAAAAAATCAAAGTGTGTTTTACACTCTCTTGCCAGGTACGATGATCCTTCAGCCAGAGCTGAGTTAAAGGTAGGACTTAACAAAAGCCTGCCAATTGCCTCCAACTTCTTGTAGTTGAACTGACTGTGAGAAAGTTGGGAGTTACAGAACACTTACTTATTGTAGAAAAAAAGAGCTTTAACAGCTCTTTTAACTTGATCCCCTAAGAAAAAAGGTAAAACTTTCAGGCTTTTCTATTATTATTACTATTATTTTATTATTATTAAGTTTTATTTTTTGAGGTGGAGTCTCACTCTGTCACCCAGGCTGGAGTGCAGTGGCGCGATCTTGGCTCACTGCAATTCTTGGCTCACGCCATTCTCCTGCCTCAGCCTCCCGAGTAGCTGGGACTACAGGTGCCCGCCACCACGCCCGGCTAATTTTTTTGTATTTTTAGTAGAGACAGGGTTTCACCGTGTTAACCAGGATGGTCTTGATTTCCTGACCTTGTGATCCACCCGCCTCGGCCTCCCAAGGTGCTGGGATTACAGGCGTGAGACACCGTGCTCAGCCCAAATTTTGTTATTTTATAAATCCAAAAGAAGCAATGTCCTAGGGCATAAGGCCCAGCTACCTTAATTCCCTGATGGAAAAAGACACGTATTTATAGACGTAGTAATTTAACTAAGTCTGCAGTGTCCTTTCAAGCTAACACCCTATACTGGTACGAGGCAGAATAATGGCTCCTCAAAGATGTCCATAGCTTAGTTCCAAGAACCTGTGATTACATTACTTTACATGGCAAGGAGGAATTGAGGTTGCAGAAAGAAAGTTGCTGCCTTAAAAAAGGAGATTATTGTCTGATGTATCTGGGTGGGCCTAAAGGAATCACAAAGGTTTTTCAAATGTGGAAGGGAGATTTAGCAGAGTTTGCGTCAGAGTAATGAGCCAAGAGAAAGACTTGACAAGCCAATGCGGGCTTTGAAGATGCAAATAGAGGGCCAGGAGCTAAGGAATGCTGGCAGCTTCTAAAGCCAGAAAAGGCAAAAAAACAGACTCTCTCCTACAGCCTCCAGAATGCCCTGTGAACAGCTTAATTTTAGCACAGTGAGATCCATTTCAGACTTCTGATCTCAAGAACTGTAAGATAATAAATTTGTGTGGCTTTTAAACCACTAAATTGTGGTAATTTATTACAATAGCAATGGGAAACTAATAAAAGTGGTTTTAAAATAAGATCACGAATTCTCTGACACTTGTCCCACTAAGTGTATGTCCTTCCTCTGAACAGGGTGGGCCTCTGTGACTGCCTCAACGAATAGAATTAAACAAGTCATGCTGCAAGACTTCATTGGCTACATTAAAAACAGCCCACTTGGGACACTTGCTTTTGGAATCCTGAGCTATGATTTAAGAAATCCAACTACCCTGAGGCCACCACCCTAGAAAAACCACAGAGAGAGAGAAAAAGAAACAGAGAGAGAAAGAGCACGAGAGAGCGAGCATGAGAGAGACAGTATGCGTGACTGATCCCAGTAGCCCAGGTGTCTGAATCTTTTCAGCCTGGGTGCTAGTCATGAATGAAGAAGTCTTTGAACTATACTCAGTAATAATTTGATTGTACACTTAAAAATAATTAAGAGTATAATTGGACTGTTTGTAACACAAAGGATAAATGCTTGAGGTGATGGATACTCCATTTACCCTGAGATTATTAAGCACTGCATGCCTGTATCAAAATACTTCACGTACCACAAAACTACATATAAATACTTTGTACCCACAAAAACATTTTTTTAAAAAGGAAATTTAAAAAAGGAGCTTTGAGATGATTAGCCCTTGCCATGCCTAATAACAACTATAGGAAAGACCGCAAGCAAAAAATGCCCAGCTGAGCCCTTCCTAAATGGCTGACCCAATATCAAGAACAAAATAAGTAGTTACCTTAAGCTGCTAAGTTTTGGGAGTAATTTGTTAAATAGCAACAAATAGCATGCTCAACAATATATGCTAAGGAATTATCTTTTTCATTACTTAAACTCAAAAGATAAGTACTTTTTTCAGTCATTTATGAAACAACAACTTCTGTCATTCCACATATGTTTTGAACATGCCAACATTGCTCAAATATCACCTCACATTAGTACTTACCTTGATACCAAAAGTGCATACTGTCATTATGATTTTAAATAGGAGTGCCAGGCATTACTGCATTGAGCTGAATATACTCCAATGCCTACTGGATTATCAGGAATGTCATCGACAATTTTATTGGCATTCATATCATTTCGGTAGTCACAAAGAGAAGAGGATTCCAGGGGAAAACAGTGTGTAAAAAACTCTTTGATCAGTTCACTGGTGTTTACCCTGGTGTATGGATTAGGAAAGGCTATCACAGCCATAATGGCTGCAACAATAATGATTTCCAGAATGGGATACTTTCCAAATTTGGTGGACTTGTGTCGATGACACCAGGCAATACTTGCCCTAATAAAAAAGGCTCCCCAAAGCCCTCCAAATACCCCTAGGAGAATAAAAGGAAACAGCTCAAAAATGTATGATGGTATGTGATACTCGACATAAAAAAGGACCAGATGGCTGTTACCAGATGGATTGATGGACCTCAAAACAAATGCAGCCACTAAAGCAGCAAAAAATGATCTCCATAAAGTTTTGAGAGGAAAATAATAGCTAACAAAAAAAAGAAAAGAAAAAGTAATGGTATCATTTTATAAGATGTTTCTGATATATTATAAATTGAATGGTAAATATCCTAGCTCTAAATTTTGCTGTAGTTAGAATTTATGCATAATGGATTTTACTGTAATAAGAAAAATTGATGTTATTATTACTTTTGGAGATGGTGATCATCATTACGAATTCACAGTATCAATTTATTATAAATGTCTAATAAATGTTTAGAATATCTAGCACTGTTTTATTTTCAAAATGAGTTTCACATTCATTTTAATCCCTAAACTTTAATCCCTAAAGTCTTGTTAAAGACATCTCAGCTATACTTCAACCTCTGCCTACAAATCACATTTTGGAAACAGTGGTGGAAACAAATTGCATCAGCACTCAGATTTCATTCTGCTATAACTTTCCAGAAGATCATTAAATTAAACTCAATTCAGTTAAGCCAGGTGAGAAACAGCATACTACTCATCTTACCGCAAACACATACCTTTTAGATCTAAAGTTAAGCTAAAATAAAATTTTAAAAATATATCCATATGTCATCATGTAAAAAATACACATATAACATCCTAAATTCTAGAATATTCTTTGTAGATCATAGCAAATTAATCATTTAAATGCTGTAATGCCACAAATATATATCTCTGATTTTCTTCAATGTATGTCTACTTAGAAGGTTGATTTTACTAAATTATTTGATAATCATACTTTCATAATTCAAACCTCCCAATCTTGGTAATATATTAGTTTTAATAACTTGAATTCTTAGTAACTTTACACAGATCCTACTGCAATAACTATCACTTCTTTTCTACTACAGCTCAAATATATTTGCGTGACAATCCAGTGGATTTGTTATATGACTACGTAGTTAACTAATACAAAAGCTTCTTGAAACAATACTGCATTTAATTCTTTCTTGCTGCAATGTGTTGAGGATGGATCCATTTAATGTGGATGCAATCATCTAATATGTGATTAATTTTATAATTAACTGAATTGTAAACATTTTGCTGTATCAATTATTAATTCATCTTGAGACAAAGCAAGACTTAACTCTACTTGACTTATGATTAATTCTGCCCATGTTTTCCACCATAGACATTTGTCCCTCTCTTCAAATGTTGTTTCATTAGATCCCCAACAGCACTTTTTGTGGTTGTACTACAATGCACTAAGGCAAACGCCCTCCTTTAGGTCAGTCATCCAATCAGCAGCAATGTCTATTAATCTGGCCAAGGCCCCTGTAAAAATATGTTGGAGATGGTCAAAAAATAAGTCAACCTTTTGGGAGTCGAGAACAATCCAGTTAAAAGGCAAGTGGAAAGCAGGAGACTCCTAAAAAAGGGTCATTTAAGAAGTACATATAAATTTAAGATTTTCAAATTTTAGTTATAAACGTTTATTATATTTAAAAACTGTAAAGAGTTATTTTTTACAATAAAATTGCTATTTTTGTTTGGAATTTTTAAAAGTTACATCATTCAAATTAATTGTGAACCAAAAAACAGCATTTAAAAGATATTGAAATATCTTCAAAAGACAGCTACTTGGCAGAAGGTTCACAAATCTAATTTTCAATCCATAATTAACAGACTTATAAGTGATATCAATTTCATTTAAATTTAATGTTCATTAGAAGTAATTATTGAAATTCATAGTATTCCTATTTATAGTTTTTTCTTAAATTACAGAAAACCATATATCAAGATTATTTTACTGTGAGAATATAAAAAATATACAAATTTATGGTCAAATGTGGGTCCTTCTTATAGAAAAAGATCAGTGGGTTACATACACAGAGGCCAGAACATTATTATGCATGCCAATTAGGATTATCAGTACTTACCTATATTCTCTACACAAAATTTAGTTTTGTGGTCTTCTGAACATAATCTTCCATCATGGAAGCTGAAAGTGATTACAACTGGGCTTAATATTTGTTTTCAGGTCCTCAACAGCTATTTCTTAAAATCTCACACATTGGGACTTTGTGGCCACGCTGTATAGCAGGGTGATGAAGAGGATAGGGTCTGGAACTAGACGGCTTTAATTCAGACCCAGGCTTGGCCACTTGCTAAGTTGTATGACCTTAGTCAGACTAAGTTACTTTTCTTCAGCTTCAGTCCCCTCATCTGTAAAATGGCGATAATGACAGCATTGGTATCATAGGATGCCATGAGGTTTAAATACATGTAAACTTTTTAGAACAGTGCACAACACATAGGAAGCACCCCATAAATATTGGCTATTTATTATGGTGTTAACATCAAAAGATACTTTATTGGTCACCTGATCCAAATCACTTATTTTACAGATATAGAAACTGAGCCCAGAAAGATCAACCAAGCTGGATAAATACTTAAAGTGACAGAGCCAAGACTAGACTTGGAAGCCTCTGCCTCCTAGTTTTATATTTAAGAAGATTTTATTAGTAAAGCACTCCTCAGCAAATGTAAAAAAACAGAAATTATAACAAACCGTCTCTCAGACCACAGTGCACTCAAACTAGAGCTCAGGACTAAGAAACTCACTCAAAACCGCTCAACTGCATGGAAACTGAACAACCTGCTCCTGAATGACTACTGGGTACATAATGAAATGAAGGCAGAAATAAAGATGTTCTTTGAAACCAACGAGAACAAAGACACACATACCAGAACCTCTGGGACATATTCAAAGCAGTGTGTAGAGGGAAATTTATAGCACTAAATGCCCACAAGAGAAAGCAGGAAAGATCCAAAAATGACACCCTAACGTTACAATTAAAAGAACTAGAAAAGCAAGAGCAAACACATTCAAAAGCTAGCAGAAGGCAAGAAATAACTAAAATCAGAGCAGAACTGAAGGAAATAGAGACACAAAAACCCTTCAAAAAATTAATGAATCCAGGAGCTAGTTTTTTGAAAAGATCAACAAAATTGATAGACTGCTAGCAAGACTAATAAAGAAGAAAAGAGAGAAGAATCAAATAGATGCAATAAAACATGATAAAGAGGATATCACCAATGATCCCACAGAAATACAAACTACCATCAGAGAATACTACAAACACCTCTACGCAAATAAACTAGAAAATCTAGAAGAAATGGATAAATTCCTCGACACATACACCCTCCCAAGACTAAACCAGGAAGAAGTTGAATCTCTGAATAGACCAATAACAGGCTCTGAAATTGTGGCAATAATCAATAGCTTACCAACAAAAAAAAGTCCAGGACCAGATGGATTCACAGCCGAATACTACCAGAGTACAAGGAGGAGCTGGTACCATTCTTTCTGAAACTATTCCAATCAATAGAAAAAGAGGGAATCCTCCCTAACTCATTTTATGAGGCCAGCATCATCCTGATACCAAAGCCGGGCAGAGACACAACCAAAAAAGAGAATTTTAGACCAATATCCCTGATGAACATGGATGCAAAAATCCTCAATAAAATACTGGCAAACCGAATCCAGCAGCACATCAAAAAGCTTATCCACCATGATCAAGTGGGCTTCATCCCTGGGATGCAAGGCTGGTTCAACATACACAAATCAATAAATGTAATCCAGCATATAAACAGAACCAAAGACAAAAACCACACGATTATCTCAATAGATGCAGAAAAGGCCTTTGACAAAATTCAACAACCTTCATGCTAAAAACTCTCAATCAATTAGGTATTGATGGGATGTATCTCAAAACAATAAGAGCTATCTATGACAAACCCACAGCCAATATTATACTGAATGGGGAAAAACTGGAAGCATTCCCTTTGAAAACTGGCACAAGACAGGCATGCCCTCTCTCACCACTCCTATTCAACATAGTGTTGGAAGTTCTGGCCAGGGCAATTAGGCAGGAGAAGGAAATAAAGGGTATTCCATTAGGAAAAGAGGAAGTCAAATTGTCCCTGTTTGCAGATGACATGATTGTATATCTAGAAAACCCCGTCGTCGCAGCCCAAAATCTCCTTAAGCTGATAAGCAACTTCAGCAGTCTCAGGATACAAAACCAATGTAAAAAATCACAAGCATTCTTATACACCAATAACAGACAAACAGAGAGCCAAATCATGAGTGAACTCCCATTCACAATTGCTTCAAAGAGAATAAAATACCTAGGAATCCAACTTACAAGGGATGTGAAGGACCTCTTCAAGGAGAACTATAAACCACTGCTCAAGGAAATAAAAGAGGATACAAAGAAATGGAAGAACATTCCATGCTCATGGGTAGGAAGAATCAATATCGTGAAAATGGCCATACTGCCCAAGGTAATTTATAGGTTCAATGCCATCCCCATCAAGCTACCAATGACTTTCTTCACAGTATTGGAAAAAACTACTTTAAAGTTCATATGGAACCAAAAAAGAGCCCACATCACCAAGGCAATCCTAAGCCAAAAGAACAAAGCTGGAGGCATCACACTTCCTGACTTCAAACTATACTACAAGGCTACAGTAACCAAAACAGCATGGTACTGGTACCAAAACAGAGATATAGATCAATGGAACAGAACAGAGCCCTCAGAAATAATGCAACATATCTACAACCATCTGATCTTTGACAAACCTGACAAAAACAAGCAACGGGGAAAGGATTCCCTATTTAATAAATGGTGCTGGGAAAACTGGCTGGCCATATGTAGAAAGCTGAAAGTGGATCCCTTCCTTACACCTTATACAAAAATTAATTCAAGATGGATTAAAGACTTACATGTTAGACCTAAAACCATAAAAACTCTAGAAGAAAACCTAGGCAATATCATTCAGGACATAGGCATGGGCAAGGACTTCATGTCTAAAACACCAAAAGCAATGGCAACAAAGCCAAAATTGACAAATGGGATCTAATTAAACTAAAGAGCTTCTGCACAGCAAAAGAAACTACCATCTGAGTGAACAGGCAACCTAAACAACGGGAGAAAATTTTTGCAACCTACTCATCTGACAAAGGGCTAATATCCAGAATCTACAATGAACTCAAACAAATTTACAAGAAAAAAACAAACAACCCCATCCAAAAGGGGGCAAAGGATATGAACAGACACTTCTCAAAAGAAGACATTTATACAGCCAAAAAACACATGAAAAAATGGTCATCATCACTGGCCATCAGAGAAATGCAAATCAAAACCACCATGAGATACCATCTCACACCACTTAGAATGGCGATCATTAAAAAGTCAGGAAACAAGAGGTGCTGGAGAGGATGTGGAGAAATAGGAACACTTTTACACTGTTGGTGGGACTGTAAACTAGTTCAACCGTTGTGGAAGTCAGTGTGGCGATTCCTCAGGGATCTAGAACTAGAAATACCATTTGACCCAGCCATCCCATTACTGGGTATATACCCAAAAGATTATAAATCATGCTGCTATAAAGACACATGCACACGTATGTTTATTGCAGCACTATTCACAATAGCAAAGATTTGGAACCAACCCAAATGTCCAACCATGATAGACTGGATTAAGAAAATGTGGCACATATATACTATGGAATACTATGCAGCCATAAAAAATGATGAGTTCATGTCCTTTGTAGGGACATGGATGAAACTGGAAACCATCATTCTCAGGAAACTATCGCAAGGACAAAAAACCAAACACCACATGTTCTCACTCATAGGTGGGAATTGAACAATGAGAACACATGGACACAGTAAGGGGAACATCACACTCTGGGGACAGTTGTCAGGTGAGGGGACGGGGGAGGGATAGCACTAGGAGATATACCTAATGCTAAATGATGAGTTAATGGGTGCAGCACACCAACATGGCACATATATACATATGTAACAAATCTGCACGTTGTGCACATGTACCCTAAAACTTAAAGTATAATAATAAAAAAAAGAAGATTTTTTTGAAGAAGAGAAACAAATGCTTTTTAAAACCCAATGGTACCTGGAAAAAAATTGAACGGAGGAAGGAGGAACGATTTATACTTCTGTTAACTAAAAAAGGATTGCTTGAAAAATTTTCTTTACCTGGTGCCAATCCTATTAGTGTTACTACTAGCCATTTGTAAGCTGACCACGCATCATACAAACTTTTTGTCATTTCCCATGCTGATTCTTTCTTTTTGCTGTTGATCTGAAATTAGAAACGTTTTTGTTTCATTTTTCAAACTATGAATAGAGGCCACAATTCTAGAATCTAGCAATTTTTCTCATTTACCATATATAGAACAGTAATTTCTGAACTAAATAATGGAAAATGTAAGTTTGAGGCAAAATCACTACATTGTAGACAGTTATTTTACCTGTAAACCAGATGACATGTCTTTACCCAACATCTGCATTTTATTCTTTATTAAGAAGTTTTTTTCTTTTTATAATTGAGACAGGGCCTTGCTACGTTGGCCAGGCTGGTGTTGAACTTCTGAACACAAGTGATCTGCCTGTCTCGGCCTCCCAAAATGCTGGGATTACAGGTGTGAGCCACCACACCCAGCCAAGATCTGCATTTTAATAAGAACCTTGAGATTTGAGTGCAAAGGGTCCACAAACTACATAAAATCTGACCTAGATTGTTTTAAATTAAATCAAATTTGAACTTCAGTTGGTACACATAACTATATTTTATATATGTCTTCTGTAAGACAATATGGTTTGAATTGTCTGTCATTCTCTGATCCTAGCAGTTAAGTGGATTATAATGTTCTTTAAAAGATAGGAGCTGTGTATAATAATACTATGCCCATAAATACAATGTGTTACAGAATAATCATGAGGACAAAGGGACACCCTCAAAACTTATAGGCCTTTTAACATGCAGGTTTGGAGAGTGCCGATCCCATTGGTAGAGTCCAGAGGCTCTTTTTTTACTGTGTGAGGCAAAAGTGTCCTCTACTGGATACAGTGTAGGAAGTTAGGAGATTAACAAGAGAGTAATAGATTTGATCCAGATGAAGGTAAGTCTCACCTCTCTTACTAAGAATGTACTTCTAAACCTATCCCTAACTAGTCCACACCTCTTCTGTTCTACTAGGATTGTTGCTTTAAAAAGCCATATTCTCAGCCCCGGACTTCAGTACTCAACTGTTCTGAAGGAGGGCTACAGCTGGAATTCAATGACCCAGTCTATTTCAAGCAACGGGTCTATTTGAAGTCACAATGCTTCATTAAAATAACACAGTCAGTTCTAATGTGAATGAGGCAATTTTACTCCTTGTACCCTATAAGCAACCAAACACAGATATTATCCATTCTTTAGAAATAGAAATAGGTTATTTCTTTCAAAAATAATCACTAAACTCCTGTTGCTTTTCCTCAGGAAAAATAAATGTAATATGTAAGAAAACATGATAATATTAAGTCATTTTCAGACTGAGTCACTGCTGTTTTCTTTATATAATTGCTTGCACAGCACCACAGTCAGGTCACTTAAGTAGTTGCTTGATAGCGTACCAAGTAGAAAAGATATATGTACAGAGAATTCAGTCATCACTTTCCTAACAAAAAATCTGGAAATCATTTAAATGTTCATCAATATAGCATCATATAAATAAATTGCAGAATATCTATGTAATGAAAAATTCTGCAGCAATTAAGAATGAGATAGATGTAGTGTTATGCAGGAAAAGGGCAAGATGGCTGAAAGTATGCTAAAAGACAGGAATATATATATATATATGCTTATATTTTTAAAAATCAGAAGATAAACCATAAAGTTAGAAATGTAAATTATTACTTTAAGGGGAAGAGGACAACAGGTTGGATGGGACAGAGACAGAAACTAGACTTCTTTGAACATACCTGTTTTGTACATTTAACTTTGGAATCATGGAAATATTTCATATATTTATAAAAAAAACTAAATCTAAAAAGCAAACCTTAAAAATTGAAGTAAAATTAAACAAATCAAAGGTGCATCTAATTGGTAACATAATGATCCAGAAGAAACTATCCCAACGAACTTTACAACAAAGTAATTTGTATGTAAAACTGTGATGGAATAAATAAAGGATAGGCCAGATATAGTGGCTCACACCTGTAATCTCTGCACTTTGGAAGGCAAAGGCAGGAGGATTGTTTGAGGCCAGGAGTTTCAGACCAGCCTGGGTAACATAGCAAGACCCAGTGTCTTTAAAAGAAAAAAAAAAAAATGGCCAGGCATGGTGGTGTGCACCTGCAGTCCTAGTTAACTGGGAGGCTAGAGGCAGATTACCTAAAATTTTTCAGTAGGCATACTGAAAAATTGGTGGTGGTGTTGGTACTGTTATTCTGACAATGTCATATGTGTGTATTGTGGGGTAAGTGAAATGACTATGTTGGTGATGTTCAGATTTTTGGTAAGACTTAAAGGAAATGAAGATTTAAGAACTAGAGGTTTAGCCCTATAGTTATGAATTTAAACTAGAAGAGTCATATAAACTTAGGAGGCTAGAAACAATAGCCAACCCAGAAGTAACAAGTACCACCTAGTGCCCAGATTGTACCTATATTATATTTTCCTTCAATGGAATCAGAGCTCCTTGGAGAAATGGCTGATTCCAGGTTTGCTGCAGGAAATGTCTACGATGAATTAGGATTAGTATTAGGATTATCTAAGGGCATGACAAAGGATACAGATAGCAAACTAAATAAGCTCCCACTAATCTAAAATGGAATAACATGAACATCAATAACTATAATAACTGTGATGATTAAAACACAAATATACTTAAATCCATGAGTCCACGAAGACACAGAAACAACAACCAAACAAGTAAAAAATCCCATTGGTCAACTTTGAGGATGCTAAGGAACCTAGTATTTCAAGATTTCTCCCTTTCCTGTACCATCTGTACTTCAGGGAATCCAAATGGTTGATGTGGGGTAAACTCTCTATAGAAATATGCAAGCCAATAATTGAAAAAGGAACAACAATTAAACTGCAGCCATTTTGTAAAATACTGAAATGGTAATATTTGAAATTACAGAATATCAATTTGCTTCAAATAAGCTGGGGTAGGAAGGATACAAGTATAACAGAAGTTCACGGAACAAAAGAATTACGTTGGGTATATGTACTGACATAGAAAGACTTTAAAATTTAATGTAGACCAGGCACAGTGGTTCCCACCTATAATCCCAGCACTTTGGAAGGCCAAGACAGGCAGATCACTTGAGGCAGGAGTTTGAGACCAGCCTGGCCAACATGGCGAAACCCCATCTCTACTGAAATTACAAAAATTAGCCAGGTGTAGTGGCACATACCTGTAATCCCAGCTACTTGGGAGGCTGAAGCATGAGAATTGCTTGAGCCTGGAAGGCAGAGGTTGCAGTGAGTTGACATCACACCACTGCACTTCAGCCTGGGTGACACAGCGAGACTCTGCTCAAAAAAAAAAAAAACAAAGAATGTTTAAAGAACAATAGTAAGAATATAAATGTGTGGAATTTTCTGGCTTTAAAAAATTTTGTTTATATAAGCATGGATCAAAATATCGAAAAATATTTGATTGGTCTAGATGATTAATAAAATTAGCTAGGATACATGTTGGCTACTTCATATGTTGCTATACTATTTGCAATGTTTTCAAAGACTGTAGACTAACCATTAACAGACTCAGAGAAAAAAGTTTTTTTTGTTTTGAAGGGTGACAGGGTCTTGCTCTATCATCCAGGTTGGAGGCCAGTGATGCAATCATAACTCACTGTAACCTCGAACTCCCAGGCTCAAGGGATCCTCCTGCCTCAGCTTCCCGAGTAGCTAGGACTACACGCGCAAGACACTATACCCAGCTAATTTTTGTTTTTTTGTGTAGAGATAGAGTCTCCATATTTGCCCAGACTGGTCTCAAACTCCTGGGATCCAGCGATCCTCTGCCTCAGCCTTCCAAAGCACTGGGATTACAGGCATGAGCCACTATGACCAGCCTGTTTTGGTTTCCTTTGGTCTCAGTTTTCTCTAAAATTTTATGAATATAGTGTCATGGATATTCTCCAGGTACTTTAAAATATATTTAAATCCCAACTGTATTTACCTAATGATCATACAAGACACAGGATTTATAGTGTGTCTGAGCTAGGCACTTTGGATGAAAATAGTGATTTTCAAAGTACAGTCCACAGACACCTTGGAGGATCCCTGAAAACTTTTCACACTATAAATCCTGTGTCTTGTATGATCATTAGGTAAATACAATCATACTTAGAAGTATACATTCAGAGACATTATCAGTATTCAGGCTGGGATTTAAGTGTATTTTAAAGTGTGGTACCTGGAGAGTATCCATGATACTCTGTTCATAAAATTTTAGAGAAAACTGAGACCAAAGGAAACCAAAACAGGCTGGTCATGGTGGCTCATTGCTGTAATCCTAGTACTTTGGAAGACTGAGGCAGAGGATCGCTGGATAATACTGTTTACAAAATAATACAAGACATTATGTGCCTTTTTCACTGTGTTAACATTTTTACTGAAAATGCAAAACCAATGGCAAAACTGCTGGCTCCTTAGTAAAAATGAGGCAGTGGCACTCAAATGTACTGGCAGTCATTACATTCTTGACTGCCATGCTTCCCAGTAAAATTAAATAAATAAATAAAATGCCAGTTTCAAATAAGAGCATCTTTGATGAGGAGTAAAAATTGCTACACCTCAATCACTGAGTATTTTTAATATTTTGTGTGATGAGAAAAGAACTATGCATAAGTAACTATGCAAAACTATACACGTCTGCTGCATATGGAAGCATGAGGTTATGTCCTAAATAAAAGCACTTGTATAATTTATTTGAGTTGCAAAATAAACTAGACACTTACATGGAATACCATTTTTACTTGAAAGAGTGACACCAAATTATGGTTTTTCAAATTTGGGAATTTGACAGGTACTTTCTCAATAATGAAACCAAGTAATCCTGTCCTTTTTAAGTAAAATAAATGTGTACTTGTTTCCAATGATAGAATTTGAGCTCTCCAGTAAAAATTAGAATTTTAGGAAACTTGTATCTATCACCGTGAGGATGCTAGGTTCCCAATACTTACAGACTTTTCTGAAGAGATCAAAGGTAAAATTAACAAATGTGATTTTTAAAATATTGTATTATACAATAAAGGTGTCAACATTTAAAAGATCCACATAAATCAGTGAATCAATATTTTCCACATGATCATTGCATAATGTTACGAAATCATATATTCCAAGTTCAAGGTTCAAAATCAATGGTTAATGTAACAGGAGACAAAGTTCATTGGTGCAGTTTCAAAGTACACCTTACAACTAATCTTTAAGAAATGAACGCTTGTCACTTTAGTGTAGTATCAAAGAAGAATATTTGCAATAATCTTAAAGACTATTAAAATACTCATAGCTTTTCCAACTATATTATCTGTATATAAGGCTGACTTTTCTTCATAAACTTCCATAAAAGCAACATATAACATATTGAATGCAAAAGCAGATATGAGAATCCAGCAGTGTTTTATTAAGCCAGACAACAATGAGATTTATAGCAAATGTAGCGCAATGTCATTCTCTCACTAAATATTTTTTGAAAATATATTTTTGTAAAAATGTTATTTATGTTAACATGTAATGGGTTTTGTTACTGTTATTTTAAAATGAATTAGTTTTTTTAAAAAGTCCTCAGTTTTAGTGTCTAATATGGTAAATATCTGTTGATAAAAACCACGTAAACCAAGGCTCCTTGGGGGTCTTCAATATTTTTAAAGAGTTTCAAGGGGATCTGACACCAAAAAGTTTAAGAATCACTGGATTAAAGCACTGATTTCATGTACTGTATTTTTACATATGCCCTAAAGGTATATATCATCTGATGAATCTCAGAAGCTGTACCTTTCATAAATAATGTAATGTAATTTCAATTTCAGGTTTCACACACGTATACATTAATATGGAAGCTTATAATTAATTTGTGTAAATAGTCATTTTCATTGAAAAGTAAATTTCCAATACCAAAATTATGTAGGGCCTTTTGAGATTTGGAATTTTATTTTTCAAAAAGATTTTCTACTTTGGGAGGCTGAGGTCAGCAAACCACCGGAGGCCAGGAGTTTGAGACTAGCTGGCCAACATGGTGAAACCCCATCTCTACTAAAAATACTAAAAGTAGCTTGGCATGATGGCACACACCTGTAATTCCAGCTACTTGGGAAGCTGAGTATAAGAATCGCTTGAACCTGGGAGGCAAAGGTTGCAGTGAGCCAAGATTACACCACTGCACTCCAGCCTGGCCAACAGAATGAGACTTGGTCTCAAAAAATATACACATTTTTTATTTTTTTAAAATGTATTTTGTATAAAAACTAGCCAGGCATGGGGATGCACATCTGTAGTCCCAGCTACTCAGGAGGCTGAGGCAGGAGAATTGCTTGAACCCAGGAGGCGGAGGTTGCAGTCAGCCAAGATCACGCCACTGCACTCCAGCCTGGGCAAAAGAGACAAGAAAGAAAGAATGAAAGAATGAAAGGAAGGAAGGAAGGAAGGAAGGAAGAGAGGGAGGGAGGGAGGGAGGGAGGATTGATTTTGGATTACATTAGCAGTAGGTCACAACCACAAACAAAAAGGATCCAGAAATTGTATTTTTCTATGTTAAAGGCATTTTTTAAAAAAACACTTAGTGAATCATTACAACACTCAATAAGCCTTATTTGGGATCCACGCTGAGAAATATCTCAGAATCGAATACTGGAAAAGGGGATAAAAGAAAACAGTAAAACCCCACAAAACTATAAGTAGATTTCTCCTTTTTCAATAGGTAAGAGTTATGCAATGAGTTTCCTTTTTTTGCCTTAGCTTCTGGGCTGCTCAGAATCAAAAATCATGCTGACCTCCATATCTTGAACTGGGCTTGTTCTTTCCCCCAACTCCTGTGCTGTATTTTTCCCTTTCCCTTTCCTTCTTATTTTGTCTTCTTACTGTATTTCCTTGTTTTTTAGCTACCTGAATTCCCTTCTGGAAATATATGGGGTATAAGTAAACTAAAAAAATTTAACACAGAAAAAGAAAAAACATGTATCACCTATGAAATGTAGACATTTACTTATATTAAATGTAAATATATTTTGGCAGCCTGAGATCATTGGCAGAAATACATTACTAAATGATCTAATTATGCACTATATTTTTTAAAATTACTAAAAACACTTACCCATCTATGCCTTTCTCTGTCTTTACATTTTTCTTGCACCCAGTCAATAGTATGGAAATCATATGTACCAACACCTGGAATTGGTTCATCCAAAAGATCCAGTAAATGTGTAGAACTGTTAATGCTGCCTCCATTTGTCATTGTATAATGAGTTCCTACGGAGGAAAAAAGGAAAGATGAATATGTTTTAGAAGAGACAACAGTGAGCTACGTGACCTGAGAAGTTCATTAAGTCATACAGAAATAACATCACTTGAAATCATTTCAATTAGAGACAAACGTTAAGAAAAATTATCCAAAACTTGGAAATAAGGCCAAAAGATTATGACATGTCCCTTTAAAGTCAAACCCAGATATCAACAATTAGCCTGCATAATAGTCACCTAATGCTCTGGAAAATTTTAAATGACTATTTACTACTGATTAGGAAATAGATTCTGTATAGAAAATGATTTGTAAAAGATAAATTGAAAATAGTAATTTTTATCTGCTAAAATGCAAATGAATTCTGTCCAGTAGAAAAAATAACCCTTAGAGTTGTGGTTTTGTTTGTTTTTGCCCTGTAAGAATTTGCTTTCTTTCACTGATGATATACACTTAGTCTCATACATGCTCCTCTCAATCAGCCTTGTCATCAGGCTGGTTCCCTCACTAGAGTAAAATAAATCTTGGCTCATGTTCACTATATATCTTATATGAGTATCACAGACTTGAGAAATGTATCAGGAAGGACATTAAAAGATAGCTCAAGAAAAAGAAGTACAAATGGCTTTTAAATATGAAAATAAGCTCAATCTAACACATAAAAAGAAATGCAAATCAAATCAACAATATCATTTTCCTCTATCAGATTAGTAAAGATAAAGTGTGTGAATGCATGAAGTTAGCAAAGCTATAAAGAAAGAGGCCCTATCACAAAATTAGTAGTTTGAATATGAACTGGAATAATCCCTTCGGGAAGGTAAAAATTAACAAAATTTAATATACACAGATGCTCTTCAATCTAGCAAGTTCACTTCTAGGTTTTTTTCTTGCAGCTACACTTGCATAAATCCTTGAATAAATCCATAAATTATGCAGAATGTGGGCAGAACATCTTACTATGTGCTATAGAAAGAAAACAAAAACATATTAATGCCAAAGTGCTTATAATCTAAAACAGGTTGGCAAACAGCTAGAGTAAATATTTTAGGCTTTGGATGCCACACGGTTGCAACAACTCAATTCTGCCATAGTAGCACAAAAGAAATCATAGATAATATGTACATGAATGAGTCTGAATGTGCTCCAATAAAACTTTATTTACAGAACAGGTGAAGGACAGGATTTGGCACAGGGCTTGTAGTCTGTCAATCCCTGATCTAAAGTCTGTACAGAAGACTTTACAACTGAAGACTTTATTAAGAATTTTTTTTGTATAAATAGCACTTTTCTATACAGTGTCGGAGATACAAAGATAATAAAAAAAAAAACTGTCCCTGACTTCCAGGTGCAATATAATATTTTTATAATGTAACAAATTATATTTCAAAACAAAGTTCAAATATTGAAATGCCCAGGTTCCAATATTCTTTGACTACCATTTTAGTCATCTTACCTATATTTAATTTGTTAAAAAGAAAGAAATCTTGGGACTGTAGTACCTGAAACTAGGTGGGATTAATCTAAGAAAATTTCTTTAAAAAATATGAATTTCAAATTGAAATTTGAAATAAATTAGGCTATGGTTTTACAATGAGAATTATACCTATACATGCCATGTTAGATATGCTTAATACCTATTTCTGAAAGAAGAAACAAATGATGTGAGTATAGTCTGTAAAAGAAAATTTATATTACTGTTAGAAAAAGAGATTTTGGGCCAGCCACAATGGCTCATGCCTGTAATCCCAGCATTTTGGAAGGCTGAGATGGGTGGATTGCTTGAGCTCAGGAATTTGAAACCAGCTTGGGCATCATGGCAAAACTCCGTCTCTACTAAAAATACAAAAAAAAAAAAGTTGGGCATGGTGGTATGTGCCTGTAGTCCCAGCTACTCAGTGCTAAGTTGGGAGAATTGCTTGAGCCCAGGTCAGTCGAGGTTGCAGTGAGCCATGATAGTGCTACTGCATTTCAACCTAGGCCACAGAGCAAGATGCTGAGGAAAGGAAAAGAGAGGGGAGGGGAGAGGAGGGGAGAGGAGAGGGGAGGCGGGGGAGGTGAGGGGAGAGGGGAGGGGAGAGGGGAGGGGAGAGGGGAGGGGAGAGGGGAGGGGAGAGGGGAGGGGAGAGGGGAGGGGAGAGGGGAGGGGAGAGGAGACGGGAGGGGAGGGGAGGGGGAGGGGAGAGGAGATGGGAGGGGAGGGGAGGGGAGGGGAAGGAAAGGAAAGGAAAAGAAAACAGTTTAGATAGAGTGTAAAAACAGGCTTGGTAAGAAATATGATAATCCCGAGTGAATATTATTAGACTTGACAGTGGAAGTAGAGATACAAGCATTTTGGGAGGCGATTTGGAAATACCTATCAAAATATCAGGATTCTACTTCTAGGAATTAATGCCACAAGTGAAGAAAAGCTTAAATATTTTATTGAAACATTATTTGTAATACTGAAAAATTCAAACCAATGTAAATGTCTCATCTATTGGTAATGAATTAAATTATGTACATTTATGCAATTGAATATAATGCAGCAGTTAAAAAGAATAAGGTTGATCAATATATAGTGATACAAAAAGCTGGCTACAATATATTGCAGTTTTTTAAAAAGGGCCAGGTGTAGATCAGTATTTTAATATGCAAATTACTGTGTAAAATTTATTTTGGCTTAAAAATTATGCTTCATGTTCTAACCCAATGCAGGGAAGCTAACAGCCTTGAAAAAAGGTTAGACAATTTGCTAACTAGAATAACCAGTGTAGAGAACATAAATGACCTGATGGAGCTGAAAAACACAACACAAGAACATGAAGCAAGTGTCAATAGCCGAATCGATCAAGTGTAAGAAAGGATATCAGTGATTGAAGATCAACTTAATGAAATAAAGCAAGAAGACAAGATTGGAGAAAAAAGAATAAAAAGGAATGAACAAAGCTTCCAAGAAATATGGGACTATGTGAAAAGACCAAACCTACGTTTGACTGATGTACCTGAAAGTGATGGGGACAATGGAACCAAGTTGGAAAACACTCTCCAGGATATTATCCAGGAGAACTTTCCCAACCTAGCAAGACAGGCCGACATTCAAATTCAGGAAATACAGAGAACACCACAAAGATATTCCTCGAGAAGAGCAACCCCAAGACACATAATCATCAGATTCTCCAAGGTTGAAATGATGGAAAAAATGTTAAGGACAGCCAGAGAGAAAGGTCGGGTTACCCACAAAGGGAACCCCATCAGACTAACAGCAGATCTCTCAGCGGAAACCCTACAAGCCAGAAGAGAGTGGGGGCCAATATTTAACCTTCTTAAAAAACTTTCAATCCAGGATTTCATATCCAGCCAAACTAAGCTTCGTAAGTGAAGGAGAAATAAAATCCTTTACAGACAAGCAAATGCTGAGAGATTTGGCCACCACCAGGCTTGCCCTACAAGAGCTCCTGAAGGAAGCACTAAACATGGAAAGGAACAACTGGTACCATTCACTGCAAAAACATACCAAATTGTAAAGTCCATCGACACTATGAAGAAACTGCATCAGCTAATGGGCAAAACAACCAGCTAGCATCATAATGACAGGATTAAATTCACACATAACGATATTAACCTTAAATGCAAATGGGCTAAATGCCCCAATTAAAAGACACAGACTGGCAAATTGGATAAAGAGTCAAGACCCATCAGTGTGCTGTATTCAGGAGACCCATCTCACATGCAAAGACACACACATGCTCAAAAAAAAGGGATGGAGGAATATTTGCCAAGCAAATGGAAAGCACAAAAAAAGCAGGAGCTGCAATCCTTATCTCTGCTAAAACAGACTTTAAACCAACAAAGATCAAAAGAGACAAAGGAGGGCATTACATAATGGTAAAGGGATCAATGCAACAAGAAGGGCTAACTATCCTAAATATATACGCACCCAATACAGGAGCACCCAAATTCATAAAGTGGGTTCTTAGAGACCTACAAAGAGACTCCCACACAATACCAGTGGGAGACTTTAACACACCACTGTCATTATTAGACAGATCAATGAGACAGAAAATTAAAAAGGATATTCAGGACTTGAACTCAGCTCTGGACCAAGTGGACCAAATAGACATCTATAGAACTCTCCAACCCAAATCAACAGAATATACATTCTTCTCAGCACCTCATTTCACTTATTCTAAAATTGACCACAAAATTGGAAGTAAAACACTCCTCAGCAAATGCAAAAGAACGGAAATCATAACAAACAGTCTCTCGGACCACAGTCCAATCAAATTAGAACTCAGGATTAAGAAACTCCCTCAAAACTGAACAACTACATGGAAACCGAACAACCTGCTCCTGAATGACTACTGGGTAAATAACGAAATGATGGTAGAAATAAAGATGTCCTTTGAAACCAATGAGAACAAAGACATACTGTACTAGAATCTCTGGGACCCATTTAAACCAATGTGTAGAGAGAAATTTATAGCACTAAATGGCCACAACAGAAAGCAAGAAAGATCTAAAATTGACACCCTAACCTCAAAATTAAAAGAACTAGAGAAGCAAGAGCAAACAAATTCAAAAGCTAGCAGAAGACAAGAAATAACTAAGATCAGAGCAGAACTGAAGGAGATAGAAACAAAAAAAAACCCTTCAAAAAATCAATGAATCCAGGAGCTGGTTTTTTGAAAAGATCAACAAAATAGATAGACCACTAGCCAGACTAATAAGAAAAGAGAGAAGAATCAAACAGATGCAATCAAAAATGATATATGGGTTATCACCACTGATCACACAGAAATACAAACTACCATCAGAGAATACTATAAACACCTCTATGCAAATAAACTAGAAAACCTACAAGAAATGGATAAATTCCTGGACACATACACCCTCCCAAGTCTAAATCAGGAAGAAGTCAAATCCCTGAATAGACCAATAACAAGTTCTGAAATTGAGGCAGTAATTAATAGCCTACCAACCAAAAAAGTCCAGGACCAGACAGATTCACAGCTGAATTCTACCAGAGGTACAAAGAAGAGATGGTATCATTCCTTCTGAAACTATTCCAAAAATAGAAAAAGAGGGAATCCTCACTAACTCATTTTATGAGGCCAGCATGATACCAAACCAAAACCTGGCAGAGACACAATTAAAAAAAAAATAAAAAATTCAGGCCAATATCCCTGATGAACATCGATGCGAAAATCCTCAATAAAATACTGGCAAACTGAATCCAGCAGCACATCAAAAAGCTTATCCACCACTATCAGGTCAGCTTCATCCCTGGGATGATGCTACCTGACTTCAAACATATGCAAATCAATAAATGCAATCCATCACATAAGCAGAACCAATGACAAAAACCACATGATTATCTCAATAGATGCAGAAAAGGCCTTCGACAAAATTCAACACCCCTTCATGCTAAAAACTCTCAATAAACTAGGTATTGATGGAATGTATCTCAAAATAATAAGAGTTATTTATGACAAACCCACAGCCAGTATCATACTGAATGGGCAAAAACTGGAAGCATTCCTTTTGAAAGCTGGCACAAGACAAGGATGCCTTCTTTCACCACTCCTATTCAACATAGTATTGGAAGTTCTGGCCAGGGCAATCAGGCAAGAGAAAGAAATAAAGGTTTTCAAATAGGGAGAGAGGAAGTCAAACTGTGTCTGTTTGCAGATGACATGATTGTATATTCAGAAAACCCCATAATCTCAGCCCAAAATCTCCTTAAGCTGATAAGCAACTTCAGCAAAGTCTCAAGATAAAAAATCAATGTGCAAAAATGACAAGCATTCCTACACACCAATAACAGACAAATACGGAGCCAAATCATGAGTGAACTCCCATTCACAATTGCTTCAAAGAGAATAAAATACCTAGGAATACAACTTACAAGGGATGTGAAGGACCTCTTCAAGAACTACAAACCACTGCGCAAGGAAATAAGAGAGGAGACAAACAAATGGAAAAATATTCCATGCTCATGGATAGGAAGAATCAATATCATGAAAACGGCCATACTGCCTAAAGTAATTTATAGATTCAATGCCATCCCCATCAAGCTACCAATGACTTTCTTCACAGAATTGGAAAAAACTACTTTAAAGTTCATATGGAACCAAAACAGAGTCCGCATCGCCAAGACAATCCTAAGTAAAAAGAACAAAGCTGAAGGCATCACGCTACCTGACTTCAAACTATATATACTACAAGCCTACAATAACCAAAACAGCATGGTACTGGTACCAAAATAGATATATAGACCAATGGAACAGAACAGGGGCCTCAGAAATAACACCACACATCTACAACCATCTGATCTTTAACAAACCTGACACAAACAAGCAATGGGGAAAAGATTCCCTATGTAATGGATGGTGTTGGGAAAACTGGCTAGCCATATGCAGAAAACTGAAACTGGATCCCTTCCTTACACCTTATACAAAAATCAACTCAAGATGTATTAAAGACTTAAACTTAAGATCCAAAATCATGAAAAGCCTAGAAGAAAACCTGGGCAATACCATTCAGGACATAGGCATGGGCAAAGGCTTCATGACTAAAACACTAAAAGCAATAGCAACAAAAGCCAAAATGGACAAATGGGATCTAATTAAACTAAAGAGCTTCTGCACAGCAAAAGAAACTATCATCAGAGTGAATAGGCAACCTACAGAATGGGAGAAAATTTTTGCAATCTATCCATCTGACAAAGGTCTAATATCCAAAATCTACAAAGAACTTAAACAAATTTACAAGAAGAAAATGAACAACCCCATCAAAAAGTGGGCAAACGATATGAACAGACACTTCTTATAAGAAGACATTTATGGCCGGGCATGGTGGCTCACGCCTGTAATCCCAGCACTTTGGGAGGCCAAGGTGGGCGGATCAGTAGGTCAGGAGATCGAGACCATCCTGGCTAACACAGTGAAACCCAGTCTCTACTAAAAATACAAAAAATTGGAGCGTCAGGACGCCCGGCAACCTCCCCTGCCCTCATCCCCGCACCGCCGCATCTCCTCGCTGCCTCCCGGGCTTCGGACCCCGGTCTCACCCCCTGAAACACGACTCGCGATTTCAAACCTGGAGACCTCATCTTCGCCAAGATGAAAGGTTATCCCCACTGGTCAGCTGGAGTAGATGAAGTTCTTGATGGAGCTGTAAAGCCACCCACAAACAAACTACCCATTTTCTTTTTTGGAACTCATGAGACTGCTTTTTTAGGACCAAAGGTTATATTTCCTTACTCCGAAAATAAGGAAAAGTATGGCAAACCAAACAAAAGATTTTAACGAAGGTTTATGGGGACAGATAACAATCCAAAAGTGAAATTTTCAAGTCAACAGGCAGCAACTAAACAATCAAACGCGTCATCCAATGTTGAAGTTGAAGAAAAAGAAACTAGTGTTTCAAAGGAAGATACCGACCATGAAGAAAAAGCCAGCAATGAGGATGTGACTAAAGCAGTTGACGTAACTACTCCAAAAGCTGCCAGAAGAGGGAGAAAGAGAAAGGCAGAAAAACAAGTAGAAACTGAGGAGGCAGGAGTAGTGACAACAGCAACAGCATCTGTTAATCTAAAAGTGAGTCCTAAAAGAGGACGACCTGCAGCTACAGAAGTCAAGATTCCAAAACCAAGAGGCAGACCCAAAATGGTAAAACAGCCCTGTCCTTCAGAGAGTGACATCATTACTGAAGAGGACAAAAGTAAGAAAAAGGGGCAAGAGGAAAAACAACCTAAAAAGCAGCCTAAGAAGGACGAAGAGGGCCAGAAGGAAGAAGATAAGCCAAGAAAAGAGCCAGACAAAATAGAGTAGAAGAAAGAAGTTGAGTCAAAAGGAAAAATTTAGCTAACACAGGGGTTACATCAACCTCCGATTCTGAAGAAGAAGGAGATGATCAAGAAGGTGAAAAGAAGAGAAAAGGTGGGAGGAACGTTCAGACTGCTCACAGAAGGAATATGCTGAAAGGCCAAAATGAGAAAGAAGCAGCAGATCGAAAACGCAAGCAGGAAAAACAAGTGGAAACTGAGCACCAAACAACATGTAATCTACAGTAATAAAAAATATCTCATTTTGGGCTCAAAGCATTAATCCAGTTACTGAAAAGAGAATACAAGTGGAGCAAACAAGAGATGAAGATCTTGAGACAGAATCATTGGACTGAATTTCCCCCTTCCCCCCATTGATGGAAGAATGTTCCAGATTCTAAATGGAGGACTTCATTATTAATGGCATTACTGTGTTATGATTAACAAATTTCCTGTAAGGTACACACTACATGCTAAGGTCGGCCATCATTCTTGTTTTTTTTTTTTTTTTTTAACCAAGCTTAAAATGAAGCTTTGTGTTTGAAAGTAATAACAAGCTCAGACGAAGATGGTGGTTGTACATTATTCATTTAGAAAATATAAAAGTTCATTTTGTTTTGAAGCTAGTTATTAAACTGGAATAGCAGTTATACCCCTAAGAATGGGGCCCTTCTCTTGACATTCCTTTGTTGTTTAATTCTTTAGAATCTTAATAAATTTTTTTTAATCCTGAGAAATTAAACAGTAGTAGACTTGTTAAGAATGAAACTGTAACCAAAATTTTAAAATAAAGTTTTTTAAAAAAATAAAATAAAATAAAATAAAAATACAAAAAATTAGCTGGGCATGGTGGCGGGCACCTGTAGTCCCAACTACTCGGGAGGCTGAGGCAGGAAGGAGAATGGTGTGAACCCGGGAGGCAGAGGTTGCAGTGAACCGAGATTGCGCCATTGTGCCCCAGCCTGGGCAACAGGGCAAGACTCTGTCTCAAAAAAAAAAAAAAGAAGACATTTATGCAACCAACAAACATATGAAAAAATGCTCATCATCACTGGTCACCAGAGAAATGCAAATCAAAACCACAATGAGATACCATCTCACACCAGTTAGAATGGCATTCATTAAAATGTCAGGAAACAACAGATGCTGGAGAGGATGTGGAGAAATAGGAACGCTTTTACACTGTTGGTGGGAGTGTAAATTAGTTCAACCATTGTGGAAGACAGTGTGGTGATTCCTCAAGGATGTAGAACTAGAAATGCCATTTGACCCAGCATTCCCATTACTGGGTATAGACTCAAAGGATTATAAATCATTCTACTATAAAGACACATGCACATGTATGTTTATTGCAGCACTATTCACAACAGTAAAGACTCAGAACCAACCCAAATGCCCATCAATGATAGACTGGATTAAGAAAATGTGGCACATATACACCATGGAATACTGTGCAGCCATAAAAAAGGATGAGTTCATGTCCTTTGCAGGGACATGGATGAAGCTGGAAACCATCATTCTCAGTAAACTATCACAAGAACAGAAAACCTAACACCACATGTTCTCATTCATAAGTGGGAGATGAACAAGGAGAACACATGGACACAGGCGAATATCACACACCGGGGCCTGTCATGGAGTGGGGGGCTAGGGGAGGGATAGCATTAGGACAAATACATAATGTAGGTGATGGGTTGATGGGTGCAGCAAACCACCACAGCACATGTATACCTACGTAACAAAACTTCATGCTCTGCACATGTACCCCAGAACTTAAGTATAATAAAAAAAAAGAAAAAAAAATATGCTTCACAGGTATGCTCACGAATACAGAGAAAACAGTATGACCAAACATGAGACAATATATTAATAAAGGTTATCTCTGGGGACTAGAATTGTCAAATGCAGAAAATGAACTTTCATTTTCTACTTTGTACTTACAGGTATGCATATATGTATAAGCACACACACAATATTTTCACAGGGCCATGAATACAGCTATGAAAATACAGAAATTCTAATGAATCCAATCATCATTTAAGTAAATAGAGCAACAAACTGTTACCAAAAGGCCCAGATTCTAGTTCCTGGACAGCTGAGTAACTTTAGATAAGTCACCTTTAAATATTAAGTATCTATCAGCATCCTTGACAACTATATGATATATTCTACAGCTTATAATAAAGATACATAAGCAAAGAAACATTTAAATATTTTCCAAAGCACTATAAACTTTGAAAGCCTCATACATAATTTCAAATCGGTGATTTTAGCATAAGTGATTATAAATTATACCATCAAATTATGTTGTAATGTAGATCTTAATGTCAAAAATTACCTAGAGGTTACTATTGAAAATGTAACTAATTATGTGATATAGAATATAAGGAGTGGCATTCTATACTAATGTTTAAAAAAATTTAAAAAATAAAACATGAGACATGTTTTTTTATTATAGGAATTTCAAGGAATGGAGCAAAATTCCCAGACTACTCTTGGAGTCTTTCCGGTTTAAACGAACTCATTCTCTTTTGTTTACAGATAAAGAAACAATTATATATGTTAAAGCCAGAGTCTGAACTTTGCATAATCACTATAAACATTCTTAGATTAGAGCAAGAGATCATTTGAAATCAACGTGGGGGGTGGGATAAGGGAGGAATGCACAAAGAACCACGATGCCAATACTATTAACTAATTTTATTACTGCTGAGATATGAGCCAAATAAACTATAGAGTAGGGTTTTTTTCAATAATTCTAAGAGGCAGTAAGAACAAGACATGAATATAGAAGGGGCTAATATTTTCACAATGTAAGAGTACTAATAAATGTTTGTTTGCTTCTACCAGGTCCAACAGGCTCTCGCTTATCTCCCTATTTATTACATTTAAATGTCTGCCTTAGAAGCCGGGAATGGTGGCTCACGCCTGTAATCCCAGCACTTTGGTAGGCTAAGGAGGACGGATTGAGCTCGGGAGTTAGAGATCAGCCTGGGCAACATGGCGAAACCCCGTCTCTACAAAAACTAGCTGGGCATGGTGGCGCACACCTGCAATCCCAGCTACTCAGGAGCCTGAAGTAGGAGGACTGCTGGAGCCTGGGAAGTAGAGGCTGAAGTGAGCTGTGATTGTGCCAATGCACTCCAGCCTGGACGAGAGAGCAAAACTCTGTCTCAAAAAAAATAAAAACTGTGCCTTGAAAAGGTGAAAAACTGTGCCTTGAAAAGGTGTAAAACTTCTAAAAGGAGAGTAGTACACTGATTTGTGTGTTAGCAGAAGTACTCCAAGAATAAATAATTTATACCATTCTTGGCCAAGGGTTTAAAGGCCCAATCCCTGCATCATGATGCCCATGTTCATTTACATAGAACACATACTCAAAAGCTTAACCTCAAAGCTTTAATAAAGCTCTTCTCCGCCCACCCACACCCCATCCTAACTTTATGTAGTAACTTCCACTTTGTAAGAGCTACCTGAAAGGTCACACATTTTCTTGAGAAAAAGCAAATGGAGAATAAATATAACAGGAACATTTATAATATCTTGACATATGTGAGAATCTCTGACTCTGCTTTCCATATAATATTAAAACTGATCATTTAGAAAATGCATTTGCAGGGAAGACTCAAAAGCCTCTTGTGGCTTTCTGGTAAGATGTACAGTACTTCTGTGGTATTCTGGCCAAAAATGCATAAAATTAATCTTATAAGGAAAAACCAGATACACCCGAACTAAGGGAAATTCTGCAATATAAATGGATTGTATTCTTCAAAAATGTCAAGGCTACGAAAGATAAAGAATGACTGAGGAACTGTTCTAGATTAAAAAAGAAATGACAACTAAATGTAACATGTGTCCCAGGATTAGCTCCTAGACCAGGAAAAAAAATCTTCTTTCTTTTGTACTAAAGGACATAGTGGGACAACTGGCATATTGGAAAATGGTCTGCAGATCATGTCATAGTATGGTATCAACGTAAATGTTCTGATTTTGAAAAGTGTAGAAGTGTACATTAGCTGCATACAAGAAAATGTCCTTTCTTGAGGGAACATGCACTGAACTATTTAGGAATAAAAGCACATTGTGTCTGCATTTTACTCTTCACATGGCTCAGAAAAAAATATATAGTCATACATGCCCTATATCTATATAAAATGCTACATATTATATATTATGCATATAATGGCATATATAATACTTGGAGAATAGAGTCATAATGAACAAATATGGTAAAATATTAACATTTCAGGAATCAGGGTGATGTGTATATGGGATTCTTTGTACTATTTTTAAACTTCTGTAAGTCTGAAGTTACTTTCAGAAAAAGCCTACTATGAAATATTTTGCAAACTTCATTTTCCTCCCTACATTTCCCTTCTCTGGGTAGAGCTGAAGAAACACGGGCTACTGATCTTATTACTCTTTGTGCAAAAAATAAAAAGTGAAACTTCTATACCACTTAACAAGTATCCATAATACATCACAAGCCCCACTTAAAGAATTTCCAGGCTATGTGCAGCATGAAGATAATAAGCAAACAAAATATACATTTCTCCAACAGACTTATAAATGACGAAGTAGAAAAGTACAGACTGCTGTTCTCATTTTTATGAGGTAGAAAAAGGTACAATAGTGCAATAAATATTTACATTAAGCATGTGTCTTGCTTTCAGTGACTTTCAAATAATTACTCTGTGGAAACTACTCTTAATATCTTAATTTACAGAATGATTCAGCAATTCAAAATCTCTGAAAACCAGAAAATTTTCAAATATTTAAACATTTACTTGCGTATGTGACATTTCAAATATTTTGTCTTATAATTTGTTCTACCAAACATAGAAATCTGAGTAGTATGAAGAAAGGGAAAAAAAGGAAAATTTCTATTCTAAACTGGACAGAAGACACTGTATTTCTAATGTGATCACAGAAATGCCTACATAACTTACATGAGAAGTAATTTCAAAGGTATTATGTTTTCTAACAATAACAATGGCTTTAAAATAATCCTATTGCACTGTTTCTTTGCATATAGTTCTCTGAAACCTAGATTTGTATAAGATATAACTTACACAGGCTAAAATGAGACAAATACAAAATATATATATATATGTTAAAATTTTTTAAAAGCAACAGTATAAGTTATCCAATTTACCTCTCAATTTCATCTTACGTATGAATAAAGGATTATCTTTTAGGTACTGTCCCAGCATAAATTAAGGTTCTCCTCTACATAAAGTGCATCTCCTCTTTTTTCCAATAAGAATATTTCAAAGGCCAGGCACAGTGGTTCACACTTGTAATCGCAGCACTTCGGGAGGCTGAGGCAGGCGGATCACTTGAGGCCAGGAGTTCAAGAAGAGCCTGGCTAACATGGTGAAACCCCAACTCTCCTAAAAATACAAAAATTAGCTGGGTGTGGTGGCACACACCAGTAGTCCCAACTACTCAGGAGGCTGAGGTGGGAGGATGGCTGGAGCCTGGGAGGTGGATGCTGCAATGAGCCAAGATCACCCCACTGCACTCCAGCCTGGGCAACAAAGTGAAACCCTGTCTACAAAAATAAATATATATATATATACGTATATATATATATGTATATATATATATACATATATATGTATATATATATGTAAGTTAATTAGGAAATGATAATATGGCTTTTCTAAAACTGATATCTGTAGGAAGTTCTACAAGACAAAGGAGGTCTTTAGGATGAAATAAAGATAGTAGTGAGACTGCAGCTTCCTTGATTATGACTTTCTTTCTCTCCTTAGTAAAAGCTCTTCTTACTGTTAGATTTTATTAACATAAAATGACAGGATTTACCCTGGACTCCCCATTTCTCAGAGAATATGCAGTTCTCATTTATCTGTGAAGACAGTAGTGGAGCTGTAGTGGAATACCTCTAGGAAAGACTGAGCAAGTTTCCTTAGTCCACACTGTTTTCCTGTCCCCTCCAAACACCTTCCCCGCACCAATTCAGTCAAAGACATCCCTTGCCATAGGAAAAGAAATACACAGCAGAGCATGGAGAACACAATTTGATATTATGGCATCCTAGTTTCAAATGGAGGCTTCTGAAACCCATAGAAGAGACAAATTCTTTTTTTTTTTTTAAAGTTCTGGGATACATGTGCAGAATGTGCAGGTTTGTTACATAGGTATACACGTGCCATGGTGGTTTGCTGCACCTATCAACCCATCATCTAGGTTTTAAGCCCCGAATGCATTAGGTATTTGTCCTAATGCTCTCCCTCCCCTTCCCACCCACCCCCCGACAGGCCCCGGTGTGTGATGTTCCCCTCCCTGTGTCCATGGGCTCTCATTTTTCAACTCCCACTTATAAGTGAGAACGTGTGGTGTTTGGTTTTCTGTTCCTGTGTTAGTTTGCTCACAGTGATGGCTTTCAGCTTCATCCATGTCCCTGCAAAGAACATCTCATTCTCTTTTTTTTTTGAGACCAAGTCTCGCTCTGTCGCCGAGGCTGGAGTGCAGTGGTGCGATCTCGGCTCACTGCAACCTCCGCCTCCCGGGTTCAAGCAATTCTCCTGCGTCAGCCTCCCAGGTAGCTGGGACTACAGGCATGCACTGCCACGCCCGGCTAATTTTTTATATTTTAGTAGAGACAGGGTTTCACCATGGTGGCCAGGATGGTCTCGATCTCTTGACCTTGTGATCCACCCACCTCAGCCTCCCAAAGTGCTGGGATTACAGGCGTGAGCCACCGCACCCGGCCGATCTCATTCTTTTTTATGGCTGCGTAGTATTCCATGGTATACATGTGCCATGTTTTCTTTATCCAGTCTATCACTGATGGGCATTTGGGTTGGTTCAAAATCTTTGCTATTGTAAATAGTGCTATAATAAACATACGTATGCATGTGTCTTTATAGTAGAATGATTCATAATCCTTTGGGTATATACCCAGTAATGGGATTGCTGGGTCAAATGGCATTTCTAGTTCTAGATCCTTGAGGAACCGCCACACTCTCTTCCACAATGGTTGAACTAATTTACACTCCCACCAACAGTGTAAAAGCATTCCTATTTCTCCACAGCCTCATTCACATCTATTGTTTCCTGACTTTTTAATAATTGCCATTCTGACTGGCATGAGATGATTATCTCATTGTGGTTTTGATTTACATTTCTCTAATGATCAGTGATGATGAATACAACTTACAAGGGATGTGAAGGACCTCTTCAAGGAGAACTACAAACCACTGCTCAAGGAAACAAGAGAGGACACAAACAAATGGAAAAACATTCCATGCTCATGGATAGGAAGAATCAATATGATGAAAATGGCCATACTGCCCAAAGTAATTTATTGACAAATGAGATCTAATTAAACTAAAGAGCTTCTGCACAGCAAAAGAAACTATCATCAGAGTGAACAGGCAACCTACAGAATGGGAGAAATTTTTTGCAATCTACTCATCTGACAAAGGACTAATATCCAGAATCTACAAAGAACTTAAACAAATTTACAAGAAAAAAAACAAATAACCCCATCAAAAAGCGGGCAGATGATACAAACAGACACTTCTCAAAAGGAGACATTTATGTGGCCAACAAACATATGAAAAAACTAATTCTTAATAGCCAAAACTTCTGAATTCAAAAGATGGGTCTCTGGGTTTCAAAAAGCTTTAAGTAAACAGGCTTAGAGTTTCTGCAATAAGCCAGATGAAGAACCAATTTTATCTAACTACATGAGGATTGCTGGGGAGGGGGGAAAAGGGAATCAAGTCAACAAGAGAGTTAGAACAGTTAAACTGGTGACTGGCTTCAGGCTTTTATGTTTTCTATAAGTGAGATATAGGTAAGATCATACTAGCCACACTTTAATGTTGATTTTTTTCATTCATACTTTCTAAAAATTATTTCACATTATTAGATGCACATACACAACATTTTCAATGACTTCAGATTAGTATATTTGTCATAACATACTATAATTCATTCATTCTACTTTATTTTTTTTTAGAGATGGGGTCTTGCTCTGCCTCCTAGGCTGGAATGCAGTGGTGCAGTCATAGCTCACTAGCTGACTGTAGCCCTGAACCTAGGCTCAAGCAATTATCCTGCCTCAGCCTCCCAAGTAGTTGGGACTGCAGGTGAGCACCACCACACCTGGCTACATACTACAATTTAAGCAAATCTTCAGGTTGGTTTGCCATTATGAACATTATCTAACATGGGTATCTGCTTAGCCATCCTCTTTTCCAATTAATTTTTATGATTTTAAGCCTTTTTTTTATTCTCAACTTTTTCCCCAACCCAACTACCAGATATTCAATACTAATAACCAGGTATATTTCCCAACTTAAAATAATTATATTATCCATTTATTATTCTCACATTCGGGTTATTATTTATGTAATGGAACCTGATTGTTTTTGCCAGCTTGGTGTCTGCTTCCTCTTCTTTCTATAACAGAACCCAATTATTTTAAGGAAACTTCTGTCTCTCACTGCATGCAGTCCTGGTGAAGGTATCAGTCAAGGTACGTTCCCCTCCCCAGCTAAAGAAAACGCACAGACCCAAGTTAGACCAATCAAACTCTGGCTACTGGAAAAGTAAATCTTGAGCACAGTGATAATCAGAACCAATTAACTTTAACAACCGAACCTTCAAGAGGACATAGGATAGTTCCTGCTACCTGAATACCCAGCTCTTGGATAAGAAAGTATGACTTGAAAGTTAGTAGCTCCCAAAGTTTAAGACAAAAAAAAAAAAATCAAAAACTTTTTTGGATGGCTGCCTACCAGATGCCAGGACTAACATTCTGCTACCTAACTGTACTATCGCCTGGCTGAAAAACAGTAACAAAAAAGACTGGGAAAAAAAAGATCACTTTTCTTCCAGGTGGCCTAGCAGAGACATTTCATGACTTTAATGCACTTTGAGGGCAGAAAGAGTCAAATTTCAGCCCTGCCTCCCATTAGTTCTGTGACCCAGCACAAGTTATTTATTAGCCTCTTTGAGTACCTTGGTTTTGTTACCCACTTCTACTAGAGTATGGTATGTGGACTGGAGATAAATTATGTAAAACATTTAATACTATGCCTGACAAATAGTAGGAAAACAATAAACACAAGCTATTATTTCTGCTCAAATATTTGGGTATTTAACATTTCATCAGGAAAGCCAGGTGTGGTGGTACACACCTGTAGTCCCAGACAATCAGGAGGCTGTGGCAGAAGGCTGTGTCATTTGAGCCCAGGAGTTCAAGGCCAGCCCGGTAAACATAGTGAGACCTCATCTCTATTAAAAAAAAAGAAAAAAAACCCCAAACTTCAGCAAGCTGCATTACATTACTCATATGACTAAGTTATAATACCGCTTAACCAAAAGACTAACAATATTACAAAGAAAGAAAAAAAAGTCTGGCCAGGCACAGTGGCTAACGCCTGTAGTCTCAGCACTTTGGGAGGCCAAAGTGGGCAGATCCAGGCTTTGAGAGCAGCCTGGCCAATATGGCCAATATGGTGAAACCTTGTCTCTATTAAAAATACGAAAATTAGCTGGGTATATTGGCACATGCCCGGAGTCCCAGCTACTCAGGAGGCTGAGGCAGGAGAATTGCTTGAACCCGGGAGGCAGAGTTTGCAGTAAGCCGAGATTGTGCCACTGCACTCCAGCCTGAGCGACAGAGCAAGATTCCATCTCAAAAAAAAAAAAAAAAAAAAAAAAAAAAAGTCTTACAAATTTGGACAATGAGTTCTTCTACAACTGTATATTGAGCAAAAATCTGTATTTTTAACAGATAACTTAATTCATTATTCCTGGTATGGACACAGAAACAAATTCCTAAAATGCATGGTGAATGACAAAGATTTCCATAATGAACATTTCATAATTCAGATATCACCAATACTGAAATATCTCCAGCAAGCAGGAAAAAGTATCCAATTGATGAATTAAAACAGGCTTGTAACTTTCTTGCAAAAATAACTCTACTAAGAAGACTGTTTTGCCTTGTTTTATTTTTCCAGAGACAGAGAACTTTATAAAGATCAAGCCCACCTGTGGAAATAGAAATCCATTATTTCTTAATATGTGTAATCTAAACAAAAAGACTTAAATTTACCTGTAGGAAAATCATTTAAAATTATTCATCATTCTTTTTCCAATTGAGTGACAGCAGTTAAAAAGAAAAAAAAGTATTCATTATTCTTTAAAGAAATATTTTTCTAGTGAGGAAAGAATAGTCTGAACAAATGATGCTGGGACAACTGGGTATCCACATGCAAAAGAATGAAACTGTACCCCTACCCCACACCATATATGAAAATTAACTCAAAATGAATCCTAGATCTAAAGAGCTAAAACTACAAAGTACAGGAGTAAATCTCTGTGATCTTGAGTTAGGCATTAGTTTTTTAGATATGACACCAAAGCACAAGAGACAAAAGAAAAAAATAGATAAACTGGACTACATCAGAATTAAAATAATCTTTCCCATGCAGAGGCCACTGTTATCTAGCTCATGTCTAATAATAACAGTAAGGACAACTCATTTTAATTAAGTAACTTAATGTGTGCCAGACATTGTTCTCAGGACATTACATGTATTAGTTCATATAATCCTCACAACAACACAATGAGACAGGTATTATTATTTCTGCTTTCTAAATTTGGAAAACAAAGTGTATTAGTTCATATAATGTATTAGTTCATATAATCCTCACAACAACACAATGAAACAGGTATTATTATCTCTGCTTTCTAAATTTGGAAAACAAAGTGCAGAGAGTTAAAGCAAGCCCAAGGTCACACAGCTAGCAAGTAGTAGAACAGTGATTCAAACTCTAGCACTGTGATTCTCAAGTCACTTCTCACCACTATGCATTAGTGCCTAAAAAATAATTTCATTGTTGATTTACATGTATACTTTAAGAAATGTGGACAACCTTCTCTCAGAGTAGGTTAAGAACAATTACGTGATGCCTTCTCCCAAACACATATGTATATGCACTTAGCCTGTGGACAATGAATTCAATCCTACCCTTAACCATCACCATCCCTCTTTGCCTTTGGTTCCAGTCCACTTGTTCCTGTATTACTTAAAATGCTGCAATAGAAAACTGCAGAAGTGGTGAGCACTGCTTTGCTCCCGGCACTCACATCCTTATGCTTTGGCACAAGCTTATGATAAGAGTGCATCCCCATTCTCACCCTCAGTTGTTCCAGGCAACTTATGCCACAAGAAGCGTACCTTTACCCCAGCTGTACATACAAACTCGTTTTCAAACTTCCTTTTTAGCTTTTGAAATGTTTTTCAAAAAAAAAATTGAAAAACGTTTCTCACTGACATAGTATATAAATATGTACTTAAATAAAACCAAAGTTTAGTAAACAATATTTACTACTTGGTATATACTGATATTTTACTTTGTTTTTTTAATTTTTCCTTTTAAAATACTGGTCACAATTCAATTGGTTTCATGATCAACATGTTAAAACTTGAAGTTTGACAAACACTGAACTAGAAAAATACAGGCATTAATAAAATTGTCTGTTTTCCCATAAATACAAATATAAATTTACCCAGAAGCTTTTCACATATATTTGCTGAACTGAACTTAATAAAAAAAAAAAACACACAACCTTAGTTGCTGCACCTTAAACTGAGCTTATTAGTAAATATCACAGTGATATTTGAAGGAGCCTAAGTTTTTCTCAAAGGGGTGCATCCAAATAAGAGTTTTACATAAAAAATGATGCATACAGTTATTTAATAAGAGTTACTAATTACCTCTGTGGTCAATCTCCAAAGATGTGAAATAGTGATCCTTGTCATTTAAGTTCATAATGCAGATTACTGTTACATAAGACACATACAAAACCTACGAACCTTTTTTAAAAAAAATTATGGAAGGAAGAAGGCAGAAATCCAAAATACTACATACTCCCTCACAAGCTAATTGCTTCTGTATGTTAAGAGCAGGAAGTCTAGCCCCCAATTTTTTTTTTTCTCCCTCCATGACCTTACTGATAAGAAGTGGCCATCCCGGTAATGGAGGGGAAAGTAAATGTTTTAAATTGATAGCAGAAATTCCAGAATGTCGGCGGACTCCAAATCCAAGATTAAAAAGGTAATGGCAAGAATAGTGCTTCACATTTAGCAGGTGGTCAATTAAATCTCTACTGGGTAAATGAATTGTATAAAAGAAGCATACGCTATTAAAATTTGTTCAGCCATTCAGTCATATTTAGCTGTCTAAACTGCAAAGACTTGTAAGTTAGTACCAAATCCCAAAGAAGTTTACCAAAGTTACACAACCAGGCAGCAGCAATGCTAAGCCCATTACTCAATTCACTGTTTTCTTTTCTGTTCTGTTGCCACCTCAAAATAAAAAAACACATCCTTCGTTAGAGATGATAAAGTGGATATTAAGACATCTATGTAATTGGAAACAAGTTCCACATTCAATTATTACCTCTGCATATAAGATAAGCTGTATAGTACATGAATAAAAAGATTTATTAAATTTGCTAAATTTCATATTTAATAAATTTAAAATTTTATTAGAGAAATCAGAGTAAATCCATTTTATTACCTAATTAAAGTTGTAAAGGGCCACAAAGAAACTAGAAATTAAACATGTGTTAATTTAAAAACAAGAAACAAAACCTTAAAGTACAATTTAAGCTACCAGTCTCCTGCATAAACACAAGGCAGAGACCTCGATGCTGGGAAAATAGCCAAAATTACAAACTTAATCAATGTGGCAGGAAATCTGTTCACACTTTGAAATCTTGATACAAAGCATTTCTGACAAGCCATGAGATGGCATAAAATTAAATTATAATTATAATCATAAGTTCTTCTATTTGCTATGTTCTTACGATGGTTAGAACTTAACGATTATAACCATACTGAAGTATCAGTTATTTTTAGAAAATCAAGCTAAAGGTAGTAATATGAACCAGATTTTATTGAAGATTTGAAATTCAAATACTGTGGGCAAAATACATTTAAAAATAGGCTTTGTTTTACACTATTGTTGTAGAAACAAGGAGTTTTTGACACCGCATAAAGAATCTTTAGTTGTTCCTTTAATTTACAGACACTTAGATGAGTTAATTTTTAAGAAGTTGTTTAATTTTCTAGTTGGATAAAATATTAGTGCTAATAAAAGTATAATAAGGATCTGAATCCTAAAATCACTTATAAAGAGCCTACAGAATGTCCCTCTGGCAATAAGAATATCATATAACACCTAGATTTTCAAATAATGTGCAAAAAATGCTAACTACGGATACTTTTCAGAGGGAAGAAAAAGGAAAAACATCTATTATAATAGAAAACAAAAAAGCTTTATTTAGATACATTGCTGATCTAATGAATGTCAAGAAATAATTTCAGGAGAAACTTGAAAAAATAAGACCCCAAACTTTTATTTCAATGGCAAAGCTACACTTTTTGTGGTTTAAGCCCATCGTCAGTCCTCTAGGATCTGGCACTCTTCTAACTTCCACCTTTCTACACTACCCCCTCTACTGACTCACAACAAAACTGCCTTTGTTGTATCAAATTAACCCAAGAACAACATACTAGGCATTTCCTCCCATCACAGCATTTACTCATTTTATTATATGCATCAGGAATGCCCTATTGAGTTCCCTTGTGTATGTGAAAACAGTCTACTTTGATAACACTTGTCAAAAGGAGACTCATCTCCTCTCCCCCTAAGAACTTTGGGACTTTAGGGGAAGAAGAGATTTCTATCATTTCTCTCATGCACTAGAAGTTTACGAACTTCCTCAGGATTTTGTTTCTTTGTTTTAAACTTCTTATGCCTCTACCAGACTTAAAACGCAAGTTCAAGACTTAAAACACAGTTATTATGAAGATACTTGTAGTGAGAAGCAGTTTAGCCTCATGATTAGAGTATGAGCCAAGTATCTGGATGGAATTCTGACTTTTCCTTAACATTTCCTCCCCTCAGTCTTGTCAACTGGAAAATGGGGATTATAACAGTGCCTACTTCATCAACTTGTGATGAGGATTTAAATGATTTCATACATGTAAAGCACTTAGAACAAGCCAGGCATAATAGCTCACACCTGTAATCTCAGCTACTCGGGAGGCAGAGGCAGGAGGGCCGCTTGAGCCCGGGAGTTGGAGACCAGCCTGGGCAACATAGTGAGACTCTCTCTAAATAAAAATTTTTGTCTTTTAAATTAGCCAGATGTGGTGTTGCATGCCTGCAGTCCCAGGTACCTGGGAGAGTGAGACAGGAGGATCTAAGCCCAGTAGTTCAAGGCTACAGTTTGCTATGATCACTCTACTCATTCACCCAGGCTGGAGTGCAGTAAAACAAAAAAACCACTTAGAACAGTATCCAGCTAACAGGAAATTCTAATAAATATTAGTTATTATTAATATTACTATTTTTATCATAATTCTCCACAGCACCTAGTAGTGCTATATATATATGTATATATGCTCACTTTGAATGAAACAACATTTAAATAATTTTTAAAGGCCCCTCATAGAGTAAATGGAGGCTCAGACCCAAAAGATCAAATCCATTATAAAGGGTTGGTACAAGAAAGAAATTTGACGTCCAAAACTACTTAAACATCTTGAACAAATTAAGAAGAAAGTCAAAGTGTAAAACTAACAGTCCAAATAAGCCAAGTATTTTTTCCTGATAAAAAAGGAAGAGACATTTTGAGAGAGCTTGACTGTTTCTATATAGGAAATCTACCCCTAAAGATGGCTATTTCTGAAATGTCATCTTAATTTCTAATCTATCAATAGTATATCAAACTGATTCTATTTTGAATCTACTTATACTTCTAGACTTGACATTATTTACTTAAGTAGGAAGCTTCACTATTTACCATCTCACCTTGAAAAGTAGTATTAAATTCAATTTACCCAACAAAGGTAATCCCTGGCTATAGCACTCAGGGATTTAGTATACAGATCCATGTTTACTTTATTGATATGCTTCACAATTTTATACTCTATCTGCCTCTTCACTATCAGCCTGAAGATCAATTTTAATCATTATAGTTTTGTTCTTCCTCACAGGGAAGCTGATTCTGTTTTTTTTTTCGATTTGTTAGCTGCCTGTCTCCATCAGTTCCTTTGTGTTGACCCATGGCTACAATGGGTCATAAATTATGGAAAACAAGTAACATCTTACGCATAGACACTAGGATACTACAGTATGTTTGAGGAAATACAGTACAGTCAAGCAAGCCCAATAACTGCCTTATCTCTTCTACAAATACACAATGTTACTTTCAAATAACAATGGCTTATATTAATAGATTAGTTCTCATCAAGGGATAAAGAACCTATCTGAGTTGCCAAGAGTAGGACTGATTTAGATTCTAAGCAAGATTCTTAAAGGATTATTTATGAAAGTATAATAGAAATAGAAAGCTTATGTTTTGGTAATATCAGTAACCATGCCTACTCTCACATAAGTTTTGGCTTATTTCTTATTATTTGCATATTTTACACTGAGACAGTCCATAAGTAAGTTCTGTCAAAGACTGTCAAGCTTCACACAAAGAACTTAAATTTCTGAAGCCCAGGTATTCTAGTTTATCATCATTAACAAACAAATGTTGTAATAGCATGGGGAAAATATAGTCTGTCCTGTTTTACAGTTTAATTACTAATTAGCAAATAATGTGACATTTGAACACTCACTATTCATTCACCTTGCTTCCTGTTTAAAGAAATCATTACCAAAAAACTGATGATGAGAACACAGGAAATAGAAGAACTTAGGATTATAACATTAAGAAAAGAAAAAGCTCTCAGTGGTGTGATTATGAGAAATTATTTTCTCCTTTATGCATTTAGATATTTCTTCCAAACGGAATGCTCAGTAAGCCTTAGAAGTTTGAGGTATTTACCTATTCTGTGTGTGGTGACCATGGCAAATGTCTGCAGGTTCCTTTGGGAAGGTTAAGCAAAGTAGTCTCCATATGCATTTGTGATGTTTTTGAAATTTTCTTTCTCAAGTGTACCTGCCTCCTTTTCAAAGGACTCTGGGTCTAGGAAGTGACTCAGTCTAAAAATGGGAAGAACAGTCACAATTCTCTACATATTGACTCAATTCAGGCAAAAGCTTGAAGTCAATCAGGCCCAAATGTTTTCATATATACCAGCAATCTGGGTGAACCCCCTTTCAATTTCAATCCTTAGTACTCCATGATCAAACAGTCCCATTAAATTACCCCAGCAATAACAAAACAAAGTAAGACAAAAAGATCGTATTTCACCCCTAAATATTTTATCATGCCATCCTAAAAACAAAGGTCATTATAATACCACTACCACATCTAACAAAATTAACAAATTAGTATCATCTAATACCTAGTTAATATCAGTGTATCTCCTCCTTATCCCCAAAATATCTTCTTACGATTGATTTATTACATTATATTATATTATGTTATGTCATAATATAGTACACATTACATTAAAATACATTAAATAGACTTCTGGTTTCAGCCCAGAGATGTAGAGAGCTGAAAAAAAAGCATCACTCACACCTTTACAACAAGAAAAAAGCTGCATAAAGCGGAAAGTAACAGCTTTTCTTGATCTCATCCATCAACTGAGATCACAGGGCAGACAAGTCATCTGCAATCTGGGAAGGAGAAATAGGATGGCAGCATTCACCAACGTGGGGCCAATGCCCCTCGAAGCCACATAATCAATAAGAAGTTCCAACTAGAAACTCTAAGAATAAAATAAGCATCTATCAGCCCATGCTAATGCAAATCAAGGATAGAATAAATAAATAAATGAAAGAAAAGGGACAGCTCTTCCCTATAAAAGAATTCTCATTAATAAATGCAGAAGGAATGAAAGTCATAGAAAATAACCCTTAGGACACCACAGTAATAACCGTGGCAAGATTCACAGATGAATGCTAAAATTATGGGCAAAACATTACAGAGAAACAGAATATTTACATAGCCTCAAAGTATCTTGCCCAAATATTTATCATTTTTAAAATAAGGACACAAATTCTTTGATAATCCACCCTTGGAGATGGAGCTTAATTCTTTTCCCCTTGAGAATGGGCTGCGCTTAGTGACTTGCCCCTGAAGAATAAACTATAGAAAAGGTAACGTAATAACTACACGATGGAGAAACCTGGAAGACACCACCTTATCCAAATGATCACATTTAACAGCACCAGTAAAAAGTCGCACTGATGTCAGGTAGCCTTTGATATAATGTGATGAAAAAAATACTTCACCTCAGTGGTATCTTTCCCCAAAACCTGTAACTCCAAGCTCATCATGAGAAATCATCAGTAAACCCAAACTGAGGGACATTCTGCAAAATACCTAATACTCTTCGAAAATGTCAAAGTCATTAAGAAAAGGTAAAACTATGAAACTGTCATAGATTACAGGAGAGAAAGGAGACATATAACTAAAGGCAGTGTAGTATCCTGGACTCATTCCTGGAAGAGAAAAAAGGCATTGATTGTAGAATGATTGGTGATATCCAAATAAAGTGTGTAACTTAGCTAATAGCATTGCACCAAAGTTAATTTCCTAGGTTTAGTAACTTTATCACGGTTATGTAAAATGTTCAAATTAAGGGAAAGTGGGTACAGGGTATGCAGGAACTCTGTATTGTCTTTACAACTCTTCTGTAAATCTAAAATTATTTCAAACTGAAGGCTTAAATTATATATATTAACATTATGTATGTTTATATAAGTAGCTGTTGATCTGTATCACTATTTATCTTATCTAATTATCTAACTAGACCTAGAGTGAGAGAGAACCAGAGAGAGAATTCATTTGGATGTATACATTCCAATGTGAGTCTTAAACCAGTCCTTCTGATTAATAGAATGACTTCCCAACTCCATTTAGTAAGGCTCAGGGCATTTCTTTTTTGCTAAAGAACAAGAACTTGATCACAAAGTTCTCCTATGAGAAGGGTAACAGAGAACTTCTCTCTCATTTTCTCATTGAATTCTGCTGTGGTCAGAGAACATATCCTTTACCATTTCAATCTTTTGAAGTTTATAAAAGCATTGTATCATACTGGTGGGGAATGTTCCCCCATGCATTTGCAAAGAACGTGTTCTGAAGTTGTTGGGTGGAGTGTTCTATAAGTGACAGTTTTGTCAAGGAATTTGATAGATGATTAGATCATCCAAGTCTTGTCTTTTTGCCTATTTGTTCTATCAACTACCAAGAAACTGGTGTTAAAGTCTCTAAGATGATTGTAGATTTGCTTGTTTCTCCCTCTAGTTCTGTCAATTTTTGCTTCATGTATTTTGAAGCTCTGTTATTAGGTGCATACACATTATAATTGTTTTGTCTTTATAATGTGTTGACCCTTTTGTTAAATATCACAAACGGTCTCTGTCTCTGGTGAATCCTTATAATTAGGGCTACTTTGAAATTAATATTGCCACTCAAGCTTTCTCATCCTTATTATTTGTATGGTATATCTTTTCCCATCTCTTTTTCAATTGCAATATATGTATCACTATACTTAAAATATATCTTCTTAGAGAGCATATAGTTGGATCTTGCTTTTTTATAAAATCTGACAATTACTGCTTTTCAAGTGGAGTATTCAGTCTATTTATATTTAATCAATATGATTGTGGTTTAGTCTACCATCTTGCCATTTGTTCTAAACAATTGTCTTTTAATAAAATTAAGAAAAATTGTAGTATTTTGTATTTATCCACATAATTACCATTGCAAAGTGCTCTTTATTCTTTTCTATGGATTTGATTTTCCATCTGGTATTATTTCTTTGTAACTTCAACCAAATCCTCAAGGATTTCTCACAGTTAAAGCTTACTGGTGATGAATGCTCTCAACTTCCATTTATGCTAATGCATCCTTATTCCACTTTCACTTTTGAAGGGTATATTCTCTAAATATAGAATGCTGGGTGGATATGTATTTTGAGGAGGCTTGTTTGTTTGTTTGTTTAGCACTTTACCAATACAGTTCCATTGTCTTCTCCCCTCCATCACTTCCATTTAGAAATTACCATAATTTGTATCATTGGTTCCCTCTACGCAAAGTATTTTTTCTTTACCTGCTTTTAAGATTTTTCTCTTTATCTTTGGTTTTCAGCAATTTGATTGCAATGTGCTTAGCTAGTGGGGTTTTTTGTAATCATCTTGTTTGAGTATGCGGAACTTAGGTATGTAAAGATTACATCTGTTACCAATTTTGAAAAATTTCAACCATTGTTTCTTCAAATATTTTTCCACTCCAGTTCCTGCCTCTCTTCTCTTCTCTCTCTCTGTCTTTGTCTCTCTCTCCCTCTCCCTCCCCAATGAAGGAATCCCCAAATGGCACCCCACAATCTCCCTGTAGTCTATACCCTGCTGCGTAAATTCTAGGCACTTGAGCAGTCTTGAACTCTCACCTCTGCCTGCTCAGCTCAGAAAGATCACCATAATGTGCTTGACCCCATCAGCCTATACTGGAGTCAGGCAGAAAGATGAGGGCAAACATAGTTCCCATCCTGTATTAGTCTGTTCTCACATTGCTATAAAGAACTACCTGGGGCTCAGTAGCTTATAAACAAAAGAAGTTTAATTGACTCACAGTTCTGCAGGCTGTACAGGAGCCATGGCTGGGGAGGCCTCAGGGAACTTATAATCATGACAAGGCAAAGGGGAAGCAAGCACATCTTCACGTAGCAACAGGAGAGAGAGAGCAAAGGGGAGTGCCACGCACTTTTAAACCATCAGATCTTGTGAGAACTTACACACTACCATGAGAACAGCAAGGGGGAAATCCGCCCACATGATCCAATTACCTCCCACGAGGTCCTTCCCCCAACACTGAGAATTACAATTCAACATGAGATTTGGGTGGCGACACAGAACTGAACCACATCATAACCCTTGTGTTTCCCTTCTCCCAAGCATCACAGTCCTGCACTGTCTATTGTTCAAAGCTTACAAAGAGATGATGCCCCATATATTTGTCCAGTTTTACAGTTGTTTCTGATAGGAGGAAAAGTCTGGTATGAGTTACTCCATCATGGTCAGAAGCAGAAGGACATCCTTCTCACAGTGTTAATAATAATAGTTAAGTCAAGACATAACACAATTGCCCGCGAATAGTAAAGAAGTTAAATTATAATTGTATCATGGAAAACTAAGGAAAATTAAAGATTATATTTCATGGGGGAAAATGATGCAGAAATATCTGAGTCACCTATTTCAAATTTTAAAGGTAGATTACAAAATGGACGTTTGTTAGTGAGGACACTAAGCATTAGCCAGGTGAAAAAAAAAAATAGCCAGAGAGCTATTTTGGTCAGAGGAAACACTGGCAAAGAAGCACTGACTATTGGACTATTTGGAGAACTGCAAAGAATTCAACTGAGCTAAAGCAATGGATACAGTGAGTGTTTAACAGGACCTGAGGTGGGAGAGATTAGCAGAAATAAGATCAAGCAGGACCTTGTGGGTGTGCTAAAAAAATGTCTCTCCTTAATTATTCAGCCTTGAAAAGGAAGGAAATTCTGACACATACTAAAACATGGATGAGCCTTGAGGACATTATGCTAAGTGAAATAAGCCAGTCACAAAAAGACAAATACTATATGGTTCCACTTATATGAGTTTAACCTAGAGCAGTTAAACTCATAGAGACAGAAATAGAATGTTGGTTGCCAGGGGCTGGAGGGTTAGGGGAATGGGAGGTTGTTGTTTAATTGACATACAATTTTAGTTTTGCAAGATGAAATGAGTTCTGGAGATTGGTTACACAACCGTGTGGATGTAATTAACACTACTGAACCACATATTTTTAAATTGTTAAGATGAAAAATTTTATGTTATGTGTATTGTAGCGCAATTAAACATTTTTTAATTGAAAAACAATTTTTCTATCTGAAGACAATGATTGCTAAAGATGATTATTAAACAAAGTGACATAATCACATTTTAGTTTAAGAGAGGGTGCCTAGCTGGGGAGATAGATTAGAGGTTGATAGGCAAGGAGGACCTGTAGAAGGCACTTGAGCTACTCAAAGTGAGAAATGATGAGAATCTGGACCAAGGGAGAGCAGGGAATAAGGGGAGAGACAGTAAAGAGACAGCCATTTAAGAGGTAGACTTGACAGATTTCAACAATCAATTGGGGAAGCAGGGGAGAGAAAGAAAGAGAAACCTCAGAGAACAACCAGAATTCCAAGCTGGGAACTCAGGGCGTGGGAACATTGAACCAAGAGGAGATAATGTGAAAAAGACCAAGTTTGGGAGATCAAATTCAACCTAGACATATTGCGGATAAGGAGCAGGGATGTTCAGTTTATGTCAAATGCAAACTTAAAATTGTTTTGGCTCTAAACATTACCTTCAATAGACATTACCATCAATAAAATTGAAGAGAAGGTGTTGAGTAATATAGTTGTAAGTATGCAGTCTTTAAAATTCAATTGAATTATCAATAAAATCAAAGGGATACAAATCTTTCAAATTTGATGAAAGTTTTTCTGAGTCAGGCTTGGACCAAGATATATTTTATTTCCATGGATTACTGGATATCATAGGCTATTAAAAGTTTCTAATACTGTGGTAGTCGAACAGGCTCCATTGACCCTTAAGTGCTCCAGGACCCTAAAAGAGAAGTTCTAGAAGCTGTTTCAAAGGCCACATAAAAACATTAAGATGAGCCTTCAAAGCACATATATGTTTACACAACAAAAAAAAGGACCAGGTATTTATTATTCCTCAATATTCTAAATGGTGGGGTTTTGAAAAATATATTCCAGTATTAACTTCAATGATAATGGAGTTTTTTTAATATGGCATGACCACAGTAGGCCCTATTTGGTTTTGTTGGCCCTCAGGGCAATTAAAACCCATCACTTTAAGCAGTAGGTCCCAAATTAGTTTTATAGGTATTAACAATGGCAAAATTAGAAGATACATATGAGCAAAAGGAAGAAAATGAAAATCACTACTTGTAAATATCTTTTTATATCAATAAAAGTTATTCTACAACATTTTCTGCTCTCCATTTAAGCCATTAAATTTTCCCTAAATATGATTCATAGGTAGAATATAATGTTTTAAAGGTCAGTGGAATGACAGCTACAACACCGTAAATTGTTGATTATAGTATCTGCCAAAGTAGATGCTTTTAAAAGCAAAAATAAAATTCATAGGAAGACACTTTACTGTACAGTACCAAATTAAGAAGTTTTAATGATCTTCTCTTAGGGTCTTCGCAAAGGCCACATTTGCACAATTTCTCCTACTCCCATTGACTCCACCCCCAACCCAGGAAATCCTATATCAGAGAAGTGTCACTAAGGAATTAAGGGAAAAAAATTTTTTTAATTTATGGCAAACAGCTACGTGCTGTTATTATACTCAATCAGATAATTATATCTCAGTTGCTTACACAAGTTTAGTCCCAAACAAACATATGTTGACTGATAAGTGAATAGCTGAGGAAGTCGAGAAGGAAAACCATGACCTGCTTTTGCTGCACAGCTTGAAAAATTCAAGTGAAAGGAGAAGAAAGAATATTGTTTCAGTATTTCTCTTTCATACCACGGCGGAAAGTCAGTACATGGGAGGCTATATGTATGCACTCCCTTTTGATCTTTAAAATAAATATTGTTTTTTCTTAATTCCAAGAAAACGATTATTATCTACAGGAAAAAGTTTGCTAAGAATTGAAGGGCAAGATAAGGCATATCGATAAGGGAAACTTACGGCAATGGTGGTGACTCTTACACAAGTGTGTCTTGGAAGTACATGCTCTGTTGCACAATATACGGCAAGCTCTCCATGCCACTTACAGCCATCTTGAGTGGAGTGGAAGGAGGTTCATGATACTCTGCACGGGTATCCATAAACTGGACATACACAATCCTCAAATAACACAAACTCATAAACCTTATGTTTGGAAGTGTTCTCAGAATTTAATCTTTTCAATCTACCCAACTGAGGGAATCCCCTTAATACAATGCCTAGGAGTTGGTATTCATAGAAGTCTCTGGCAGAAAAAAAAAATGTATGAAAGAGTTAGCAGGGTGGAAAGAAGATTTCGAGAGCTTAGAGTAAAGCTTCTCCCCCATTTTCCCTGAGGAAACCAAGAAAGTTTATAAAAATGAGGTTGGAGAAAGATTTTAAAGAAAATTAGAAAATCATTTAGCCTTGAGAAAAGACAATGATAGTGAACTTCAAGATAATGTTTTTCTCTCAGGGTATGACCAATTTTTAAAATATCCACGAGGGTCACAAAAGGAAACATTTTAAATCATAAACCATTTCATTCTCCTTTTCATTCTATTTAAATTATAAAGCACAGAAATGTCCTGAAAAGGAAAAGTTAAATGCCACAGTGGGCTTCTGAGGGAATGTGGCTAAACTCATTCTTTGGAGATATCTGAAAACTGGATTGACTTAAGTGTAGCCCAGGGTCGGGCATGGTGGCTCATGCCTGTAATCCCAGCACTTTAGGAGGCTGAGGTGGGTGGATCACATGAGGTCAGGAGTTCAAGACCAGCCTGGGCAAAATGATGAAACTTGTCTCTACTAAAAATACAAAAATTAGCCAGGTGTGGTGGCGAACACCTGTAATCCCAGCTGCTCAGGTGCTGAGGCATGAGAATTGCTTGAACCTGGGAGGTGGAGGTTTCAGTAAGCCAAGATTACACCACTGCACTCCAGCCTGGGTGACAGAACGAGACTGTCTCCAAAAAAAGAAAGAAGGAAAGAAAAGAAGAAAGAAGAGTAACACAGGATAATTCCACTTATGAATGACGAAAATAAGGTGTTAAGTGTAGCCCAAAGACGAGAATGGCTGGATGACCTCTTGAAGACCCCAGTACTGTGGTATCAAATGCACTGCCTCGGTGTTCTCTGGTATCTTTCACATGCCTAAGGAAGAATCCAGGAAGTTCATTGACTATGGAGGTCAAAGTTAAGGAGTCCCAGAATTCTGCAGCATTGCCAAGAACCTCGGAGATTATTAATGATTTTTTAGGATGAGTGAGCAGCTTCATGAAGGAGAGAGAAAAAGAAAATGCTTTGGTTAAAACTCAAGCTTTTTCAAAACAGTTCTGCAAATTTTTCGATTCATTTCCCATTCAGTTTGGGATTTGATTTTAACCTATCTACAAGTTAATAAGGTAGCCCAATATTGTTTCATGGATGCTGGCAGGAGACACAGGACCTCTAGTTCGGAAGCAAAGGACTTTGTTGCTCATGGTACAGCAAGCAGCTCGTGCATCAATATGTCTGTGTCAGTTCTACTTGCTCTCCAATTCTCACAGGTCCTACACAGAGTAGGCTGCTCTATAGGAGAGGAACACTGAGCTTGGGGGACTCAACATTTCATAACAAGCAATAAGCAAGGTGACTCTTTGTCCCAGAAGAAGATATTACTTCATCCCTCAAGGTTGTCCACTGCAAACACAACCTTGGGAAATGGCCTGGGTGCAAAGCATTGTTGGCCTTGCATTCTTGGCATACTCAGCAAGATGTGTAGGATTGCGAGATACCTATGTGACAGTGTCCCTCCCACTATTTTCTCTCATTATCTTATTCTCTTGCCTAACCCTCCTCCCCTCCTGAAACTATGGGGAAAAAGGAAATTCTAGTATGTGGGCTCAGACTCTTCCCATAGCCTAGGTCATCACACCTTTGAGGTCTGTGGCCTGAGAAGAACCCCCCCACACTCAGGAATTCTTACACCATTTCAGATGCTGAGAAATAAATGTCATCATCTCCATAATCTCTCCTATGAGCACCCAGGAGGTAAGTGGGCTGTTCCTGCTTCTCTTGGCTTCCTTTATGCTTCACTGCCCACAGTTTTCATCTCCTCCTCCTTGGTGTCTAACTTTCATCTCTGTTTGTTGTCTCAACAACACTCAAAACATCTTACCATACTCCATATACAGATCCCCAAAAGTTCAGTTTTCCTTTTTTTTTTTTTCCTTGCCCTGTCACCCAGGCTGGAGTGTAGTAGCGTGATCTCTGCTCACTGCAACCTCCACCTCCTGGGTTCAAGTGATTCTCCTGCCTCAGCCTCCCGAGTAGCTGAGACTACAGGCACGTGCCACCAGGACTGGCTAATTTTTTGCATTTTTAGTAGAGACGGGGTTTCACCTTGTTAGCCAGGAAAAAGCTCAGTTTTCTTAGTTCTGTCCCTCATTGAGGAACTGTATCCATAGTTATTTCTGAGAAAACATTGAAGCAAGTGTTTGGTAAGAGAAAAAGAATTAACATTTACTGAGTGCCTACTAGGTACGACTAGATACCGTACAAGGCAATTTCACCGATGGTATCTCACTTAATACTCACAATCCATAAGGTAGGAATTATTATTTTTTTACATAAGAAAATAGACTCAGTGAAGCAGTTATCCTACCAACACCACAGACCTGTTGGGAAGAATCAGCAAGATGTAAACAGAGATCCACGTGGCCTATTGTACTACAGCACATGTGCTCAACCATACTAAAGGGTTTCCACAAGTCACACAAGTGACTTGCAAGTATTCCTCATTGCTCTGAGCTGTGTTACGATATATGAATGCCAAGGCAAACTTAGCATTTGCCCAAAAGAAGATATTTGGCCTTCTTACCACACACACACACACACTCATCTCTTGAATCAGAATTTTGGATCCAAAATAACTACACATTTTTGTTAACCATTTGCCCTTTTTTTTTTTCTCATCTATGCTATGTGCTCTCTGCTATGTGACAATGAGAGGTGGCTGTGGAGCCACCTAAGGGCCTAAGGAGTATGTGCTTTACAAGGTCTCTGGTCTGGGTCACAGGAAGTTAAACAATAAAAACAAAATGAGGACAAGGTCAGGCATCTGGGTTGATCACCATGAAGCTACCCGCAGCATTCAGTTCAGAAACAGAGCCAAGTTTCCCTAGAGCTTATAACAGTTTCATGGTCAGGAGTAATCTATGAACAAAGCAGCCTGAGGGTCATTTGGAAGCTTCTGCTTAACTAAGGCAGAGAAGTTCAGAGCTCCCTATAAGCCTCAAGTTTGCCAACCAACCCTTAACCCAGCTTCTGTCTTAGTTCCATCATTGTTGGTGTCTTCCGGGGATATAATAGAAAGTACACAGATTTTTAAATCAACGGATTTTAAAGCCTAGAGCTATTCTGTGACCTTGAGCAAATAATGTGCTCTGTCTTGCATGTAAGCCCCATAAGGACATAGACTATATCTGTACTCACAAATGCCAAGTATATATTAGGTGCTTAATCAACATTTATTTATCAACAATAAATTTCTCTGAGCCTCAGTTTCCTGGAGGATACCTGTATTAGTCTGTTTTCATGCTGCTAATAAAGATATACCTGAGACTGGGTCATTTATAAAGAAAAAGAGGTTTAATGGACTTACAGTTCCATGTTGCTGGGAAGGCCTCACAATCATGGCAAAAGGCGAAAGGCATGTTTTACATGGCAGCAGACAAGACAATTTGTGCAGGGAAACTCCCCCTCACAAAACTATCAGATTTCGTGAAACTTATTCACTCTCATGAGAACAGCACAGGAAAGACTCACCCCCATGATTCAATTACCTCCCACTGGGTCCCTCCCATGTCAGGTGGGAATTGTGGGAGCTACAACTCAAGATGAGATTTGGGTGGGGACACAGCCAAACTATATCAATACCCACCTCAGATTGTAGTAGGGATGCAATGAGCTAATGCATCGAAACCTTCTGGCAGTGTCTAACTTACTAGAGATTCTTAATAGCTGCTAGTCAACCTGCCTCATTCCTCTCCAGACTGCCTGATAAAGCGTGCTGAGGAAGGTACAAACACCTGCACACCTCTCTCTGCCTCTACCACCTTCCTCCTAAATTGAACAAGAAGCCAGCAGAAGACATTCACTTCTCAGAAGGAGAAGGCAAGGATGCAGGACCTTCTTGTTTGTCTATGTTTCAAGTCAAATTAGGGTCTTAAAAAGTATGCTTTAAAAACTGCAATTCTTTAATAACGGGGGATTTGGAAGCACAAGAGTCTTTTATTTTCCTAATCTCCCTCTGCCTCGGGGAATAGGTAATTCTGGCTCTACCTTAGAATCACACTGGCTCAATACATCCCATTTTCTTCCAGGTTTAACTTTATAGAAAGAGTTCCCAACAACCATGACCACTGACACTCACTTCTTGGATCAGGTAAAATTCTCACCTGCCAGCAATAAGGCCACCTTTCTTTTCTTCACCCACGAAGTCATAATGGCAGCGAGTAAAAGTGATACCATATAAAGAAAGTTTAGAATACATCCTCACCTATTTGGATAGAAAGTAAACCATTTGCAAGCTTGACTACTTTACCCTGGTATTACTATTAAATTGCTGGTGAACCAGCTCACAGCTGATAACCCAGCTCACAGCACTGTGGTGAACACTGATAAATGATTAAGAACTATTGAAATCTTCAGAGTGTAGCTAATACAAATTTTCGCAAAAAGTATTTCCTGACTGGATCTCTTTTGGCCTCAGCATTTTTAAGTTAATTTGGAGAAATTAACCTAAAAAATTATTAAGAAAATGTAACTGACCTTTTTAAAGATGTGGGGCATTTCAATTTTTGTTCAGAGAAGGGTTTCATTCCATTAGCTTATGACAAACACACACACACACTCACACACGATATTGTCTTGTGTAACCTTACGCCTGCCAAGAGACAGTTTATGGCATTTGCTTGGCTTCACCACCAACCAGTTACTTGTACAATATATGTGGTTGGTGGGGCAGGAGCAATCCCAGAGTCAGGCCTTCTTACAAAATGTTTACAAAAGAGTTAATTCAGCAAATGATAGGCCCACTATTTCTCCTAGCTCTATACTGGGAAGCTCCCAAGTTTAGTCACTCAGCTATCAAAGAGGAGATATATTCTCTGTCACTGTTTTTTCTCTATCTTAATATCTAATGTTCTTTGATCTCTCTGATTTTGACGTTCGCCAACCATACTCATTATTCATGGGCCATACAGAGGTAAGAAGGAAAATCTGTCTCCTTCATATTTAATCAGTAGCATTTCCGTGAGAAAAATCCCCTATAGTGGGGGCACCATGGCTTTATGCTGCCATTTATCAGATCTTACCTTGTGTGGGCATTATGCTAAGAGCTCTGTCTGCTTGGTTTCATTTAATTATTACAGCAGTCCTCTGAGTGTTTCCTAATAGATGAGGAAATGGATACTGATAGGTGTAAATGTCTTGCCCAGAGACCCCAGTGTCAGGCTCCAGAGCCCATGCTCTGTCTATAACCATAACGCTATAAAAGAAGGTAGCCTTGTTGCTGGAAAGGGGTCTCAATCCGGAACCCAAGAGAGGGTTCTTGGATATCACACAAGAAAGAATTTGGGGTGAATCCATGATGCGAAAGCAAGTGTATTAAGCAAGTAAAGGAATAAAAGAATGGTTACTCCACAGGCCCACTTTTATGGTTAAACAAGGGGTGGATGATATGCTGATGATATGCTAAACACGGGGTGGATTATTCAGGCCTTCCCTTTGTAGACCATACAGAGTAAACTTCCTGACATCGCCATGGCATTTGTAAACTGTCATGGCACTGATGGGAGTCAGCAGTGAGGACAACCAGTGGTCAGTCTCATCGCCATCTTGGTTTTGGTGGGTTTTAGCCAGCTTCTTTACTGCAACCTGTTTTATCAGCAAGGTTTTTATGACCTGTATCTTGTGCTGACCTCCTATCTCATCCTGTGACTTAGAATGCCTAACCTCAGGGAATACAGCCCAGTAGGCCTCAGCCTTATTTTACTCAGCTCCTATTTGAGATGGACTCACCTATTTGAGGTGTTTTGGTTAAAACACCTCTGACAGCCATTTTCTAGAACCATTTTCTAGAACTTACAGTGTTACTACAAGGAAATCATTGTCCACTTGTTCTCTCTGCTAAGGCTCAAACAAAAGAACATGAGCATAAGTTACATGGAAAGAAGAGTTGCTCAGACAAGTTGATCATGATCCCCTGAAACAGAAAGCTAGGGGATGGAGTGGAAGCTCCATCCTTCAAAGTGACTATAGGGCCAGGCGCAGTGGCTCATGCCTGTAATCCCAGCACTTTGGGAGGCGGAGGCCGTCGGATCACGACGTCAGCAGTTCAAGACCAGCCTGGCCAACTTGGTGAAACCCCATCCCTACTAAAAATACAAAAATTAGTCGGTTGTGGTGGCGGGCGCCTGTAATCCCAGCTACTCAGGAGGCTGAGGCAGGAGAATCGCTTGAAACCAGAAGGCGCAGTTTGCAGTTAGCCGAGATCACGCCACTGCACTCCGGCCTGGGCAAGAAGAGCAAAAATCCATCTGAAGAAAAAAAAAAAAAGAAAAGAAAGAAAGTGACTGTAAGATGCCAGGTGCGATGGCTCACGCCTGTAATCCCAGCACTTTGGGAGGCTGAGGCGGGTGGATCACGAGGTCAGGGGATCGAGACCAGCCCAGCCAACATGGAGAAACCCCTGTCTCTCCTAAAAAACACAAAAATTAGCTGGGCGTGGTAGTGCACACCTGTAATCTCAGCTACTTGGGAGGCTGAGGCAGGAGAATCACTTGAACCCAGGAGGCGGAGCTTGCAGTGAGCTGAGATCACGCCACTGCACTCCAGCCTCAGCAACAGAGCGAGACTCCATCTCAAAAAAAAAAAAAAAGAAAAAAGAAAAGAAAGTGCCTATAAGAGAAACAGTAATTGCCTGTCTTTAGTGGTTAGGGAAACATAAGAAACTTTTTTCTTTCAGGGTTAAGTGACTCAAAGAGGAAATTTTAATCAAAGGAATTCTCATGGCTAAGATTTAATGTGGTGCTTTTTCTGTGTCAGACTCTGTTCAAGTGCTTTATATTAGGTAATGGAACTGAGATCAGAAAAAATGAAACACAGTTTCTTCCTCTGAAAAATAAACTGTCTTCAAACTATTTTTAAAATTACAAACAACAAAGCTCCATTTCACAACTACTATCAAAATAATATTTCCGCTCCAAGGGCAATAAAAAAAATTGGTGAGGTGGAGATGGGGGAGAAAAGAGAGAAAATAATAAGTAAAGCAAAGGTAGGTAGCAGCGAGGAGAAAGTAAAGAGAATATGAAGGAAACATATTTAAAGGTGGGGAAGGGGAGACGAGAAAGAATCAGAAGGAAAGGACAGGAGAGAAACTGAAAGGTAAAGATAAAAAGCGGAACAGCTGAAGGAGAGCAAAGCTTTATACGATTATTTTTGCATCACAATCTGCTATTCATTTAGGTCATAAGTGGACTTTAGGCCAAACTATCAATGGGTTCTGTTAAAAGAAAACTTCAGACAAGTTAAATCTGATGGAGTTTAATTGAGCAAAAAAAAATAAAAAACAATTGGTGAATTGGGCGGCCTCCAGAATCACAGCAGATTCAGAGAGACTCCAGGGGTGCCTTGGGGTCAGAATAAATGTATAGACAAAAAAGTAAAGTGACGTACAGGAATCAAAATCAGAAGTGAGGTACAGGAACAGTGGGATTGGTTACAGCTGGGGTTTGCCTTATTTGTACACAGTCTCAACACTTAGCAGTGTATGAGTGCTGGAGGTGTGGCCACTGGGATTGGCCAGCATTCAGCTATTGTTATGCTTGCATACTACTAAGTTAGGTTTTCAATCTTGTCTGCCTATTAAGCTAAGTCACTGTTTGTCCACAAGGACTCAAATATAGAAGTATGGAGTCCTTCTCCGGCCATATTTAGTTGGCTTTAACAGTTCTTTCCTTTTACAATGCCTAGTTAACTGTTTAACCATTGTTCACAGGTTTTCAATGTCTCTTATCAAGTTTTCAAACTCTTGGCATGAACTGGGGTAATACCAGTAGCTATCCGGAAAAGTTACCACCCAGGCCACGCTGCAGATAGCCAGGGACTGTCGTTTTCACACTGAATGAACTCAAAATGAAAACAAATTGATCCTTAAGTCAGAAGTCACTTTAATATTCTTTGAGAAAATTCATTGGACTACATGGTTTACATTTCAGTTCAATGCCAAAAAATAAAATAAAATCTATCTACAAACATAATACTGTGAGAAGCATTCTCAATGGAAAAAGTCTATCCTCGGCTGGACTCTAGATTTCCTCTCTCTGTGGAGCAATCCCTTGCTACATCTGTTCCTCAAGCTAGTCAATGAATCTTCCTTCTAGTCTACAAGTTCTGTTGGCCAGTCTCATCACCTCCTCAAAGAAATTCTCTGAGGTGTTTCCTGTATCATAACAATGCGTGAAGTGACTCCTCTAGCCTCATTCATCTTGGCTTTCCATTCATCACTATGTTCTACCCCAGCTCAAGAAATCAGGAATAGTAGCACATTTTTCAAGTGAAGTTGAAAGTTTTCCAAGTTCCCTAAGTCTCCACAGACAACTTTACAGATTTGTATAACACAAAATGGAATTCTGAAAGCAGAGTGAAGCTGTTTGGAATAATCAGAAAGTCACCAGATGTTGCGGTTACAGGGCATATGAAATGCTTTCTTCTAAATGTGCATGTGATTAAATCTTGCGGAACTACTCTATCATTATAGTAATGGATTCTTTTCCTCACAAAGTTGCATTTTTTCTACTCAAAGTCTCTTTAGACTAAATGAATTTCATATGTGTAATCAAAACATTATGTATGTCATTGTACTTGGAGTTAATTTGAGCAATTTTTATTAAAAATTACCCACATGGTAAAACACATTGAAAACAATTTCATGAAGGAGACTTTTTAAAGTTATTATTTTAAACATATGCATGCATCTTTGCTTTTGCTGCAGCATTTTTATTATGTTTTTGTTTGTTTTACCAAATGGGTGTTCTTAGATACAACGTGTTTTTACATCAGTGCAGACATTATATTTTGATGTCGAGCAATAACTGGAAGGTTATGTATTACTATGCAGGAACATTTAAAACTTCAAAACTTACTAGAAGTAAAAGGAATTTACAAGTATATTTATTAACAAAAATGATGTTCACAGTACAGTAAGAACACAGGTTACAAAGAGGGTTAGAGTATAATTTTTATTTAAAATGTAATAGTAATATAAGAATTAACTATTATTGAGGATTCACTACAGGTAGGAATTGTACTAAGTATTTTGCATTGATTATTTCATTTTAACTTCATTACAATTTGGTACAGAGCTTGTACCGAATTGTAATAAGGATACATTGTAATGTATGTGAGAGAATGCGAATTAAGGCAAAACAGTATTAATTATTTTGCTTAAAGTCACACAACTTGTAACTGGATTTAAACCCAGTTAGTCTGGCTCTAGGGATGACTTGATCAACATGCTGTTCTGACTCGGGAGCTCTGGACTCAGACTTCGTGGGTTCAAATCCAGGCTATGCTAATTGCCAGTCATGTGATCTCAAGCAAGTTATCTAACCTCCCTAAGCCTCAGTGTCTTCCATTATGAAATGGAGAAAACAATAGCTGACTTATAACATGGTGTTGACATGTAGATAAAGTGAGAAAATCCATTTAAAGTGTTTAGCACAATGCTTGGCACAAAGTAAGGATTCAATAAATTTTCATCATCATCTTCAAATTCTGAAAGAATATACGGTCATGCACCACATAACAATGTTTTAATTAATGATGAACCACATATATGACAATGGCCCTGTAAGACTCTAAGATATAATGCAGCTAAAAAATTCCTAGCACCTAGTGATGTCATAGCTGTCATAATGTCATAGCACAACACATTCCTCATGAGTTTGCAGGTGTAAACAAACTTACTGCACTGCCAGTTATATAAAAGTCTAGCATGTGCAATTATGTAACAGTAAATAATACTTGATGATAATAAACTATGTTCCTAGTTTATGAATTTACTATACTATTCTTTTTATTCTTATCTTAGAGTCTACTCTACTTATTAAAAAAAAAAAGTTAACTGTGAAACAGACTAAAGCAGGTCCTTCAGGAAATATTCCAGAAGAAGGCATTGTTATCATAGATGACAGCTCTATGCCTGTTACTACTCCTAAAAACTGTCCAGTGGGGGCTGGGCATGGTGGCTCACTCCTATAATCCCAGCACTTTGGGAGGCTGAGGCGGGCGGATTGCCTGAGGTCAGGAGTTCGAGACCATTCTGGCCAACATGGTGAAACCCCATCTCTACTAAAAATACAAAAATTAGCCGGGGGTGGTGGCACGTGCCTGTAATTCCAGCTACTCTGGAGGCTGAGGCAGAAGAATTGCTTGAACCCGGGAGGCGGAGGTTGCAATGAGCCGAGATGGCACCACTGCACTCCAGCCTGGATGACAGAGCAAGACTCCGTCTCAAAAAAAAAAAAACTGGCCAGTGGGACAAGATGAAATGAAAGACAGCGATATTGATGATCCTGACCCTGTATAGGCCTAGGCTAATGTGTGTGTTTGCGTCTTCGTTTCTAACAAAAAAGTTTTAAACATTAAAAAAAAAACCTAGAAAAATGTGTATAAAATAGGAATACAAAGAAAGAACGTATTTTTGTAGAGCTGTACGATGTCTGTGTTTTAAGCTAAGTGTTATTAAGAGTCAAATTTTTCTTGAATTAAAAGGTTTATAAAGTTAAAAAGTTATAGTAAGTTAGGGTTAACTTACAACTGAAGAAAGAAAAATTTTATATAAATTTAGTATAGCTTTAGTGTACAGTGTTTACAACATCTACAGTAGTGCACAGTAAAGTCCTAGACATTCATATTTACTCACCACTCACTCACTGATTCACCCAGAGAAACTTCCAACCCTGCAAGCTCCGTTCATAAGTGCTTTATATATGTGTACCATTTTTTATCTTTTATGCTGTGTTTTTACTGTACTTTTTCTGTTTAGATATGTTTAGATACAGAAATAGTTACCATTGAGTTACAGTTGCTTACAGTATTCAGTACAGTAACATGCTGTACATGTTTGTAGCCTAGGAGCAATAGGCTATGCCATGTAACCTAGGTGTGTAGTAGGCTATCCCATCTAGGTTTGTGTTAGTACACTCTACAATGTTTGCAGGATGATTAAGTCTCCTCAGGACACATTTCTCAGAATGTATCCCCATTGTTAAGCAACCCATGTCCATATGCCCAAATAGTAACAGTGGTAATATCTAGGAAATATAATTACAGAAAACTTTCCTTTTTTCTTTTGACTTAACAGTGTGTTCTACTTTTTCTTTTCTTTTTTATTTTTTTGAGACATGGTCTCACTCTGTTACCTAGGCTGGAGTGCAATGGCACGATCTCAGGTCACTGCAACTTCCACCTCCTGGGCTCAAGTGATTCTCCCACCTCAGCCTCCTGAGTACCTGGGACTATAGGTATGCGCCACACCATGCCTGGCTAATTTTTATATTTTTAGTAGAAACAGGATTTTGCCATGTTGGCCAGGCTGTTCTTCAACTCCTGGGCTCAGCGATCCACCTGCCTCAGCCCCACAAAGTGCTGAGATTCCAGGTGTGAGCCACCACGCCTAGCCTACTTTTTCTATGATAAATATATGTTGTGTGTTTAACAAAACTCCTGGTTATAAAGTAAAATTCACATTTCTTAATTGTTGCATGCTACAAATAAAATAATATCTATAGAGAGAGGAGTCACAATGCTGAACTTTTACCAATCACATACTGTATATCAGGCATCATTGTGGCTTAAAAAACACAAATATCAATAAGACATGGAATAAACTCTGACACAGTTTGCAGTACAGCAGGCAAAAATGACACGGAAAGGGAGAGCTTTCAAGACAACAAGGTAATATTTCAAGAGAGACATGTGCACTATGTTATATAAGCCCAGAATGGGCTGGAAAGCTCTCCAGGAAGCAGGAGAAGGCTTTGCACTGAAGGGGAAGGGAGTATCAGTCCTTATGGCATCAGGAGATGTGTCCTCCAACTTCTCAGAGAAAAAAACTAATTATTAGCATAATATGTTAGAAATGTCAGATGTATCAAAATCAGCTGCATAAACTGTAAGCCAGAAGCCACATGTTTATATGGGACTAAAATTTACAAGTACCACGTCTAAGGATCTGTGTGCTCCCCAGCAACCAAGTCACTGCCCAACATGCTCACAGGTAAGTCTAATGTCCTGAGTCCTGAGAATGAGTAGGAAATCTCCAAGTGGATAAGTGGGTCAAGAGCAGAGGAGACTTTTCTGACCAAAATAAGTTAGAGTAGAAGCAATGGCAGGGAGTTGTTAGAGGAAAGGTTTGGAGGAAAAAGAAGCTCACCCCATGAGAGGTATCCATGCAGGAGGAAAACTGACAGGAAGTCAGGTGACAGGACCTACTCAAATTCCCGGAAAACAACAGTGAGAGAAAGGAAGACTTGGCAAGATCGTGGAGGCTGCATTGGATTTTGCGCTGATGGAGACATGAGCCTGTAAAATATGGATTCCTTATCTCATTTTCATACACTTACCACTCTCCAAGAGACCAGTATTTACCTGAAACTCACCTGATCTGAAAGAGTCAGCTAAGCCCAGGGATAACATTTGATTACCAATGGGGAAAGTCAATTTGATGTATTATTTGGATGCTGCTGCTCATAAATTGCCATTCTTCCAATTCCTGGAGACAGGCTATTTATTTTTAAAAATCAAACAAAGCTTTTATACTCTCTTAATAAATTAAACATAAAACCTTCAAAGTTGCCAGCTGACAAAAAATCTCAACATAAGCACAAGAGTTGGAACTACATTAAAGGCCTGATACAAATCATTAAGACAAATGAGAACTCTCCCTATAAACTGAATGTTTGTGTCCCCCTAAAATTCATGTATTGAAACCTAATCTCCAATGTGATGGTATTAGCAGGTGGGGACTTTGGGAGTTAGGTTATGAGGTTGGGAGCCCTCATGAATGGATGAGCGCCCTTATAAAAGAGGCTCCAGAGTACTCCCTTGCCCCTTCCACGAAGGAAGGACACGGCAAGAAGATGGCAGCCTATCAGCCATAAAGCAGGCCCTTACCAGCCACCAAAATCCATCAGCATCTTCATCTAGGACTTCCCAGTCTCCAGAACTGTGAGAAATAAATTTCCATTATTTATAAGCCATCCAGTTTATGGTATTTTGTTATAGAAGCCTGAAGAAGCTAACACAATGCCCAAAAGTGAAATGTGTAAAAGTCATGGTCAAGTAATTTATACACAAAAACAAGGGCAAATGACAAATACACATACAAAGATGGCTATTCTTCTCTATAATAGAACAAATTCTAATTAAAACAATTAAGTACAATTGTTTTTTGTCAAACTGAAAAATACTTTTAGAATGAAAAAGCTAATAGTATTGTTTAGGGAAACTTTCAGAACTGTTTGATAATAGGCACATACTTTAACCCAACACTTGCACTTGCACTTCTAGAAATGAATTTTAAGGAAATAGTTAAGGATATGCAAAATTTGTGGCAAACATATTCACTATAGAGTAGCTCAGGCAAGCCATGGTGGCTCACGTCTGGAATCCCAGCACTTTGGGAAGGCAAGGCTGGTAGATCACTTGAGCCCAGGAGTTTGAGACCAGCCTGGGCAACGTGGTGAAACTCCATCTCTATAAAAAATACAAAAATTAGCTAGACATGGCAGCACATGCCTATAGTCCCAGCTACTTGTGAGGCTAAGGCAGGAGGATCCCTGGAACCTGGGGTAGGGGATGGAGAGCTGAGATGGGTCCACTGCACTCCAGTATGGGCAACAGAGAAAAACTCTGTCTCAAAATCAATTAATAATTAATTAAAGTTGTTCAAAAAACAATTTAGAAACAATCAAAATGTTCAACAATCAGTGATTACTTAAATAAATTATGTCATTTTTAACTTTTTATTTTGAAATCATGTTAGACTTACTGAAAAGTTGTTTAATAGTACAGAAAACCAGCCGGGCATGGTGGCTCATGCCTATAATCCCAGCACTTTGGAAGGCCGAGGCGGGCGGATTGCCTGAGGTCGGGAGTTCGAGACCCGTCTGGCCAACATGGTAAAACGTCATCTCTACTAAAAATACAAAAAAAGCAGCCTGGCGTGGTGGCATATGCCTGTAATCTCAGCTACTCGGGAAGCTGAGGCAGGGGAATTGCTTGAACCAGGGAGGTGGAGGTTGCAGTGAGCCGAGGTCACACCACTGCACTCCAGCCTGGGTGACAGAATGAGACTCTTCCCAAAAAAAAAAAAAAAAAGGTAGAGAAAACCCCCATATATCTTTGTGTTTGTTTTCTATTGTTACTGCAACAAATTAACACAAATTTCCTGTCTTAAAATACCACAAACTTATTAACTATCAGCACTGTAGGTCAGAAGTCCAGCATGGATCTCACTGTGCTAAAGTCAAGGGCTGTGTTTCTTCCTGGAGGCATAGAAGCAGAATCCATTTCCTTGCTCACTCAAGTTGTTGGCAGAATTCAGTCTCTTGTGGTTGTAGCCCGGGTCCCCATTTTCTTCCTGGCTGTCAGCTACAGGTCGTTCCCAGCTCCTAGAGGCCTCCTACATTCTTTGGCTCATGGACGCCTCCTTCCCTCTTCAAAGCCAGCAACCATAGGCTAAGTCACCCCCACATTGAGAATCTCTGCTGCCTCTTTTTTCATCACATCTCTCTGACCAGCTCTTCTGCCTTCCTCTTCCACTTTTAAGGGCTCGTGTCATTACATTGGCTAATCCAGATAAAATCTTTTCAATTTAAGGTCCAGAACTTTAATTCCATCTGCAGTGTTCCTTTTGGCATGAAATGTAACATTCCACAGGTTCCAGGGATTAGGACACGGACATCTCTGGAGGAGGAGGGAGGATCAGATCACTATGCCTACTACAACCCTTCACTCAGCTTCTGCTAATGACAACGTCTTGTAAAATATAATTAAAGCCAACAAATTACCTTTAATACAACACTAGAAATTGAACTACCAATTTTACTCAAATTTTACCAGTTTTTCCACTAATGACCTTTTTCTGTTCTAAAATCCAATCCAGGATCCTACACTGCATTGATTGTCCTCTCTCCTTGGTCTCTTCCAATCTGTGGCAATTCCTCATTATTTCCTTGTTGTTAATCACTTTGACATTTGTGAAAAGTGCTGGTCAGTTATTTTGTAGAATGTCGTTAATTTGGGCAACATAGTGAAACTCCATCTCTACAAAATACAAAAATTAGCTGGGCGTGATAGTGCATGCCTATAGTTCCAGCTACTTGGGAGGCTAGGCAGGAGGATTTCTTGAATCTGATGTCTTGGCATGATTAGACCGAGGGTATTATTCATTTTGGGCAATAATACCACAGAAGTGATGTGCCATTTGCAGAATATCACATTAGGAAATATATGATGTTGATATGTTTTATTACTAGAGATGTTACCTCTGATCATTTGGTTACAGTGGTATCTGTTGGGTTTTCCCACTGCAAAGTTACTATCTTTCCCTTTGTAGCAAAAATATCTAATAAATAATAAATAATAATATCTAATAAGTACATCATGGGAGATACTTCAAAACCAAGCAAATATCCTCTTTCTTCTCAAACTTTCACCTACTAATTTTAGCATTCCTTGAAAGATCTTGTTTGAAGGAACAGTCACTGCATTCTACTGTTGATTTCCTAGATCCTCATTTCTTCTGGATTCATTTATTAATTGAAATTGTTCTGTAAAGAATAGCTGTCCCTTCTGTATTTTATTTACTCTATTACTTATTTACATCAGTTTGGACTCATGGATATTTATCCTATTTTATGGGTTATAATCCAATAATATGATTATTTGTTTTGTTGCTTAACTTGTTCCCACTTTGGCCATTGGGAGCTCTTTCAAGTTGGCTCCTGTGTCTTTTTGACAGCCTCCCGTCTTTTTCCTTCTACCTTTTTTTTAAGCACTTCTTTACTCTCTGGCACAATAAGACGCTCAAGGCTCATCTTGTGTTTTCTCCACATCAGCTCTAGAATTAATCACTTCTCCACAGAGCTCTGATTCCTATCACAGCAAAATAGTACTTAGACACCAAGATCTGGGTGTTATATGAGCTCACTGTTCTTGAGAAAACATTACTTCTAGGCCTTCTCAATAGACAGAGTTTGAAAGTATATATAGGTATATTAACCCATTCTTATACACATTTTTTTAACCTTTCCGTGTGTGTGTATGTGTGTGTGTGTGTGTTTGTGTGTGTGTGTGTGTGTAGATTTAAACTGATACCTCTGATTTCTAATTCTACATCAATGGTTTCTTCTAGCCTTTCTCTTACCTTTTTAGGTAACTGTCTTTTCTTTCTTTGTCCTTCTTTGACAGTGAGAAATCTGGTTTTTGTTTTCTACTATGTATTTGTTTATTTGTTCAATCTTAGTATACATTAAAGTCATCTCAGAATTGCCAATCCATAACCCTCTAGGAAATAAATTCACTAATTAGAGTATAGTATTTATATACAGTTCTTTTTGTCTTTAGCCCTACAGTGTCTAGCCAGAATACTATTACAGAACTTCAGTTCATTCTTTTCTTGACTGCTGCCTTCAGTGTTATTTGTAATACAGTTAGGTTCATTTATTACTGTATTCCATTTGGATTCCCCCATATTCTGACTGATTTAAAAAAATATTTTACCTACAGAAAACTTCAATTTCTGTGACACACAGTCCTATGGATTTTGACAAATGCATAGTCCTGTATCTACCATCACAGTTCTGCTACAGGGAAGTTCCGTCGCTCTAAAACTTCCTTCATACTGCCCCATCTAGTCAATCCTCACCTATTCCCTACTCTTGGCAACCACTTTTACTTTTTATCCTTCCAATTATGCCTTTTTCAAAATGTCACATGAATGGAATTATACAATGGTAGCCTTTTGGGTCTGGCTTCTGTCAATTAGTAAACGCACTTAAGGTTTATCCACATTGTTTTGTGAAACAATAATTTATTCTTTATTGCTGAGTAATATTTCCTTGTATGATGTTTCACATTTTATCCATTTACCAATTGAAGGGCATCTGGGTTCTTGCCAATTTTTGTCAAGTATAAATAAAGCTACAGGTTGGGCATGGTGGGTCATGCCTGTAATCCCAGAATTTTGTGAGGCCAACATGAGTGGATTGCTTGAGCCCAAGAGTTTGAGATCAGCCTGGGCAACATGGCGAGATTCCACAAAAAATACAAAAATGAGCTGAGCCTGGTGATGCACAACTGTAGTCCCAGCTAATTTGGGGGTTCAGGTGGGAGGATTGCCTGAGCCCAGGAAGTCAAGGCTGCAGTGAGCTATAATCATGCCACTGCACTCCAGCCTGGGCAACAGAGTGAGAGCATATCTCAGAAAAATAAATAAATAAAGTTACTATAAACATTTAGAGTTTGCATACAGCTCTTTGTGTGAACATAAGTTTTCATTTCTTTTTGGTAAATATCTAAGAGTGGGATTGTTGGGTCATATGGTAAGTCTACATTTAACTGCATAAGTCTACATTTAACTGCATAAGAAATTGCCAAACTGTTTTTCGTAATGATAGTACCATTATGTATTCCCAACAGTAACACATCATTTCAAGGGGATACTATATGGCCACATAAAATCTTGTAGATGAATACTGATGAACAAATAATATATTCACAAAACATTATGTTTAAAAAGCAAGCTATGAAACATTACCCAGTGTGCATTAACATGTCATTTTTCTTCAAAAGTCATGATTTTAATTACTTGCATAATATTTCATTAAATGGCTACATCATTATTTTACTAATCCTCTGCTATTGAATATTCAGGTTATTTCTAATTTTTCACTAATATAAGTAAAAATATGATTAAAATTTTGTATATAAATCCATATACACACTTCTGGTTATTTTCTTAATAAATTTCCTTGGAAATGCAGTTACTGGGTGAGAGAAAAATCACTATTACCATTTTTAAGATACATTGCCAAATTATTCCCAGAACTTCCTACTACAGCACCGTATTGTGGTCTTTTAATTCAATTCCTGGTCTCTAACCCTTCCAGGTAATCCTCTTTCCCCTTCCCCTAGCCAATCCTCCATTCTTTCCCATTCCTACCCGGGAACTGGGCCTCCCCGCCTATCTACCCAGACTGACCTCCTCAGCAGATGAGAGGGAAGTTCTGCATTCCAGCAAAGTTCCCACTACAGTGATTAGTTCTGCACAGGTTGATCCACAAATTCCTGTTTTGGCAGCTATTCCACATCTGCTAACTTCAACATGTCGTTCTACTCTCCCCATTTATTTTTGAATCATTAGTTATGATTTCAACTTATTTCATACAGTCAGTAAACTGACTATACCTCACAATCTTTGTTCTGACTTTCCAGCCGGCTTTGGATGTTTTACTGAGCCATTAAACATGTGGTTCACTTCAGTCTAAGCTGATGGTTTTCAGGTATTACATTTAAAGGCATCAGAGAGACATAAAGTATTAACAGTAATACCCAGAATCTCCATTGGGATCACTGATCAACCCTTCAGGGAAATTCCATAAAAACAGCATAATTACATGTACTCACTTTCTAATCATAAGAGACTGTATAGGCTTCTGTTTACATGATTCTACCCGAGAAGCAGAAGAGAAGCAAAGATTTACCTAAAATTTTTCACCAAATACACTCACACACATCCGCACCTTCTGAATACTGAAGATTATTCTAAAGCAAAATATACCCACAGTACAGATGCAGGGAGGACCATGACCTCATAGGGAAGAATGGTGAAATACAGTTATACTTTAATATGGAGTAGGGATATAGGAAAACCAAACCCTTCCTAAAGTCTAGATATGACTCACACATACCACCACCACACTCCCCCAACTTGGAGAAACCTGTGCTTCTCTGTGGAAGCAGAAAAACATTTTAGGGAATTACAGTCCAGGGAAAATGGCAAGGAAAAAAAAAAATCCTTTATCATCAGTAAATAATTCTTTCAATAACTTTGGAACAAATTTAGATTAAGCCCACAGAACATTTTAGTACATGCCTTCTAAGTGGCCAAGGGGAACTGCTCCACCAATTCTGGAACATTTTTGCAAGAAGGGTGTGGGTAAGGTGCCCTCTGTGCAAGCTTAGAAACCCAGTGGGTACATTGACTTTGACCAAGCTAATGTAGGACTACAAGCCCCCACATTGCTGATGGCTTAATTACAACAGAATGTTGAGTCTCCATCTCCTGTCTGTAGAGGAAAGCTAGAGAAACACAGATAATCTAACAATGTTCAGATAGAATTTTTTTATTTTTTATTTTTTTATTTTTATTTTTATTGTTTTGTGAGACAGAGTCTCACTCTGTCGCCTAGGCTGGAGTGTAGTGGCGCGATCTTGGCTCACTGCAACCTCTGCCTCCCGAGTTCAAGTGATTCTCTTGCCTCAGCCTCCTGAGTAGCTGGGATTACAGGAGGGCACTACCACACCCAGCTAATTTTTGTATTTTCAGTAGAGATGGGGTTTAACCATCTCTACTGAAAGGTGGCCAGGCTGGTCTCAAACCCCTGACCTAAAATGATCCGCCCACCTCAGCCTCCCAGTATGCTGGGATTACAGCCATGAGCCACCACACCCAGACCCAGATAGAAATTTTGAAAAGCATAAACCAGTGAAACTGATGATCAATGCCCAGGAAAATTCTAGAACTGACTACTACTCAGAATTGAGGAAAATGTAAGAAAAAATAACATTGGCCAGGTGCAGTGGCTCACACCTGTAATCCCAGCACTTTGGGAGGCTGAGGTGGGCAGATTACGAGGTCAGGGGCTCGAGACCAGCCTGGACAACGTGGTGAAATCCCGTCTTTACTAAAAATACAAAAAATTAGCCAGGCATGGTGGCAGGCGCCTATAATCTCAGCTACTCGGGAGGCTGAGGCATGAGAATCGCTTGAACCCAGGAAGTGGAGGTTCCAGTGAGCCGAGACCATGCCACTGCACTCCAGCCTAGGCAACAGAGCAAGACTCCATCTCAAAAAAAAAAAAAAAAAAAAAAGAAAGAAAGAAAAAATAGCAGCAGCATTATGAGACAATATAGGCTCACAAAAATTAGTCAGACTAGATCACTCTCTTTGACTTTTGTCAAAGGGCCCCAAGATTCATAGAATAAGAAAATGCCATAAAGAGACATAGAGGATTTTAAAAATATACGTATCTGTGATCAGTAGATATTCTGTCCATTGACCCACTGAAGCACTTATCATATTTTATTAAATGTATTTGCATAAATGTGGCACTCATTATTTTCTTTATATCCCTTCCACAATGCCCATGTATAGTAGGTACTCAAAAATGTTTGCTGAATTGAATTTAAATGATGCTATACTTTTTCTTTGGAGATTCCAGTAAACTTTTCAATGAAAGGTTAGCATTTCAAGAAAAGATCCAAAAGACAAATGTGAACAAAGGGCTCTGGTTTTCTTTAGCAGACCAAAGGCAAATAGATTTTCCCTCTCAAGTTCCCAGAAGAGAGGAAGAAATCCATTTGTTGGTGCTCATAAAACAAACACTTGGAGTCCCATTAAATTCCGTTTGTCCTCAACTACTACCCATGAGCCCTTATTTTCAGTCCCAAAATCTGAATGGCCACTAACCCAACTCTTTTTCTCCAATGTCCTTGGAAGTTAATTTTTCAAAATAATAACATTTAGCATGACCTGAGCTATACCAAAACAGTAAGAGAGCTGAGTAGTGAGAAGGAAGGCACATGATACAATAAGATTGGGTCTCACAAATCTTCTAAGAAATGTCCTTTCCTCATTTAGATAACCAGCTTGGTTAGTTTTTCCCTCATTTGCTTAAGCTGTTTTAGACTGAAGTTAAGTATATGTTTACATTTCTAAAATGCTGTCATTTCAATAATTCCATCTCAGTACCAGAGAACACAAGTCTTGATTTTCCAACTGCCTCCCTGGTGCTTAAAAAATTTGTAGGAATTGAACTTTTAGAAAGAAAGAGAGAAAGAGAAAGAAAGAAAGGACGAAAGAAAGAAAGGAAAAGAAAGAAAGAAAGAAAGAAAGAAAGAAAGAAAGAAAGAAAGAAAGAAAGAAAGGAAGGAAGGAAAGAAGGAAGGAAGGAAGGAGGGAGGGAGAGAGGGAGGGACGGAGGGCAGGCAAGAAAGAAAGAAAGAAAGAAAGAGAAAAAGGAAGGAAGGAAGACAGAAAGAAAGAAAAGAAAAGAAATGGAAAGAAAGAGGGAGAGAGAGAGAGGGAGGGAGGGAGGGAGGGAGAGAAAGAGAGAGAATTCAGGTCTCTAACTAAAAGGAAACAGCTACTCTTCCTAAATGTTTAAGTTACAACATAAATTACAGGTAACTCCCACCATAAACACAGCTGCACTATCTCCTTTCATGACATTAATGACAAACACTGTTCCATCAGGATCTCAGGAAAAGCAACAGAAGTCTGCCTTTGTAGAAAGCAAATTAAAACAGTCCTGTTGGCATTCCACAAAACACAGCGCATTTGAAGATGTGGGCAAACAAACTAATCCCTCCCATCCACTCTCTCTGGCTTTAGATAAGTAGGAACATTTTTTTAAAACAGCTTCTAGATGAAAGGAAAGACTTTCCAGCTGGAATGGGAGTCTGTGTGTCAATGACAAACACATGCACCGAATGTCAACAACACAACCGTATGAAGCATGACAGGAAGTGCCTCAAATGACTCTTTCCAATGCAGGCCTGACTGGCCATGCTGCTGAGACAGTATTTTAAAGGGTCCACAGACACAGCTATGGAATGGGAGCCCCATACAATGAGAGACTGAGCTGAAAACTTCCAAGGAAGTAACAGAAAAAGTAGCTCATTCTTAAGTAACTCAGATAATCTCAGTGCCACTGAGACAGTTTCAAAGCTCCTAAAGACAATAAAAATAAAAATGAGGAGAAAATATTTTGCACTTATTTTTACATAGAGCTGTGGCTTTGACATCGGTAAATAGAATAGAATAGCTAGAAATAGAAGGAGGGAGGGGGAATGGAGGGAAGAGGGAATGATGAGGAGATAATCCTACCGAATCTTGGGTTGAGTCAGAATTTTAGAGCTGGATAGAACTTTAATGTTACTCAGTGGTTTTCAAGCCCAACTGTACCTCAGAATCAGCTGGGGAACTTAGGAAAGGATGAAATAGATAAATAGACAGTCACCAAATCACTCGTCTCCAGACTCTGATGGATTTGAGGTGTGCTAAAGCTAGGGTATGAGTTATTTTTAAGCTCCCAGGGGGAGAATTCTCTAGGAAAGTCAGGGTTAACAAATATTGGTCACAAGAAGTATGTTCAGGGCTAAGAGACCAGGGGTTCAGGGTGCTATAGAATCACAGACAAGGAACCCCTGCTCCCATTTGACAGGCTGGAAGGAAACTGATAGACTGCTAAAATTGAACCTTAAAGGACAAATTATCGGACAAAGAAAAGAGAGGCAAAGATGAAACTGAATAAGTAAGCAACGTAGATATAGCATGCTAAGGAGTTTGGCAATTATCCAAAGACATTTAGGAACTGTTGCAAGACTTCGTACATGGAATGTCATGTACATCTGCTGTGTTTCCCTGCCAAGGCTCCTTTCCCCCTTCGACTGATAACAGAACCAATTCATGAGGTTTCGGTGGGGCTGATTCTGTTCTCCAAGCTACAGGGGTGGGTGTATAACCCAGTCTGGCCAAAGAGAAGGCTTAAGCATTAGCAAATGATTCAGGAATAGACCAGTGATCCTCAATGGGACCTTTCTGCCAAAATCACATGGGAAGAGGTTCTCTTTTTGCTGGATCTTGCAGCTGGTAGGGTCTCAGTCCTGATCTGCCAGTGGCCACCATACCCAACAATGCATATGTTTGAAACTCTGTGTCAAGCTGGGCCTGAAGTCAAACCTATTTCTTGGAATTCTCAGAGTTGTGGGTCAAATAAATCCCCCAATTTGTTTAATACAGTTTGAGCTGGATTTCACTCACTTGTAAACAGAAAAGCCTGACTAATACAGAAACACTATTTTATTTTAGAAAAGCTATGTTCACTGGAAGAGAATGGCATACCATTTGAGAGGCTACCGCAGTAATGGAGGGGAAAAGTAATGCAGGCCTGACCTAGGCATGAACAATGGGGGTGGTGAGGAAGTGGAGAAAGAGGGAAAGAAAGAGAGAGAAACTGCCTGACCATGGTGTTTGGAAGATGATACATAATCATTAAAAAAAGAAATGATAGATGTGGCTAAGTGCAGTGGCTCACACCTATAATCCCAGCACTTTGGGAGGCCAAGGCAGATGGATCACTTGAGGTCAGGAGTTTGAGACAATCCTAGACAACATGGCAAAAACCCTGCCTCTACTAAAAATACAAAAATTAGCCAGACATGGTGGTGCGTGCTTATAGTCCCAGCTACTTGCCAGGTTGAGGCACGAAAATCGCTTGAACCTGGGAGGCGAAGGTTGCAGTGAGCGAAGGTTGCAGTGAGCCACTGCACTCCAGCCTGGGTGACAGAGCAAGACTCTGTCTCAAAAAAGCAAATAAACAACAACAACAAAAAATGATAGATGTATGCATTCATTTGACAAATGTTTATTTTAATGCTTACAGTGTAAAATAGAAATAATATTTCATGAGGAAGTTGTGAGGATTTGAAGAGTCAATGCATATTAAGAGCATGCCAGCTGGGCGCAGTGATTCACACCTGTAATCCCAGTACTTTGGGAGGCCGAGGTGGGCAGATCACAAGGTAAATAGATCGAGACTATCCTGGCCAACATGGGGAAACCCCGTTTCTACTAAAAATACAAAAATTAGCTGGGCTTGGTAGCGTGAGCCTGTAGTCCCAGCTACTCTGGAGGCTGAGGCAGGAGAATCACTTGAACCCAGGAGGCAGAGGTTGCAGTGAGCCGAGATCGCGCCACTGCACTCCAGCCTGGTGAAGAGCGAGACTCCGTCTCAAAAAAAAAAAAAAAAAAAGAGCATGCCTTTGTAGACATTGAAAATCAGGGTAAGTACCAAAGACAGCTTGCTATCATAGATATTTTGTTGGTATCTTTGAGTCTAGATTTCCAGTTATTTTCTATTCCAAATCTGTCAACAAGATATCATTATATATTGCCAGTAAGATATTAATAATGATTTATAATTTGGAGGAAATCTTATATTAATACTATTTAAAACAAAGTTTTATTAACTTAAGTTACCATAAAGTAACACCCCAGATTAAAACAACAAAGCTCAGCACAAATTATGTGTTTCTAGTGATTCTTGCAGATCTCATTTTTAAAATATGAAGGCAAAGACCATTCATGCCTGTCCACAGATGAATTCAGTAGCAGAAAATTAATGAACAGAAATATTGGATATTTATCAAAATAAAAAGACCAACTTGATATGAGAATAGGCTATTAAAATTTTGAGGTATTCAAAGAAGTCTATTTCAGTGAAATACAGGCAATTACATATGACAGATAGATTACAAAGCCTAATACAACGACTGAAAGAGACCCCAAGAGAACTAAGATTATCCACCAAGGACATAACATCAGTGATGGAGTCCCAAAAACCAAGTCTCCAGTTTTAAGTAACAACTTTCTACAAGTTTAATAAGCTATGCATCATTCTACATAAGCGAAGTTCTTCTGAGGCTGACAGCATTAATGATACACTGCAACGTGGTACATATTGGCAGGAAATGTTTGCTTTAATGTATGCCAAGCCATCTCCATCATGCTGCTTGATGATCTGCAGAGTCTGAAATGTGATCTGTGTAGGGACATACAAGAGAAGTTATTGTTTCCATCTATTTAGCCCCACATATCCTCTGTTATTCAGTAAGATATTGTCAGCCACTTCCTGCATGTGGACAGAAAGCCTTTATAGTCTGTGAAAATTTGTCCACAGTGTATTGTTGTGTTATATACACACATACCCAAAAAGAAGGACAGAGGCAAAAACCAAAAAACATAACCTTCGAGTTTTAGCTGAATCCATCAGGGCTGTGCCATGCAGATAGATATTTCTACCTGGGGAAACTGAGTATTTTTTCTTGATGTGTCTCATTACCTCTTTTTCAACACTGCATGGTGTTCTAAATGTTATAGCCCTTCCACTGATTTTAGCTTCCACATAAAAGGATCAGGAATCAGAATCCTTCACCAAGTTCATAAAAATTCAGACCCAGATAATTTCAAGACAGCTTAATAGGTGTACTTCCATCTGGAGTACGAATTCTTCCACATCTCTATCAATTGATTTCTCTGTCTCAGCTTAAATACTTCCAAAGATGGGAATCTCTCCAACCTATGCTATATTCTGATGATACCTTTGACATTTTGCTTTTTGATAGAACACGGTCTATCTCCTTAGATATTTCCTTTTAGGAGACATTCATTTCCTCCAATAACCTGCTGACTAAAGAGGTGCTCTTCAAATCTCCCTTAGCACAGATGTCACCTTGATCTTGTGATCACCTGGATAGAGCTATAGGCAGCCTGATATATTCTCAGATCCACTGAAGCAGATCCTTCAGAATCCCCACTTCCTGGATATCAAATGAATCAGAGTTCTTTGCAGGTTTTTCTAGAAGCTTCCCCTATGAACTGCTAGAAAAATTGCCTACTTCTCCAGCTGTTCTCATTCTCCCTGGATTGAAAATTCTTTTCTACCTACTTGGTTCCACTCTCTAGGAGCCAAAGCCTCTTCACTAGAGATTCCATGGAGAAACACTGATGCTCAATATTTTTTATCTTAATTCATGTAGTAGACATAGAGGCACTGTTTTTTAGCTGTAGTCAATATGATTTGATAATCACCTAGTGTTTTGATTCCTAAATGTCTGCAAAAGAAATAGGTGTCAGAGTGATGTTAGCAAGATGATGGACTAGGAAGCTACAGGCCCTTCTTTCCCCTACAGAGACACCAAGTTAACAACAGTATATGGACCAGAATGCCCCTGTGAGAACTCCAGAGACCAGGTGAGATGCTATAGCACCCAGGCCATTGTAAAATGAAGAAAGGATTCCAGAAAAGGGGTAGAAAGCCTTATGGCAGTTGGTGCACCTGTTCATGCTTCTGCACATTCACAGTATAGTATGGAGAAATTGGGAGGAAATCTTCAAACTGAGGGTCCTTCCTCAGAACAGAAACAAAAGAGCAGACTTTGCACTCAAAGTTCTGGCATGTCGGGGGGCTGTCTGAGAGTCTGGTTTTGCTTGACTTAGAGCAGAGGCAGGATCAGACGCTGCTGAAAACAAAGTCTAGCAGCACATTAGATGTGTAGTTCTACAGGCAGATGCCAGGGGGAGCAAGAGATCAGAAAAGGTTTGAAAGGTGCTTGAACAGATAACTAGACTGACTGGTGACGGGTTCCACCTGAACAAATCCAGTATGCAGACTGTTAGAGGTGGGTGCTTTTTCAAATGCCCAAATCCCAGCCAAAAAAGAAAAAAATTTACAAGATGTACAAAGAAACACGGAAACATAACCCAATCAAAGGAGCAAACTAAAACTACATAAACCAACCCTAAAGAAATGCAGATGTATGAGTTGTTTGACAAACAATTTAAAATAACTGTCATAAAGATACTCAATAAACTAAAAGAGAACAGATAGACAACTAAATGAAATCAGAAAAACAACATATGAACAAAATGTGAATATCAAACAGAGATAGAAGCTATACGAAGAACAAAACAAAAATTCAGCAGTTGTATGTCAATAAATTGGATAACCTAAAAGAAATGGATAAATTCCTAGAAACACACACCCTACCTAGACTGAATCATGAAGACATAGAAAATCTGAAGAGATCAGAAACTTGTAAATTATTGAAACAGTAATCAAAAATCTCTCCACAAAGAAAAGCCCAGGACCAGATGACTTCACTGGAGAACTCTACCAAACATTTAAAGAAGAATTCAAGTCAATTTCAAGAGAATTCACATCAATTCTGAAACTCTTCCAAAAAATTAAAGAGGAACACTTCTAAGCTCATTCTATTAGGCTCTGATACCAAAACCAGACAAAGAAATTACAAGAAAAGAAAACTACAAACCAGTATCCCTAATAAATATTGATGTAAAAATCCTCAAGAAAATACTAGCAAACTGTGCAACAGCACATTAAAAGGATTATACGCCATGACCAAGTGGGACTTATTCATGAAAAGCAAGGAGAGTTTTGCATACAAAATTTAATCAATGTAATATACCACAATAACAGAATGGAAGACAAAAATGACATCATCATCTCAATTGATAGAGAAAAAACATTTGACAAGATTCAACACCCTTTCATGATAAAAATCATTCAATAAACCTGGACAGGAAGGAAACTACCTCAACATAAGAAAAGCCATTTATGAGGCCAGGCACAGTGGCTCATGCCTCTAATCCCAATACTTTGGGAAGCTGAGGCGTGTGGATCACTTGAGGTCAGGAGTTCGAGACCAGCCTGGCCAACATGGTGAAACCCATCTCTACTAAAAATACAAAATTAGCAGGCGTGGTGGTGCACACCTATATTCCCAGCTACTCAGGGGGCTGAAGCAGGAGAATCACTTGAACCTGGGAGGCAGAGGTTGCAGTGAGCTGAGATCCTGCCACTGTACTCCAGCCTGGTCAACAAAGCAAGACTCTGTCTCAAAAAAATAAAATAATAATAAAAGCCACTTATGAAAAGCCTACAGCTAACATTATACTCAATGGTGAAAGACTGAAAGCTCTTCTTCTAAGATAAGGAAAAAGGCTTAATAACTGCTCTCCCCACTCCTATTCAGCATAGTATTGGAAGTCATAGCCAGAACAATTGAACAAGAACAGAACAATTAGGAAAGAAAAAGAAATACAGACGGGTGCAGTGGCTCACGCCTGTAATCCCAGCACTTAGGGAGGCCGAGGCAGGCGGATCACAAGGTCAGGAGTTGGAGACCAGCCTGACCAACATGGTGAAACCCCGTCTCTACTAAAAATACAAAAATTAGCCAGGCGTGGTGGCATATGTCTGTAATCCCAGCTACTCATCAGGAGGCTGAGGCAGGAGAATTGCTTGAACCCAGGAAGCAGAGGTTGCAGTGAACCGAGATCACGCTATAGTACTCCAGGCTGGGTGACAGAGCGAGACTCTGTCTCAAAAAAAAAAGAGAAATACAAGAAATCCAAATTGGAAAGGTGTTAAAACTATCACTGTTCACAGATGACACGATTTTATATGTAAAAAACTCTAAAGATTTTGCACCAAAAGAAACCTTGTTAGAATTAATAAATTCAGTATAAATTGCAGGATACAAAATTGACACAAAAAAACCCATTGTACTTCTATATACTAACAATGGACAATCTGAAAAGGAAATTAAGAAAACGATTCCATTTATAATAATATCAAAAAGAATAAAATGCTTGGGAATAACCTAACCAAGGAAGTGAGAAGCTTATACACTGAAAACTAGAAAATATTACTATTACTAAATGAAATTAAAGTTGACACAAATAAATGGAAAGGCTCCCAGTGTTTGGGGATTGGAAGATTTAATATTGTTAAGATGGACATACTACCCAAAAGCAATCTACAGATTCAAAGCAATTCTTATCAAAAAATACAACAGCATTTTTTGTAGCAATAAAAAAAAATTCATCTTAAATCATCTTAAAATCAATATGGAATCTCAGGGGAGCCCAAAAAGCCAACACAATTTTGAAAAAGGAGGAGATATTTGGAGGACTCATACTTTTGATTTCAAAACATACTACAAAGCTACAGTAATCAAAACAGTGTGATATTGGCATAAAGACAGACAATAGACCAAAAGAATAGGATAGAGAGCCCAGAAATAAATGCTCGTATATACGGTCAAATAATCTTAAACAAGGGTGCCAAGACCACTCAGTGGAGGAAGGACAGCCTCCTCAACAAATGGTGTTGGAAAAATTGAACATCCACATGCAAAAAATAAAAATGGGCCCTTATCTTACACCATATACAAAACTTAACTCAAAATAGATTGAAGACCTAAATGTAAGACCAAAAATAATACAATTCCTAGAAAAAAAAATCTTCATGACTAGGATTTGCCAATAATTTCTTAGATATGACACTAAAAGCATAGCCAGCAAGAGCAAAATAGGCAAATTGGAATATATCAAAGTTTAAAACTTTTGTTTATCAAAGGACACAATCAACAGAGTGAAAAGGTAACCCACAGAATGGGAGAAAATCATTGGAAATCATAGATCTAATAAGGGGTTAATATCCAGAATATATAAAGAATTCCCACAACTCAGCAACAACAACAACAAAAATACAAATAACCCAATTTAAAAATGGACAGGCCAGGCACAGTGGCTCATGCCTGTAATTTCAGCACCTTGGGAGGCTGAGGCAGGCGGGTTGCTTGAGCTCGGGAGTTTGAGACTAGCCCAGGTGACACGGCAAAATGCCGTCTCTACAAAAAATATAAAAATTAGCTGCGTGTGATGGTGCACACCTATAGTCCCAGCTACTCAGGAGGCTGAAGTGGGAGAATCACTTGAGCACAGGAGGTTGAGGCTGCTGTGGGCCGAGATCACACCACTGCACTCCAGCCTGGGCAACAGAGTGGAACCCTGCCTGAAAAAGAAAAGATGGGTAGGGGTAAAGGATTTGAATAGACATGTGTCATAAGATGACATACAGATGGTCAACACACATGTGAAAAGATGCTCAGCATCAGGGAAATGCAAATCAAAACTTCAATGAGGAGATCACCTCACACCCATCAGAATGACTACTATTAAAAAAAATAGTAAGTGCTGGCAAGTGCTATGGTTTGAATATTTGTCCTCCAAAACTCATGTTGTAATTTAATCCCCAATGTGGTAGTATTGAGAGGTGGAGCCTTTAAGAGGTTATTGGGTCATGAAGGCTCTGTGTTCATTAGTGGATTAATGGACTAATGGATTAATGAGTTAGCATGGGAATGAGACTGGTGGCTTTATAAGAAGAGGAGGAGAGACTTGAACTAAGATACTCAGCTTCCTTGCCAGGTGAAGCCCTGTGCCATCTTGGGACTACAGAGAATCCCCGTCAGCAAGAAGGCTCTCACCAGATGCAGGCTTTTGACTTTGGACATCTCAGCCTCCATAACTCTAAGAAATAAATTCCTTCCAGCCTGGGTGATGGAGCAAGACCCTGCCTCCAGAAAAAAAAAAAAAAAAGGAAAAAGAAATTTCTTTTATCCATGCAGTTTTAGGTATTCTGTTATAAACAACAGAAATCAGACTAAGATAGCAAAACATGGAGAAATTGGAACCCTTGCACATTGCTGATAGAATTGTACAATGATGCAACCACTATACAAAACCATATGGAGATTCCTAAAAAATGTTAAGATAGAACTGCTATATGAGCCAGCAATCCCACTTCTGGGTTTATATGCAAAAGAATTGAAAGTAGGGATAGCCATGTGCAATGGCTCACACCTATAATCCTAGCACTTGGGAAGGCTGAGGCAGGAGGATCACTTGAGCTCAGGAGCTCAAGGGCAGCCTGGGCAACATAGTGAGACCTCATCTCTACAAAATTTTTAACATTAGCCAGGTATAGTGGTGCATGCCTGTCCCAACTACTGAGGAGGCTGAGGCTGGAGGAAACTCCTTGAGCCTGAGAGCTTGAGGGTGCAGTGAGATATAATCATGCCACCGCACTCCAGCCTGGGCGACAGAGCAAGACCCCATATCAAGAAAAGAAAGGAAGGAAGGAAGGAAGGAAGGGAGGGAAGGAGAGAGGGAGGGACAAGGGAAGGGAAGGGAAGAGTCTCGATGAGATATTTGATGCCCATATCCACAGCAGTACCATTCAGAACAGCCAAGAAGTGGAAGCAACCCAAATGTCCATCAACTGATGAACGAATAAACAAAACATAGTATATACCTACAATGAAATATTATTCAGCCTTTAAAAAGGGAAGTGGTGTCACATGCTGCAACATGAACGAACCTTGTGGACATTATGCTAAGTGAAATAAGCCAACAACAAAAAGACAAATAGTATATGATTTTACTTACATAAGGTACTTAGAGTAGTCAAATTTATAGAAGCAGAAAGTAGAATGGTGGTTAACAGAAGCTAAGAGGAGGAGGAAAAAGAGTTATTTAATGGGTATAGAGTTCAGATTTGTAAGATAAAAAAGTTCTGGAGATCTGTTTCACAATAATATGAATATATTTAACACTACTGAACTGAACATTGTTTAAATTGTTAAGATGGTAAAGTATATGTTATGTATTTCTTTTACCACAATAGAAAAAAATTCTGTGGAGACCTTCAAGAACCTAATGAAAGTTATGCCCCTAACCTTGCCAGAAAAATACATAGACATTGTATATAATTTCAGGGAGTCAAAGGACATCCACTGGGAGAGATGCATAGGTAAGAACTGCTAGGCTAGGCTAAGCTTTACACTTGAAAGATAAGAAAAATAAGGAACAGCGAAGGCAAATTATTTTCTCCAAGATCTCATTGCTCAACAGTAACAAAGCTTGCTTTAGACCCCGGGTATTCTGATTCATGATCTGGTGCCTTTTCTACCACTGCGTGTTGCTTCTTATATTGGGGGCTATATAACCACTAAAAATTGGGCAAAAAGTGGAACTGAAATTCATTTGCAACAAAGGCCTCA